>NC_138558.1:74116321-74249002 GCF_964273705.1 Natrix helvetica
TTAATTTGATTTGTGTTCTCCCTTTCCCCTCTAAGGACCGAGAGTAAAAAGTTTAGGTTTTTTTTTTTTTGCAGAATACATGAGCAAAAAGGGAGATCCCAAATCAAATTAATCTCTACGTCTTGCTTTTAATCGTTCCAGCTGTGTGAATAGACACCGGATCCCAAAGTAATCAAAAAGTCAAAGCAGGGAGAATTTGAGCATTTATTAATTCATGAAATTAAATTTATACAGCCGCCATCTCATGAAAGTAACTCCCGCTGGTGTGCCATTAAAAACAGAATAATAAAAATACATACCTTAAAATAAGTTTAGGAAGTACCAAAAGACAACACAACACGGGAGAGTGTTTAAAAACCTCGACAGCATAGAGCCGTGATAGCAAACCTATGGCATGCGTGCCACAACCAGTACGGTTGGAACGGGCCCGGTGGCGTCCACATAAGATAGCATGCGTCTTAGCTCCTCCACGAGCCTCTGCGACGCTCCAGCTGCTCAGCGAAGACTTAAAAGACCGGTAAGGAGCTCAGGCGGGCGGGAGGGCCCTCCAGAGCACCATACAGGGACGGTATCCGGTGCTCCGAGCAGGCTCCAATATGCCCGTACCGGGGCGTACCGCCTCCAACTCACCACTGGTGCATGCACATGCGCCTCCTGCCAGCCAGGTGATTTTTGGGTCTCTGTCGCGCATGCGTGGGGGGCGGGGCGCACGTGGGAGACATGTGCGCGTGCATGGGGGTGGGTCACGCACGCATGCACTGAGGTGGGGGACCATGGGAAGGGTGCCATGGCCCCTCCCCCCGTGGCTTGTTTCTGGTCCCAGGAGGCCCAAAAAGGGGTTGTGGGAATGTGGGGTGTCCCCCCTGCAGCCTCCTGGGACCAGAAACAGTAGGCCAAAAATGGAGTGCGGTGGGGGTGTCGAGCGCTCATGCGTGGAGGGGGGCAGGGCGCAGGGGGAGGTCACACACCTATTGCATTATGGGTGTGGGTGTGTGCAACCATGTGGTGGGTTCTGGGCGGTATCGCCCGGTAGGGCTGTACCAGTAGTAGCCGGGAGCAGTGGCCACCGTACCAATACAGTGGCTTATTTGGCCAACCTGCCCGCCTTCCATAGCTGTTTATAACATGACTGCCCAATTGTGCAATATGCTCACAGCATGCGGCACCTGCGCGACGTCCGCTGAGGTCTAGGACGCTCGGGCACAGCGGTTGCGACTGTGTCCAGAACCCACCCCTGCTGGACATGCATTGTTACATGCTTGCCCTTTCGGCACGCAACAACAAAAAAGTTAGCCACTCCTGATATAGAACCGTCTCACTTCGCGGCAGCTGGCCTCAAACTTTTTAAAATATTTGAAATTGAGTTTCTAGCCCTCATGTTTGTGGGAGACGACACGTTCAAAAATAACACAATACGCTGGCCAAGGGGGAAAAAGCAAAACAAAAGTCCTGAGCCCTTTGCCCAATTCCTTGCTTGTTGACATTCCTGCAGGGAGTAGCGGAGTGCCACAGTTTTGAAATTTTCCTGATAAATTGGGTAACCGCTTGGAAGAGTAGCACTTTTCCCCCTGATGCTTTGGCAACAAGAAAACATTAGTTTCTCCGTCGCTTTGAGCTGGCGGAAAAACAAGTCGGGAAAAACAGCAGAGTCTCTGTTGACAAGTGGGTATTTCTTCTTCGGGTGGAATGTGGCTCCTTGGTTTCATCTGTAGGTCTTAAGAGTGATCCTCTGTTTGAATTGGCTTAGGACAGGGGTGTCCAAACTTGGGAACTTTTAAGACTTGTGGACTTCAACTCCCAGAAGGGAATTCTGGGAGTTGAAGTCCACAAGTCTTAAAGTTCCCAAGTTTGGACATTCCTGGCTTAAGAAAAAGAGCAGAGTTCAAATAAGGGACCTTTTGATCTTCAGCATTCTCAACTTCTCAGAAACGATCTTGATTTCCAAGACTGGCCTGGAGGTAGCCTGTCCATTGTCCAAACCTAGTTAGGTTGCCTTCTTGGTTGTCACAAAGAAGAGGGGGTCAACAGGTCGGCGGTTCGAATTCCTAGCTCCGCGTAACGGAGTGAGCTCCCGTGACTTGTCCCAGCTTCTGCCGACCTACCAGTTTGAAGCCACATAAAAATGCAAGTAGAAAAATAGGAACCACCTTTGGTGGGAAGGGAACAGCGCTCTGTGCGCCTTCGGCGTTGAGTCATGCCGGCCACATGACCATGGAGACATCTTTGGACAGCGCTGGCTCTTCGGCTTTGAAACGGAGATGAGCACCGCCCCCTAGAGTCAGGAACGACTAGCACATATGTGCGAGGGGAACCTTTACCTTTATGAATGTATGTATGTATGCACACCATATATATACACCCACACACACCAGTATAGTGGAGGACATCCTATTCTCCAATCCTATTTTCCTATCTTCTTCCTTCTGTTCTTCTTCTGTTCTTCTCCTCCTTCTGTTCTCCTCCTCCTCCTCTTTTTCCTTTTCCTTCTGTTCTTCTCTCCTTCAGTTATTTTTCTTCTTCTCCTTCTCTCTCCTTCTCCTCGTCCTCCTCCTGTTCTTCTTCTGTTCTCCTCATCCTCCTTCTCCCCCCTCCCCCTCCTCCTCTTCTCCTCCTCCCCCTCTTTTCCCCTCTCCATTCTTCATCTTTCTCCCTCTCCCTCCTCCTCCTCCTCGTCCCTCTTTCCCTCCTCCTCCCCCTCTTTCCCCCTCTCCTCCTCCTCCTCTTCTTCCTCCGAACCTTTCTTAGTGCAGCGTAGGAGAAAGCAGCGGGGACAGTTGTGTGAGCGAGTGGAAGATCTGAGGGAGGCAAGATACGGAGGGAAGGCGCATGGGTGTGGAAAACCCCTGGAGGACAGAAGAAAAAGTTCCAGCGAGAGGACAGGGTGGAGGAGAAAGCTTCAGCCAAATATCTTCCCACACCATTCATCCAGTGGGATGCGAGAGCCAGAGCAGGGAACGGCTGCATTTCAAGCTAAGATGTCACACACTTCCTTGCTGAAGAGAGTCCAACTTTCATTCATCTTGGATTCATCTGAACTCGCATCTCCAGACTGAATTTTTCCCCTCTTCTCTCCCCTCCCCATCCACAAATATTTCCATTTTAGTTCACAGTGATAAGATGGCCCAATTCACTCAGACTTCACCAAATTTTATTTGTTTATGGCTAAACTATATGTTATTCACATGTCTTAGCCTACCTTCTAAGCTTTAGTTGAACTGTTGTTATTCTTAGCCCTGAAAATATATACCAAGATATTGTTGATATTGTTCCTGATGGTTGCGTATAGAATAGAATAGCAGAGTTGGAAGGGACCTTGGAGGTCTTCTAGTCCAACCCCCTGCCTAGGCAGGAAACCCTACACCACTTCAGACAAATGGTTGTGCAATCTCTTCTTAAAGACTTCCAGTGTTGGAGCATTCACAACTTCTGGAGGCAACTTCTGTTCCACTGATTAATTGTTCTCACGGTCAGGAAATTTAGTTCTAAATTGCTTCTCTCCTTGATGAGTTTCCATCCATTGCTTCTTGTTCTACCCTCAGGTGCCTTGGAGAATAGCTTGACTCCCTCTTCTTTGTGGCAACGCCTGAGATATTGGAAGACTGCTATCATGTCTCCCCTAGTCCTTCTTTTCATTAAACTAGACATGAACAATTAATCTTAATGTCATTAAACTGACAGAATAATTAATCAGTGGGACAACTTGCCTCCAGAAGTTAACACTGGCACTTTTTAAAGAGATGTTGGATAACCATTTGTCTGAAGTGGTGTAGGGTTTCCTGCCTAAGCAGAGGTTTAGAAAACCTCCAAGGTACCTTCAAACTCCGTTATTCTATTCTATTTCTCTGGAGAAAATCCACAATCTCAACTGATTTATTCCAGAAACCAATTATATATCCTTTCCCCTTTTCTCATTCTGAGTTCACAACTGCTGAACCTTAGAGAAAGCTGGCATAGGCTGCAGTAATCCAAATGGCCAATAAATGGCATTAAAGGGTTTTCCTGTTTCTCTTTACTGCCCTATAGTGATCGGCAAGATTGCTGAGTATACAACAGGGGATTGGAATATTCTATTCCAGCGATGGCGAACCTTTTTTGGCTCACGTGCCACAAGTGGGGGGAGCGCAGGGGGGTCGTGTGCGGGCGTGCCGCACCCATAATGCAATGTGCGACCCCCCCAGTGCACATGCATGCAAAACAGGTGCGACCCCCCCCCATTTTTACATGCTTTTTCCATCCTCCCCATGCTCTAGAGGCTTTATAGGAGCCTGGGGAGGGCGAAAAGAGCCTCCCCCGCCCCCCCGGAGGCCCTCCAGAGGCCTCCGGACAGTACCTGAAGCCTCCGGAGAGCCTCCGGGGGGGGAGGCTCTTTTCGCCCTCCCCAGGCTCCTATAAAGCCTCTGGAGGCTGGGGAGGGCAAAAAATGGCTTTTAAAAAGGTGAACTTAGCTGGCCAGGGCGCGCATGTGCACTGGCCAGCTGACAGGGCAGCGCGTCGTGTGCCCTGACAAATGGCTCCGCGTGCCACCTGTGGCACGCGTGCCATAGGTTCCCCATCACTGTTCTATTCTATTCTAATTCCTATTCCTCTATTCTATTTTATTCCTATTCCTATTCCTATTCCTATTCCCATTCCATTTCATTCCTATTCCTATTCCCTATTCTATTCTATTCCTATTCCATTCCTATTCCTATTCTATTCCATTCCATTCCATTCCTATTCCTATTCTATTCCTATTCTATTCCTATTCTATTCCTATTCTATTCTATTCCTATTCCATTCCTATTCCTATTCTATTCCTATTCCTATTCCATTCCATTTCAATCCATTCCGTTCCATTCCTTTTCCTATTTTATTCTATTCCCATTCCCATTCGTATTCTTCATTCGAACCAAAACTTTCTGTTGCAGGAAGACAAGCTTAGCCTTGGGTAAGATTGCTAGTCTGCATGGATTTTAGAAAAAAAATTCTAATAGCAGATGATATTCTAGTCTGAATGGATTGGTGGACTGGATTTATTTAGAAAAACAAACTACATTTCCTCAGTGATATTTAGTGGCCAATGTTCCTACAGAGTCAGGGCGAAGGTACAAAGGAATCAAAGCTCGCTCCGTAATTATAAAACTGCTTTAGTGCTTCTACCCCTTCCCCAATGCCAGCCCTCTTTAAAGACCCCTCTGGACCTGTTTATGGTTTTCAGTTGACCTTGGAATGGAATGCAGAGCTCTCTTGGCCACTGGGCCTCCGTTGCGTTTCCCGCTAAGCGTTGGCTGCTGTCCTTTGCTCGCCGTGATTGACAGATGCCATTGTTTTCCCCGTAACTCCTCTCGATACAATTGCAGTGTGTAATAGAGTGGCATCTGCAGAGCGTTGATGCTTCTGGGGAGGACAGATGTCCCATTGTTGCCCTCCTGCAGGTGGGAAGTGGAGAACTGGGGACGTGTGACTTCATCAGTTGGTCATGCCATTAACTCAAAGAAGGACCTACACCGGATATCAGGAGTTCTACGTCTCCTGGTACTCCATCTACGTGTTATAGTACAGGGGTGACAAACACACGGTGCCCGCGGGGCCGGATCTGGCCTGCGACGTGGTCAGATCTGGTCCACGGGGCTGTCCTGGAAAATGTAAGGAGGTGTCCCGCGTCCCTTTGACCTGGTGTATATGCGTCGCCTCGGCCATGCAATGCAAAGAGGAAACATGCCAGCAGTTTGAGGAGTGGCATCAAGCTGTCCATGCATCCAGTCGGCCACCCCCCCATGAGATCAGGCACAACCCTGATACGGCCCTCAATGAAACTGAGTTTGACACCCCTGTTATAGCGGGTGATAATAGTATTCAGCCGGTTTGTGCCAGTTTGCCCAAACCGGTAGTGGAAATCGTGGGTTGGCTGTTCCACCCGCCCCCGACTCTATGCTGTCCTATTTAGGCACATTTTCAAGCCATGTGTGCAAGCCCCGCGCGCGAGCAAAACGCACGCGTGGAACGCCAAGCACGCTCACATTTGTGAACCGGTTGGGAAAGTAAGTGAATATTACCCCTGAATAGTACGTTATCACTAGGGTAACATTAAGTATTATCATGCTGTCTAAAAAGGAAGATCACAGAATTAACAGAGTTGGGAGGGACCTTGGAGGACTTCTAGTCCAACCCGAGCCCTATAATAAGATGAACTGGTCACTCGGTTGAGTTGGGAGGCTATTGAAATGAATCAGTGAATTTAAGACGATTCTCAAATTTCTTAATTTTTCCCTCCCAGCCTGAGGATACATAATTAAAAAATAAAAGCAACGTCAAATATCTGTTTGAGCGCCCACATTCTTGCCACCGTCATTAAGCAAATCACTGCAGTTAAGACAGTCCCATGGTTGTTAAGTGAATCTGGCCATTTTTCACATTTGAAGAGCATTTTTTGCCACCTGCCCATGGTCATCTGATCAAAATCACGAGATTGGCAATTGATTTTTGTTTTTGTCCCCACGACCTGGGGATCCGCTTTTGTGACCACTTGACAAACAAAGCAAACGCCTGGAGTGATTCACTTAGCAACTGGTCATAAGTCGAGGACTTCTTCAGTGTAAAACGAAAATGACGGCAATGTTGCCAGTACTGTCCCTCCTCGGTCATTATCCTCGTTTGGGTTCATTGTCAAAGGATTCTTAAACAACAAAGAAACTGCAACTCTTTTAATGTCTTTTTGGTGCCACCTGCAGACATTAAGGGGTTCCGTGATCCGGTTGATCCCGAATGTGGATCGACAGCGAAGCCCGTTGACAACTTGTCGTTGTCTCTCAACGTTAAGCAATTCCAGAGCCATTCTGAGATTAAAACGACAGCCACCTCTGGAACTGCGACCAGCAGGAAATATGAAATATGAACTGCATTATTTTGTGCCTTGGAACTCAAGAGAGTCATTTCAAATCTTCCTTGCAATGATTGAACTCACATGGTGGGTAGGCTTTTTTTTTTTCCAAAGGTATTTTTTCTCCAAGAAATTGAATTTTGGCTCCCTTTGTTTTAAAGAGATTTAGTCTTCCCTCTTTTTTTCTATTCAGTAAGGCAAACATCTGCAATTGAATGTGCTTTAAAAAAGAAAGAAAGATCCACGCATTGGGTGAGATGATTGCCAACTGTGTAAACAATCAAATTTAATGAAAAGTGTCCGTTGTTTGCATGGGTCCCCATGGTGCATTTTCTTTGCGATGAACGAGTGCTGAATTTGGCCTCTCTTTAATATAAAAAGCAAACAGAAACATTTGCAAATTATTGAATTCTGCTTCATTACAGTTAAAAACACAAAGCTGAGGTTTTTAACAATTTCTTTTGTGAGACAGTGGTGGCTGATTCTTGTTTTACTCCAATTTGAATTTTGCCACTTCCTCCCCCTCCCCCTCCCATTGTGTATGTGTGTATGTATGTACGCGGTGGCTCAGTGGCTAAGACGCTGAGCTTGTCGATCAGTTCAGCGGTTCGAATCCCTAGCACCACGTAATGGAGTGAGCTCCCGTGACTTGTCCCAGCTTCTGCCAACCTAGCAGTTCAAAAGCATGTAAAAATGCAAGTAGAAAAATAGGAACCACCTTTGGTGGGAAGGGAACAGCGTTCTGTGCGCCTTCGGCATTTAGTCAAAATTGGGTAACCGCTTGGAAGTCCCAGAAGTCCACAAGTCTTAAAATTCCCAAGTTTGGACATTCCTGGCTTAAGAAAAAGAGCAGCGTTCAAATAAGGGACCTTTTGATCTTCAGCATTCTCAACTTCTCAGAAACGATCTTGATTTCCAAGGCTGGCCTGGAGGTAGCCTGTCCATTGTCCAAACTTAGTTAGGTTGCCTTCTTGGTGGTCACAAAGAAGAGGGGTCAACAGGTCGGCGGTTCGAGTTCCTAGCTCCGTGTAACGGAGTGAGCTCCCGTGACTTGTCCCAGCTTCTGCCGACCTACCAGTTTGAAAGCAGATAAGAAATGCAAGTAGAAAAATAGTAACCACCTTTGGTGGGAAGAGAACAGTGTCCCGTGCGCCCTTCAGTTTTGAGTCATGCCGGCCACATGACCACGGAGACGTCTTTGGACAGCGCTGGCTCTTCAGCTTTGAAACAGAGATGAGCACCACCCCCTAGAGTCGGGAACAACAAGCACATTTGTGCAAAGGGAACCTTTACCTTTATCTTTATGTATGTATGTATGTACACAATATATATACACTATATTGCCAAAAGTATTCGCTCACCTGCCTTTCCTCGCATATGAACTTACTGTAAGTGACATCCCATTCCTAATCCATAGGGTTCAATATGACATCGGTCAACCGTTTGCAAGTATAACAGCTTCAACTCTTCTGGGAAGGCTGTCCACAAGGTGGAGGAGTGTGTTTATGAGAGTTTTTGACCATTCTTCCAGAAGCGCACTGATGTTGGACGAGAAGGCCTGGCTCTCGGTCTCCGCTCTAATTCATCCCAAAGGTGGTCTATCGGGTTGAGGTCAGGATTCTGGGCAGGCCAGTCAAGTTCATCCACACCAGATTCTGTCATCCGTGTTTTTATGGACCTTGCTTTGTGCACTGGTGCACAGTCGTGTTGGAAGAGGAAGGGGCCAGCTCCAAACTGTTCCCACAAAGTTGGGAGCATGGAATTGTCCAAACTGTCTTGGTATGCTGAAGCATTCAGAGTTCCTTTCACTGGAACTAAGGGGCCAAGTCCAGCTCCAGAAAAACAACCCCACACCATAATCCACCAAACGTTACACTTGGCACAATGCAGTCAGACAAGTACCGTTCTCCTGGCAACCGCCAAACCCAGACTCGTCCATCAGATTGCCAGATGGAGAAGCGCGATTCGTCACTCCAGAGAACGCGTCACCACTGCTCTCGAGTCCAGAGGCGGCGTGCTTTACACCACTGCATCCGATGCTTTGCATTGCACTTGGTGATGTATGGCTTGGATGCAGCTGCTCGGCCATGGAAACCCATTCCATGAAGTTCTCTGCGCACCGTTCTGGAGCTAATCTGAAGGCCACATGACGTTTGGAGGTCTGTAGTGATTAACTCTGCAGAAAGTTGGCGACCTCTTCACACTATGCGCCTCAGCATCCCCCGACCCCGCTCCGTCAGTTTATGTCACCTACCACTTCGTGGCTGAGTTGCTGTCGTTCCCAAACACTTCCACGTTCTTATAATACGGCTGACGGTTGACTGTGGAATATTTAGGAGCGAGGAAATTTCACGACTGGATTTGTTGCACAGGTGGCATCCTATCCCAGTTCCACGCTGGAATTCACTGAGCTCCTGAGAGCGACCCCTTCTTTCACCAATGTTTGCAAAAACAGTCTGCATGCCTAGGGACTTGGTTTTATACACCTGTGGCCATGGAAGTGATTGGAACATCTGGTTCTGATTATTTGGATGGGTGAGCAAATACTTCTGGCAATATAGTGTATATACATCCACACACACCGGTATAGCGGGGGTCACCCTGTTCTCCAAAGCACCAAAAGGCAGGACAAGAAACAACGGATGGAAACTAATCAAGGAGAGAAACAACCTAGAACTAATGAGAAATTTTCTGACACTTAGAACAATTAATCAGTGGAACTGCTTGCCACCAGAAGCTGCAGACACTCCGTCACTGGAGACTTTTAAGAAGGTTTTTGGTCTGAAATGCTATAGGTTTTCCTGCTTGAGCAGAGGGTTGGACTAGAAGACCTCCCAGGTCCCTTCCGTTATCCTGTTCATTCTGTTCAGACTTGCAGTTGTCTAGGATTTTGACCTGCGTGACCTATCAAGCATCCTGAAAGGAATTTTAGGTGCCAGCCGAACAATGTTTTCCTTTCCCCCCCCCCATAGGGATTGCGTTTCAATGCCAACCGTGTTTTTTTTAAGAGCTCCAGAAACGAAAACCAACTCACCGTGACTAATGTATTCTGGCATCTGAAATGCTAAAAAGGGGCAGACAATTAGGAAAGCTTTTGCATGCTATCAGCAAACACTTACCCCAAATATTTTGACCCCGGCTAGGAACCAGCAGAAGGAATAGAGCGTCATTGGATTAGCCTGCAAAATATGGATAATGTTGGAATAATAATAATAATACAACATCAACAAATTGCAGCTTCCTGCAATCACTCCAGCGGAACTGCAAAAAACTGTGCTACTCGGAACATCGTATATTTTAAGAAGGTCCTTGGTTGATACCTGGGACGCTGGCAGCAAACCGTATCAACCCTTAGCACCAGTCACTGGTGTTTGCGATGCATTTTTTAATGTTCAGTGGGCTGAGTTTCATGTTTAATGAATAAAGTATATAATACTAATACAACAACAACCACAGGCTGCAAGAGTTGTGTGAAAAATGTTCATAAGTCACTTTTTAGAATGGTGTGTGTGTGAGAGAGGGGGGAGGGGGGAGAGAGAGAGAAAGAAAGAAAAAAGAAAAGGAGAGAGAAAGAAAAAAATGAGAGAAAGAGGGGAAAAAGAAAAGGAGAGAAGAAGAGAAAAAAGAAAGAAAAGTAAGAGAGAAAGAAAGAAAGAAAGAGAAAAACAGGAAAGAAAGAGAAAGAAAGAAAAAGAAAGAAAGAAAGAAAGAAAAGAATCTAAACTCTTTTTAAATATTTTATATTGTGGTGACCAGAACTGGTCATAGCCTGTTCATGAAAGGAACACGTATGTCTGAAACATATACATGCGTTTTACATATCCTATACATATCTACACATTTACCTTTAACTATACATAAAGATTAATCAGAAAATATATTTGGATCAAAATAGAATTGGTGGTTTTTAACAGGGACAAAGAGTACTAAAGGCATTTCATCAGTGGTGAAAAATTTTGTGCCGGCTGCCAGTTTATTTCCAGGCACAGTTAAATAAATCACAGTTAGAATTTTTCTATTATTTTTATTTTTGCAAAAATGTGTTAAAGACATAGAAAAACACAGCTTTAAAATTATTCTCGGTTCTTGTGTAAGAAAGTTCAGTTCGAAAGTTGAGCCAAACCGGGGACAATTTCAAGAAAATCCATGCAAAGGAACCTTGATGGTGAATGTACTTTTCCCCCCTTTTTTGTTAAAACAATTGCATATTTCCTTTTTCAGGGATATATACAGGTAGTCCTTGATTTAAAGCAGTTCATTTAGTGACCGAAGTTACAGCGGCCGTGGAAAAAAGTGACTTATGACCAGGGCTGGGCTTCAAAAATTTCAGCAACGGGGTCTCTGCCCAGTTGCTGGGTGGGCGTGGCCATGATGGGCGTGGCCTAGTTGGCCTCCTGCACCATTGAGGGGCGTGCCTTTTCACCTTCCCCAGGCTCTGGAGGCTTTCCTCGAGCCTCTGGGAGGGCGAAAACTGCCTCTCCCCAGCTCCGGAGCCCTTCTGGGAGCCCTGTTTTCCCTCCTCCCCGTGCCTCCGCGCAGGCCGTGCCCTACCCCGCATCCAAAACAGTCTACGTGGAGACTCCTGGGCGGGGTGGGGTGGAAGGGTGGGTGGGGCCAGCCAGTGGTGGGATTTTGAACCGGCCATAATGTTAGCTCTACGGGTTCTCCCGAACCTAGGCGAACCCAGAGCAGGCCACCCCTGCTTATTACCGTTTTTCGGTGTTGGCAACTGGTTCATATTTATGACAGCAGCAGTGCCCCCCGGAGCCACAGTGATCCTTGTTTGCGACTTTTTTGACCGGAAAAAGTCAGTGGGGGAAGCCAGATTTACTTAACCATCGCATGATTAACTTAACAATGGCAGTGATTTACTTAGCGACGGGGGCTGGGAAAAGGTCATAAAATGGAGCAAAACTCACTTAACAAATATCCCCACTTAGCAACATAAAAATGTTGGGCTCAGTTGTGTTCGTAAATTGAGGACTTCCTTAAATCTGAAAATCTGGATCAGAGATGGAAGAGATGTTTTATCATTCTTGTTTTTACATACAGGGAAAGTGGAAAAATTTGGCTGCCGATCCATGAATTCAGAGGATATTTAGGGTTAATATGCAATTGAAACCGGAGGCATTTGTTTTGGGACTGAGGGAGAAACAGCTGGAAAAAGAAACAATGGAACTTTGTTTTTAAAGTTTGATAACTGCAGTGAGGCTATTTATAGGTTCAAAGATGGAAAGATTTGGTGGCGCTGCTGCTACCCTTCACAGACGAATGCTTGATAAACTTCCTGCGATAGAGAAACTGACTTCCTCCATCAGTCAAAAGACCATATCTGTATTTAGGGTGGACCGGAAAAACCTTATAGACTTTTGGGGGGTGAAAAAAAAGAATTGAACTTAGGCTTTAGAGATTGAATTATTTCAGAGAGAAGTGTGAGAGATATTGTGGATGGATGGGTGGATGATGGGTGGGTGGGTGGAAGGATGGAGGGATGATGGAGGGATGGAGGGATGAAGGGATGATGGGTGGGGGGAATGGATGCAGGATGGATGGATGGATGATTTATGGATGGATGGATGGATGGATGATGGGTGGGTGGATGGATGGTGGAAGGATGGATGGAGGATGGATGGATGGATGATTTATGGATGGATGGATGATGGATGGGTAGAGGGATGATGGATGGATGATGATTGGGTGGATGGAAGGATGGATGGATGATGGAGGGATGGATGAAGGGATAATGGGTGGGTAGATAAAGGGATAATGGGTGGGTGGATGAAAGGATAGATGGATGATGGGAGGGATGGATGATGATTTATGGATGGACGATGGATGGATGGATGGATGGATGATGATTTATGGATGGATGGATGGATGGTGAGAGAGGATTACAGATGATGGATGGATGGGTGGGTGGATGACAGATGGATGGATGGATGCTGGATGGATGCTGGATGGATTGGAGGGTGGCTTGATGGATGTTCACTGGGCAATTTGCCTCCGTTGATGAAATTTAAGTAGAAATTATAACTACATAGGGTTTTTTAAAAATTGGCATTAGCATTTCACTCTTGCATCATTGTTTTATTTGTACAGGTAGTCCTCAACTTACAACCCCAATTGAGCCCCATTTTTCTGTTGCTAAGTGAGACCTTTGTTAAGTGAGTTTGGCTCCATTTGACGACTTTTCTTGCCTCGTTTGTTTGTTAAGCGAATCACTGCCCTTAACATGGTTGTTAAGTGAATTCTGACGTCCCCATTGACTTCGCTTATCAGAAGGGTCGCAAAAGGGAATCACACAACCCTGGGACGAGGCAACCGTCATAAATGTGGACCCAGTTGCCAAGGGTCTGAATTTTGATCATGTGAACCATCGGGATGCTCCAGTGGTCATAAGTGTGAGAAATGGTCTTAAGTCACTTTTTCCCCCAGTGCCGATGTAACTTTGAACGGTCACTAAATGGACGGTTGTAAGTCGAGGTCTCCCTGTACAATTTTGGGGGGGTTCTTGTTTTGGAAAGGAAAGAGAAGAAACAGAGGCCCAGAGAGATATTCCATGTCTCTTGGAGGCTGATCATATATTTATAGCAGGGGTCTCCAAACTTGGCAACTTTAAGCCTGGCAGACTTCATCATCTTCTTTTAACAACTTCATAATCCCTTGTGGGGAGGAGTCTGGGCAACTGAACAGAGCTAGCAGAGTGTTTACTGGCCGGATGCCTTCCTGTTGCCAATGCGGAGTTTTATTCAGCAGATATATTCTCAGAGTTGCCCAGAGAGAGAAATACCTGCCTCTACCTAGGATTGAACTCACAGCCTCCTGATTGTGAGACGAGCGCTCCACCTGTAGGCCACCGCACCACTCTTTAAGCCTGGTGGACTTCAACTCTGGGGAATTCTGGGAGTTGAAGTCCATAAGCTTTACAGTTGCCAAGGATGGAAACCCCTGATTTATAGAGCTATAACCTCCCATCTTTGCAGAGCGCTAATAGGCTGGTGGGTCACGTTTACAAACTTGATCTCCAGTGATTATAAATAATTACAGCCTAAAAACTGAGCTATAAACTTGGCCATCTGGTTCCTTTAATAACTTTAAAGTGGTGCTGATAGCTTCGCGGAGAACTCTGACATCTGGAACGCAGGACATAGCGGGGGGGAGTAGTTGCGGCGTGTCTTACATCTGTAGATACACGGGGGTGGTGGCGGTGGGGTTGAGTAACATCCGCTTCGTGTTGTTTTCAAGCATGTCCATTGCTTTTTCATGAAAAACAGGCCGTTTTTGGGAGGTTTGTAGAGTGCAAAAACTTTTTTTCTCCTTTTGGAAAGCTCTTTAACTGATGGATGAGAATTACATTGATCAAGTGCTGTGCCAGCAGAAACACCTACCTATCTACTGCATTTCTCTCTCTATCCCTCTACCTACCTACCTACCTACCTACTCTCTCTCGCTCTCCCTACCTATCTATTGTATTTCTCTCTCTCTCTCTCTCTTTCTATTTCTCTCTCTATGCCTCTACCTACCTATCTATACACACACACACACACACTCTCTATTTCTTTCTCTCTATCCCTTTACCTACCTACCTACCTAACTACTCTCTCTCTCTCCCTACCTACCTACTGTATTTTTCTCTCTTTCTCTCCCTCTCTATCCCTCTATCTACCTACCTACTTTTTTTCTTTAATTTGCCTCTTCAAAACCTTGGTGCGTCTTATACTCCGGTGCGTCTTATACTCCGAAAAATACGGTGTCTAAATCTTTTGAATATGGGCCATCAGAGAACTTTTATTTTTGCCAATCGGTGTTTCCTGTAGATATGTGCAGTAGGATCCTTAACCATGACAAGGTCTATCAAGCGGGACCAAGAAGTAGGGCCTTCTCCGTGGTGGCTCCCTCCCTGTGGAACTTCAACCTTGGAGGGATAAGATTGGCCTTGGTTTTTTTTAAAAAAATTGAAATATATTTTTATTATTTTTACATTTAAAACAACGTAGTACCGCAGAGTCGAAGTGACCATACATCCACATTATACACAGTCTCAACCATTAACTATTAGACTACTTAGTACATTGTCTATCCTTCTGTCCAATCACAATATATAGTTTGTTCTAGTCTTGTCACCTTGTCTTATACCAATCATAAAATCTGTTCCAGACTTCAAAATATTCTGATTCCCCTTTATTTTTAAGTTCAAGCGTGAGCCTATCTGCTTCTGCACAGGCCAACACTTTTCTCATTATATCTAGCTCTGATGGTGTATTTTCTTTTTTCCAATATTGTGCATAAGTTATGCGCGCCACAGTTAGTACATGTATAATTAGATAAAGTGTATCTTTCTTAAACCCCTCCGGTATTATGCCTAGGAGAAAAATTTCTGGTTTAAACAAAATTTGATCTCCCACCATTTGTTCTAACCATGATTGAATCGTTTTCCAATATCTTTTGGCCTCATTGCATGTCCACCACATATGATAAAAAAGCGCCTGGTATTTTTTTACACTTCCAACAATTTGGAGCCAGATTTTTAAACATTTTGGAGAGCCGTGCTGGGGGGAGATGCCATCTGTAGAATATCTTATAAAGATTTTCTTTATATAGCCAATGATAGTTTCCGATTAAGTATCCAAAGTTTTTCCCACTTAGCTAATTCCACATTATAGCCGAAATTTTTCGCCCAGGTGACCATAGTTTCTTTGATATGTTATTCTCAAGTTTATATTCCAATAAAAATCTATACAGCACTTTGGTCAACTTGTTTTCTATCAAGCGTTTATCTAATATTGTGTAATCTTTGGCAATACCTTCCTTCTTCCTATCCTGTGTAAACCTTGTATCTGTAAGTAGGACCACCATTCTACTTGTACCCCTTGTGATGCCAATTCTAGTTTTGACCTCCCCGTCTGATTGGCCTTGGTTTTGAAACGCTCCGAAGCAATGACATATCCGGAGAGATGTCTCTGTGTGCTACTTCTGGCACTCGTGTCATAGGTTCGTTCTCACGGGTATAGGGTTTCCTGCCTGAGCAGGGGGTTGGACTAGAAGACCTCCAGGGTCCCTTCCAACATTGTTATTTGTCATTCTGTTGCTGCCAGAGGGTGGAGAACCTCGGGGAGACAGGCAGCCATCAAATAGTTGTCACCAGAAGGATGAGGGGATTATTCAGTTTTGTATTTCAGACTCTGTTTTTGTCAGCTGCCCTGAGTCACCTTGAATGAGTTTGGCGGCCACATACTTTAATACAGGGGTGTCCAAACTTGGGAACTTTAAGACTTGTGGACTTCAACTCCCAGAATTCCCCAGCCAGCTATGCTGGCTGGGGAATTCTGGGAGTTGAAGCCCACAAGTCTTAAAGTTCCCAAGTTTGGACACCCCTGCTTTAATACCTTAATAAGAAAAATAAATCTGTAAGGATGAAGCAACATGGGAAACGCGCCACAACATTTCCTGATTAAATTGGACGAAGACAGACCTGTCTGGGAAACACCGTGGCATAATCTGCATTTAAAGCACAAGCTTTTGGATCCAGTAAAGCAGATTCAGAAGGGCAATTAATCAGTTCCAACCTGCTTTTATTTTGCCAGCCTTTAAACCCCCTGACATAAAACAAACTTTAAAGAGAGATCGGCCTTTGAAATTGCAACCAAAGACCACACTATAAATTTTCTTTTATTAGCATCGGAGTAAATATCTGTGTGTGCTAGCTTGGGGCATGGAAATAGAATGCAAAGAAAATGTATTAGCTCTTAAGTATTCCCCCCCCCCTTTGTATAAATTAAGGGATTTAAGTTGCAATTTTACACCCTGTTTCCTGAGCATGCATGTTTATGCAGAAATAAATTCCAGTGGCTTAGCTTAAGTTGCTGACCCCATGGCAACTTGAGTTCAGGTTTGCAGCTAATAAGTGTCCATCATCTCCTAGAGCTGTAATGGCAAACCTATGGCACGCAGAGCCATTTCTGGGGGCACATGAGGCGTTGCCCTGTTGGCTCCAGCGCTGGCCAGCTGATTTTCGGTCTTCGTTTTCGACTGTTTTTCATCCGCCAGAGGCTTCCCTGAAGCCTCCGGAGGGCAAAAAACCGCCCAATGTGCAAACCGGAAGTCCGTTCCCAAACTTCCGTCTTGCAGCGTTGGGCGGTTTTTCGCCCTCTGGAGGCTTCAGGGAAGCCGCCTGAAGCCTCCGGACAGAGAAAAACACCTCAACAGGCAACCTGGAAGTCCATTTCTGAACTTCCGGCTTGTGCATTGGGCGGTTTTTCGCCCTCCGGAGGCTTCTGGGAAGCCTCCTGAAGCTCCGGACAGAGAAAAACATCTCAACAGGCAACCTGGAAGTCCATTTCTGAACTTCCGGCTTGCGCGTTGGGTGGTTTTTCGCCCTCCGGAGGGAAAAAAACGCCTTAACAGGCAACCCGGAAGTCCATTTCTGAACTTCCAGTGCGTGTTGGGGTGTTTTTTGCCCTCCCTAGGCTCCTAGAAATCCTCTGGAACCTGGGGAGGGTGAAAAACGGACCTACCGGGCCCACCAGAAGTCGGAAAACAGACCATTTCTGGCCTCCAGGGGAGTGGGGGAGGCTGTTTTCACCCTCCCCAGGCTGCTAGAAAGCCTCCGGTGCCTGGGGTGGTTGAAAAACAGACCTAGCAGGCTCAGCGAAAGACGGAAAACGGGCCATTTCTGGCCTCTGGGGGGGCGTGGGATGCCATTTTTACCCTCCATAGGCTCCAAGAAAACCGTGCGCATATGCGCGGGGCAGTGGATTGTCTGTCCTGCACACATGCGCAGGGAACATAACACAGGGGGGCATTAAATTATGGGGGTGGGCATGCAAGCGAGTACAATAGCTCTCGCGCAGGTGCTTTTGGCACCCGAGGCGAAAAAGTTTCGCCATCACTGTCTTAGTGTAAAATAATTTATCAAGCTAAATTATAGGCATTTAATACGGGATGAAGGGACACCTTATGTCTTTAATGGAGACATGAGAAATGGACAATATAGATATTATTGTTCTGAAGGAAATTCCGTTCAGAATTTTGAGAATTTTACTATCAGGATTTTACTGATATCCTGAATCAGAGGAAAACCTTATTTCGATGGGACAAATTGGAAGGGGTGATACTTCCTTACCAGTGGTGGGTTTCAGATTTTGTTACCACCGGTTCTCTGTTCGCACCTTCTGCACCTCTGCCCGGCCTCAAAACCGTGCCTATATAGGACAGCATAGAGCCTGGGCAGGTCCCCTCCCAGAGGAAATAAAAGAGGAGCGAAAGGGGAGTGGAGTTTGCAGGAGACAATTAGTTCGCTTATTTGGTTCTTGACTCTCCCAGACTCCTTGCCAGGTTTTGCAGATCTCGGCCTGGCAGCTCTCCAAGCCAGATGAGGTCTGTGACTGTAAATCCTCCTTTGAAAGACTTTGCTGGATGTGAAGGAGCACAATTCACGGTAAATTAATAAAAGGGGTTTTTGTCGTGAGAAGGAATTTGCTTCATGCTCTTGGGAAGCCTCGGTCAGAACAACTTCCTTCGTCCCCTTCTCAAAGAAAAAGCAGCGTTTGCCTGACGCCTAAGTAAGATCTCTTTAACCAGCCTGTTTCTAAATAGAGCAATACAGCGGTTTAAATGGACCGTTTATATTTGCTCCGCCTGTTTCTAAACAAATTATATTTTTCAGGCTGGGTTTCCACTTAAGGCAACCCCAGACAAAGGGTGGAAATAAACATCCTTCCTTGCTTGCGATCCGTCTTGATTTAAAAAGCAAATAATCAGTTGAAGAGGTTAGCCAGACTCTCATTAAGGCTTTGGTGAGGCCCGCTGGACTGACTTCCAACACCTCGAAGGGCTGGGGAAGAATTAAATGTCTTTGCAGTTCCTGTATTTATAACTTCCACCCTCTACGCCCTTGTCTCTTTTTCCTGTTTTTACTGTAAATCGCTCTCACACCTGGGACCTGTTTGGCTTTCACGCAATAATAAATCATGGCAAGATGCTGTAATGAACTGAAAGCAGTTGTGTAGTGTGTTTGTGTTGTGTTGTGGTCATGCCACAGGCTATGTTTGGCACGGATCTGGCGTTTTGACATGGGTCTGAGTCAGTGGTGAAATGCAATTTTTTTACTACCGGTTCTGTGGGCGTGGCTTGGTGGGTGGGGCTTGGTGGGCGGCCACATGACCACGGAGATGTCTTCGGACAGCGCTGGCTCTTCAGCTTTGAAACGGAGATGAGCACCGCCCCCTAGAGTCGGGAACAACTAGCACATATGTGTGAGGGGAAACTTTACCTAAAGTGTCAAAACTTTCTGTTAACAAACCTTTATTGTGTGGTCCAAGCTGCTCTCTGAGCTTGCTTGTTTTCTTGTAGACATTTCATAACCCAACTAGGTAACATCATCAGTGCTAGAAAGGAGTGATGTTTGCTGTCAGTTTGTATTCTGGTGTTTTGCCCTGTCTGTGTTCCATTTCTTAAGGTTGCCAAGCTTCCATTTCTTAAGGTTGCCAAGTTTGGAGACTCTTGCACTACAGCCAAATTTTTTTATTCTGGTCTTCTTTAAAATGATGTTCCACCCACCACCACCAGGCCAGTCAGGTTGACCAATGATACCATAGTCCACTCCCTTTGGATAGTGCCATATAGCCGCACACTTCGTGGTTTTGGGATTGTATTTCTCCAGAAACAATCCTGTCCCCTCCAACCAATTAATTCCCTCCTCTTTTCTTTTACAGCAAGTCACCGGAAAAACTTTTGGCGATAAATATTTTCGATCAGGATTGGAAAATGGCGTGCTGCTGTGTGAGTAAGTAAGAAACATTTTTTTTTACATTCCTGGAATGGAATGGAATGAAATTTGGACTAGACTAGAATAGAATAGAATGAAGTTTAGAATAGGATAGGATAGTATAGGATAGGATGATAGGATAGTATAGTATAGGATAGAATAGAATGAAGTTTAAAATAGAGTAGAGTAGAATAGAATAGAATAGTTTAGAATAGAATAGAGTTTAGAATAGAATAGAATAAATTTTAGAATAAAATAAAATAGAATAAAGTTTAGAATAGAATAGAATGAAGTTTAAAATAGAATAGAGTAGAATAGAATTCTTTAGATAGAATAGAATATAGAATAGAATAGAATGAAATTTAAAATAGAGTAGAGTAGAATAGAATAGAATATAGAATAGAATGGAATAAATTTTAAAGTAGAGTAGAATAGAATAGAATAAAATAGTTTAGAATAGAATAGAATAAAGTTTAGAATAGAATAGAATGAAATTTAAAATAGAGTAGAGTAGAGTTGAGTTGAGTTGAATTGAATTATTTATTGGCCAAGTGCCATTGGACACACAAGGAATTTGCCTTCCACGCATAAGCTCTCAGTGTACATCAAAGCTATAAGTGATCAATCATGATCATAGTCATCATAAAAATGCATTCATCATAACTCACACAACACTTAGTGATAGTCATAGGATGCTAAATAAGCAATCAGCATAAATCATACTAGGAAACTAAGTAAAACAATATACATCGTAAAGGTATAAACAACAAAGTTATAGTCATAAGTAGAAAAGGAGATAGGTAATAGGACGGATGAGAAGAATAACTGATACAGAAACCGTCATCGCGGTGCATATGTCACGTTGAGGAAGGACACCCCTCCCCCTCCAATCTTAAAAAGTTTTGGGAATGTTTCGCCGGGCGCTTCAAATGGCCCCCAGCATGGGCTAAAATGCAGATCGTGGCCGGTTTTGCTAAAAAGAGTCAGTTTCCCAGAGGTTGCTGTGCAGAATTTGCTGGTAAGAATCAACTGACTTCAAGCCAAAGGCAACGTCTTTAGACCTCCAACCCAAACGCGCTTAGCCAAAACAAATAATTCCGTCTCATCGTTCAGTCTCTTGCCTGTTTGGGAGTTGGACGATCGTGGCGGGTTTCTTAAACACCCCCACAAACATCTGATGGGGAATTCTCCCGCTCTGGATGTAATATCTTTCTTTACAGCGTTCCCGAGGGAGGTTTTCAAATATAGTGAGCTATTATTTAATACGGGGAGCCATTCCTTACACAGAAGCATTCTTCACGACAGATTAAAAAAATAAAATAAGGATAATGAGATTTCCATGTGGGTGCTTGACTGTGGATTTTTATAAAAGAGTTCCCAGAATTTCTAGAATTGCATCAAAAGGAGAAGCGAAAATAGGAAGGCAGATGATATGGTGAACGGCTGGATCGGGGGGGAAAAAGGCTGTGGGATTGTTTATTCCTTATTGAGATATTAAGTGTGTTTTCAGCCGCTGTTGAATTTTTATTCCATTTTAAAAGTGTCTTTATCCAATGTGGGAGGGAATTAAAACACCGATGAACTGGGTTGCTTTCTTGCAGACGTTTCATGATCCAACTAGGTAACAACATCAGCTTAAATGGATTTGGCAATGGAATGTTTGCAAGAAAGAACCAGGCTCAGAGACCATCAAGGACCTCGTTGAAAATTAAGATGCAAATACTCTGTTTCCCTGAAAATAAGACCTCCCCGGATAATAAACCCAATCGGGCTTTTGAGCACATGCGCTAAAATAAGCCCTCCGCCCAGAAAAAAGCCCTCCCCGAAAATATTGCAACACAGCAGCAGCCATGAGGTGACCACGCTCGCCACCTCCTGCACCTCAAAAATAATAAGACCTCCCTGAAAATAAGACCAAGCGCTTATTTCGGGGGTCAAAATCAAATAAGACCCTGTCCTTTTTTCGAGGAAATATGGTACAAATACCTTCATTTTTACTTGGAAACCACTTCTGGATTTTGTGCTTGAAGTGCAAAAAAAAAAAAGAAACTTTGATTTTGGGTTTTACCGATTCAGTGGATTTGTTTTTATAGAAATGGCTTGTTTCTATTCTTATGAAAAAGTAAAAAATCGAGGGTAGACCTTAACGCCTTATTTTACTGCACCAAAGGAGTCGGAAGTCAATGCCTGTTTTTTTTCTTTATCCCTTCCTTTCCCCCACTATTCAGTTCCCCTTTTCCTTCCCTGGTTTCCTTAATATTTGCTTTTGGGTTCTCTCTGTATGTCACATTAAATTAATAAAACTATTTACAGATGAAAATGAAGATACTCTAGAGCATGTGGGTCAAACTCAATTTCATTCAGGGCCGCATCAGGGTTGTATTTGACTTTGGGGGGCCCGGGGTGGGCATGGCCAGCCGGACGTCACTCGTGTCAGGGGTACCTGTGATGGGCCAAGCGCTGTGCCAGTGAAAACGGGCTCCCGAGCTCTGTTTTTTGGCTGCGATAGCCTCCTGCAACTCTCTTTGCTGTTTCCAGGGTGGCCATGTGGGCCGGATCTAAGTACCCTGCGGGCCAGATTCGCCCCCCGCGCCTTCAGTTCGACACCCCTGCTCTAGAGATTAGGGCAAAAATACGTATTGTGGTTGATAGTGGGTGGGCTTCTTGTCCTGCCTTCAGATGCTTTGGAGCCGGGGTCAGCAAACTGCGGCTCTGGAGCCGCCTGTGGCTCCTTCCTCCCTCTGCTGTGGCTCTGTCACCGGTCGGCGCCACATTTTGAGAGGCGCTTCCGGTGGGTGGGGGGAGGGAGAACCACAGTGCGCCGGGAGAAGACTCTATGGCAAGGGGAGGGTTTTCCAGTTGTCTCCACAATTGATAGGGCTTTCGGTTATGACAGGAAGAGGAAAAAGGATGCCACTCTAGGAGGAGACTCTATGGCAAGGGGAGGGTTTTCCAGTTGTCTCCACAATTGATAGGACTTTCGGTTATGACAGGAAGAGGAAAAAGGATGCCACTCTAGGAGGAGACTCTATGGTGGGGGAACTGAACTTCCGGTCAGCTCCGGAATTGAACAGGAGGCTTCCGGTTAGGACCTTTGTGGCTCCCGGTGTTTTCTTTTCTGTGGGAAACGGGTCCAAATGGCTCTTTGAGTCTTTAAGTTTGCCGACCCCTGCTTTGGAGAATAGGTTGACCCTCTCTTCTTTGGGGCAGCACCTCAGATATTGGAACACTGCTATCAGGTTACCCCAAGTCCTTCTAGGCCCATGATGGCGAACCGATGGCACGCGTGATGGAAGTGTCATGCAGAGCCATCTCTCCGGGCACACCAGCCGTCGTCCGTTGCTCTTCCGGGTTCGCATGCACAGCTGGACTGGGCCAGAAACTGGAAGAGCAGCTGCCTGACGCGCAGGCGGGCGCGTGCTAGTAAGATGAGCTTCTGGTTTTCGGCGCATGCATGCATGCTGCCCATCTGGTCTTCACGCGTGCATGTGCTCCATAAAACAGAAGACCAGGGGAACTGATCTTCAGTAGCGCCTCGGGAAGCTGCCCTTCCGGTTTTTGGTGCTCACCCCCCTACACTTGTGTGCACTCCCGTTTTGGTACTTGGTGCCGAAAAGCTTCTCCAGCACTGTTCTGGATCCATGATGTGTCCTGAAGTGGCACATGGAGCCATGTTGCCTGGCATGCGCAGCGTTCCTCTTCCGGGTTTCTGGCGCAAATACACATGGGATGATCAGTTGGCCTTTGTGTGCGTTGCGTTGCCAGAAACTGGAAGAGTTGGTCTTCTGTTTTCCGGCACGAGCATGCGTGGCGCATGCACGCCAGTAACCGGAAAACCAGCTGGCCGGTGTGCATGCATGCGCCAGAAACCGGAAGTCCATTTTCCGGCACACGCATGCCCCCCTGAGGAACTCTTCTGAGTTGCAGCCAAGATGTGCATGCACGGGGAGTGCACACTGTCCAAGGTCAGTGTTTTAAAGTCATCATTGAGATATTTCTGGTGATTGAAACTTTGAGCCTGTTTGAAGCTGCAGTGAGAGCTTTATTTTTTGGTGCTCTCTAAGCTTGATTGTCTCAAATGTTTCATGACCCAACTAGGCAACATCACCAGTGCTGGAATGGAGTGAGGGAGGAGGAGAAGGAGGACAATTGTGGATCTCCTTAATATATTTTAAGCTTGATGGATTTCTTGCAGCTGTTTCATGACCCAACTGAGCAACATCATCAGCGCTAGAAGGGAGAGTGATTGGCGATTGGATTGCAGCTGTTACGTAGTACATAAAACATCTCGCATTCTGATCAATGTGGGAGTGAGCATGATCGATATGCCGTCCAGCTTAAAATATGACCGTTTCTCAGGTTGTCTCAAACCTAATCGTATCTTGCCTGCAAGCATGTGCAACTGGCTTGAAGGCACCTATAAAATCCTTCCGTCTGAGGTTACAACTTGGGCTTTCTGATTTTGCAGAGTGAAGGTTGAATGCAGGACCTCCACTGTTTCATTCTCTGCTCTGGTCTGTATTATTGTGTGTGTTCTGTAGGGAGAACAAGGCAGGCAGGATCTGAGGCAAGGCAGGTCGAAGCCAACACAACCTTTATTAACAGTAGAACACGGCAAAATGCAAGGCAAACCTCGACCCGGCAAACAGCAGCATTGGACAGCTGACAGATGCTGAACCAATAGAATGGCTGCATTCTCCTGGCTGCTGGCGTCTCAAACAATCAGGCAATGATAGTCAACGGCGTCGTAGCCTCGAGGACTTAACAGTGTGTCCCCCCCCCCCCCCCATGAAGCCTCAGGAGCCCACTTCACGTAAAATTTGGCACGTCCTTTTGACCGTGCTTGCCTGGAAAAGCAATACGTGGCAGAGGGCAGAGATGAAATCTGAAAGTGCGAAAACTTTCTCCATAACGTTATTCTTTTGAGGGGGTTGAAAGAAGATTTATTTCGGCTTTTTAAAAAAACCGTGGCCGGCTCTTATCGTTAATCCAGATGTAACTAACCTTTTTTTTTTTTTTTAAGTTTTCTGCAAAATGATTTCATAACTTCTGGCTCTTTGCATTTGGAAGGATTATTGTTATACGCAGCAATTTTAGTAAGAACTGTCATCAAGTGCCAGATAAAATAACAACAGTTGTTGCTTTTTTTTCCCCTGGGGGTCTAGATTAGCTTACGTTAGGGTTACTATAGAGTAAGTTACAAACACCCCAGATGTCTGTAGAGATTCTCAGTCATCATGGTTGTCGCAAAGGTGCTTTTTTTTTTTTTTCAAGAGGCAACGGGACTCACTTGTTTTTCTTTGAAGACGTTTCGCTTCTCATCCAAGAAGCTTCTTCAGCTCTGACTGGATGGTGGGGAATGGAAGGACTGATACGCCTTGCAGACAGCTGGTCATTTGCATCCTTTGGAGAGCTGTTGACGGTATATGCAGTACAAAGCAGTGAGACATGTGAAGCTCTGGACATTGGGGAAACAAAGCAGCCACTTCATAAACACATGGCACAACATAGGAGAACAAGCCCATCAGGACAAGATTCAGCAGTCCATCTGCATTCAAAAGACAACGGCCGCTCTTTTGAAGGCAGCAAAGTCCACATTTTGGACAGAGGGGACGACTGGTTTGAAAGAGGAGTCGAAGAAGCCATCTAGGTCAAAACTGAACAGCCCTCTCTCAACAGAGGGGGAGGGATATGATGTCATGTATCTCCAATCTGTAACATAGTTCCTTTCAACAGCTCCAAGAAGGCTCCACACCCATTTGCACCACTCAGGTGACCCTGAGGACACAGGCAAACCTCCAAGTGGCCTCAACGGCTCTCTAAAAAGGATGCAAATGACCAGCTACTTGCAAGGAATATAAATCCTTCCATTCCCCACCATCCAGTCGGAGCTGAAGAAGCTTCTTGGATGAGAAGCAAAACGTCTTCAAAGAAAAACCAGAAAGTCCAGTTGCCTCTTGAAAAAAAAAAGCACCTTTGGCAAAAACACTCCAGATCTTCCTATGCTATGATCTTGCCAACTTTTATTTATTTTTTGTTAAATGGGTAAAACTGATTTTCCACGAAGACTTTCTTTCATGATGGAGATTTTTACAGTATTCTCCCCCCCACCCCTTTCCTCTTAACTGAATGAAAAATGTTTTCTCTAGCAGCAGTGATTAAAAGTTTCTGTGAAAATGAAAGAGCTGAAATGGGATGATAAGGGGTGATAGCACCATAAATACAATAGCAGATGGCTAAAACCGATTACATGAATGATACATGTATGATGTCAGGGTTCCAAATAGCATCCAAAAGTAAATCAGAGTCCAAGGTAAAGTATTGCTCAAAGTTCCAATTTATTCAGAGAACCATGTTGGCACATCTGGGAAAACCCAAATCTGAAAACTTCCTGGTTTTCCCCACCCAGTTGAAAGTTCAAGATCTTGCCCCCCCCACACCCACAAGTCCATCCCAAGGTCCAATCTCCCTGTCAGGCCTGTAATTCTGTTCCTTTTAGGATCTTTGGCCTGCCACATAATTAAAACATATATATATTATGCTGTTTCATTGGTATAGTAGTTGGGAGGGGGGAATAGAAAGGAGTAGGATGGTGGAATGTATTGTTATGAATTTCTTAGAAGCTCAAGGTCGTCTTTTGTCTCCGCACCTCGACACCTGGCCGGAAGAAGAGGGGTGTACATGCCAGCGTGGAAGATGAAGATTGGACCATGTGATGAATTATGGGGTGTGGGGAAAAATGATGAACTTTTAACTGGGTGAATTCACCGGATGTACCTTAGAGTTGAAATTTCAACAGCATAATGCCAACATGCCTGTCTTATTAAATTGGAGTTTTAAGGACTACTTTGCCTTGGACAATGATTTAATTCTGCATGATATTTGGAACGCTGACACTCACACTGCCACGCTGGCAGCTTCCACCCATCCAGTTCCAGTCAGGTGCAGAGGTGCAAAGACAAAGGATGACCTTGGTTTTCTAGAAAGGAATTTTGTTTTGGCTACATCGCATCTAGCTCCGTACAGTCCCCCCTCCTATTTTCCCACAATAGAAAAGGCATAGTAGAAGAATAGAAAGTGTGGCAGGCCAAAGATCCAAAAGAAAAGATGGCTGCAGGCCTGACAGGTAGCCCTTGACTTACGACCAAAATTTCTGTAGCTAAGCAAAACATTTGTTAAGTGAATTTTACCCCATTTTCTTGCCACGGTTGTTAAGAGAATCACTGCAGTTGTTAAGTAGGTAACATGGTTGTTAAGTGAATCTGGCTTTCCCATTGGCTTTGCGTCTCAGAAGGTCGCAAAAGGGGACTATGTGTGTTCTGACCCAGCTCCCGAATACAACAAACCCTCTGCAGTTAAATTATATGTTTCCTTTATTAGGAGCGCCGGCAGCCCCGGCAAAAAGTTTCTCTCTCACACACAGCAGGCTAACAAGTCCGTCCGGCAGGGAGATGGATAGTTGTCTGCCACATCTATTCATCTCAGCCCCCTGCCTTTTATCCCCAGAGCTATGGTAGGGCTTCACTAGCAGCAGTGGCTCTTCCATCCCAAGGACCGGCCCATAGATTTCTCCTCTCCTCTGCCTTCTGCGCATCTGTGCATCAGGCACTGGGCCCAGCTGTTCCACCTCTTCTTCATCATCCCCTCCAGACCTGGGGGCTGTTGACTCTCCATCTGAAGGCTGACGGACGGCCCAGGCTCCTTCTCTCTCTCTCTCTCTTTCTCTGCCAGCTCCATTCCCTCTTCCCCCTCGGAGCTGATCGTGACTCCCATGCCCCCTCCGATTTGGTTGCTGGAGGGTCTGGCGGCCGACAGGCCACAACAATGTGATTCTAGGAGGCTGCATGCCGTCATAAATATGAGTCAGTTGCCAAGCGTCTGAATTTGGATCACATGACCGTGGGAATGCGGCAATGGTGGTAAATGTGAAAAATGGTCCTAAGTCCAATTTTTCTGTGCCGTCATAACTTTGCAAGCTCACTAAGCGAACCATTGTAAGTCGAGGACTGCAGTTCGCTTAGTGACCATTCAAAGTTACGATGACCCCAGGACCCTGCAACCATCTTACCTGTGAGTCAGTTTTCAAGCATCTGAATGTAAGAGGTGTATGTGTTAAAAAAATGGTCCCAATTCAGTTTTTTTTCTCTGGGCCGTTGTAAACTCCGAACGGTCACTAAACGAAGACTCCCACGTATTTCAAAATTAAGAAGACCTGGAGGCTTGGGAAGAATGAATTGCTATCGTGCTCCTTTGTATCCTGAACGTTTTGATAAATGGAAAATGTTCCTAAACCAGGCAGATGGCAAGGAATTGCAAATTGCAAATGGAAAATGTTTCCTTGGAACCAAGTTTTCCCTAGAAAATTCACACGCTTGTAGAGACACCTGTATTTCATAAGCATTGCAACAGATTCCTTCCTGGAGAGTGAAAACAATATTTTTGGTGTTCTGAGTCTGGCAAGGGAAAGAGAGATTCCTGCTCTAGGGAAGACTTCTTCCATTAGCAACGCAGCTCGGGCTCCAAGTTTATTTCAAAATATTCTACTCCTGCGAATCGTCTGGGCCAAATCCTTGCTTGCTGGAAAAGAAATGGTCTGTAGAAGAATAAATTATGACACGAAGCAACTGGCTTTCCCTGTTTTTTTTCGAGGCTGCATAAACAGAGGGAGAGAATCAAGATCACGTGAAGGGTTAATGCCACTTTATAAGGCCTTGGTAAGGCCACAATTGGAATACGGCATCCTGTTTTGGTCACCATGAGATAAAAAAGATGTTGAGACTCTAGAAAGAGTACAGAGAAGAGCAAGAAAAAGGATTAGGGGACTGGAGGCTAAAACATATGAAGAACATTTGCTGGAATTGGGTATGTCTAGTCTAATGAAAAGAAGGACCAGAGGAGACATGATAGCAGTCTTCCAATATCTCAGGGGTTGCCACAAAGAAGAGGGAGTCAAGCTATTCTCCAAAGCATCTGAGGGTAGGACCAGAAGCAATGGATGGAAATGAAATAAGGAGAGAAACAACCTAGAACTCAGGATAAATTTCCTGACAGTGAGAACATTTAATCAGTGGAACAACTTTCCTCCAGAAGTTGTGAATTCTCCAACACTGGAAATTCTTAAGAAGATGTTGGATAACCCTTTGTCTGAAGTGGTGTAGGGTTTCCTGCCTAAGCAGGGGGTTGGACTAGAAGACCTCAAAGGTCCCTTCCAACTCTGTTATTCTATTCTATTCTGTAATGTATATGGGACTCATTTGTGGGTTAATGATTAAGAATGATTATGAGATCTTGATAATTGTGGGATATGCATTTTCAGATTCTCAGAGGGTATCAAATTGAAGAAGGTTTTAGCGTCTAGCACTATATTAATCATTTTCCTGTTGAAAAAAGGAAAAGAAATCAAAACAGTCCTAAGCCTCTTAGAAGCAGCATTAAAATAGATTGAATTTAAAAAAAAAGAAAAACTAAGCAAGCTATCTAATAAATTTAAAACAGGAAAGCAAATCTATAGTTAGTTTGAGTTAATCAAGCAATGGCTGTATATAGCAGTACATAAAGCATATTTGTGGCCTGAAAATTTCCATAAGTCTGAAAATTATCCTGATTATTTATTTCCTAAGGTCTCTAATCAATTTTTTTCAGAAACCACAGAATTTTCAATTTCCACCTAAAAGGCATTCTATTGCCAGTTAACTGGATAAGCTAGGTAGAAGAGTATTTGAGTTTTGGAAATATGGCTGCATATCGTAATGCTTGTGATCCAATATGTTAGCTTTTGTGTGCTGTGTGTATATCATCATTTCCTTTGGTATGTTCCAAAATTGTCTTAGTACAATTCTATGCACGGAAAGAGAGAGGGGGGGGAGGGGGGAGGGAGAGAGAGAGAAGAGAGAGAGACAGAGAGAGACAGAGACAGAAAAAGAGAGATAATAGATAGATATACATATATACACAATAGAGAGAGACTGGGAGAGACAGACACAGATATATACGTATAATAGAGACAGACAGAGGGAGAAAGAGTGAGAGTAAGAAGCAGAAAGAGAGAGAAAGAGAAAAGACAGAAAGAGAAAGAGAGAGAGATAGACAAGAGAGAGACAGAAAGAGAGAGAGAGACAGACAGAAAAAAGAGAGAGAGACAGAAGAGAGAGAGAGAGAGAGAACTGGGTTTGGATGGGTAAAAGAAATATAAACAATCCTGGTTTTCTAGTTTGTGTTTAGTGTGTATTTGTACATGTTTCAAGGTACAAAGTATTCTTACTGTATGGTTACAGACGATACCAAGTTGGCAGGAATAATTTGCCATTACTCCAGAAGATAGGCTCAAGCTACAGAAGGATCTGGACAGACATGAACATTGGACCCTATCTAACAACATGAAATTCAATATAGAACAAAGATAGGTTCTAGATTTAGGCAAGAAAAACGAAATGCACAGGTACAGTATAGGTGGCACCTTGCTCAACAGTAGTAACTGTGAGAGGGATCTTGGAATCCTAGTGGACAACCATTTAAATAGGAGCCAGCCGTGGGCAGCAGCAGCTGCCAAAAAAAGCCGACACAATCCTAGGCTGCATCAACAGAGGGATAGAATCAAGATCACGTGAAGTGGTAATACCACTTTATAAGGCCTTGATAAGGCCACACTTGGAATACTGCATTCAGTTTTGGTAGCCACAATGTAAAAAAGATTTTGAGACTCTACAAGTGTGTACAGAAGAACAACTAAGATGATTTGGGGACTGGAGGATAAAACATAGAAAGGACCCATTGCAGGAACTTGATATGTCTAATTTAATAAACAGGAGGACTAGGGGTGATATGATCGCACGGTCCCAGTATCTGAGGGGCTGCAACAAGGACGAGGGGGTCAACTTATTCTCCAAAGCACCTCAAGGCAGGACAAGAAGCAATGGATGGAAACTCATCAAGGAGAGAAGCAACTTAGAACTAAGGAGAAATTTCCTGACAGTGAGAACAATTAATCAGTTGCTTCCAGAAGTTATGGATGCTCCATCATTGGAGGCTTTTAAGCAGAAATTGGACAACCATTTGTCTGAAATGGTATAGGGTCTCCTGCTTGAGCAGAGGGTTGGACTAGAAGACCTCCAAGGTCCCTTCCAACTCTGTTATTGTGTTATTCTCTTACTTGGGTATCTGGCCTCAAGCGTGTTGGATGCTTGCAAATGTATTGCTGCATAGTAGTAAGAACCGCTGTGCAACATGCACAATTCCTAGTAAAGAAAGGGTTTGTTTTCAACCAGAGATTGTTAGCTTTGTTTTGTTATGTTAGGAACTTGTATTCATAGACATAAGCCAATTATTTGTTCTCCCAGGAACGACGTGTATGGCCCAAGGCCTGAAATGACAGGAGCTTGACACTTTTCTCAAATTTATGTCGCTGGATACTTGAACAACGTGTTGTTATTGGCTTCATAGATTTGTCTGGTATTTAGACGGGAGGAAAATATTTCATTTCAGGACAGAAATCTAAATCCAGAGAAGGACATTAGCCAGAATAGGAGCTTATACCATGTACAAGAAAGATTATAATTTGATCTTGGTTCCAGAGCCAAGGCAACGATAAAAGTCGTTATCCAACCTGAAAATTTTTAGACAAAATGGAAAGAATATAATTGGGGGGGGGGGGAACCACTCAAAGGCTGGGAGCCAAAGATGCATTTTCTATTTTGCTGTGGGAGTGTGGGACGTGGTGGCTCAGTGGCTAAGATGCTGAGCTTGTCGATCAGAAAGGTTGGCAGTTCAGCAGTTTGAATCCCTAGCGCCGTGTAACGGAGTGAGCTCCCGTTCCTTGTCCCAGCTTCTGCCAACCTAGCAGTTCGAAAGCACGTAAAAAATGTAAGTAGAAAAATAGGAACCACCTTTGGTGGGAAGGTAATGACGTTCCATGTGCCTTCAGCGTTGAGTCATGCCGGCCACATGACCACGGAGACGTCTTTGGAGAGCGCTGGCTCTTCAGCTTAGAAATGGAGATGAACACTGCCCCCTAGAGTCGGGAACGACTAGCCCATATGTGCGAGGGTAACCTTTATCTTTACCTATGGGAATGTATGACTTTTTCCCCCTTCCTTTGAAGGAATGGTCATGCCATCAATTGTTTTTAAAAAGTGTCTTCAAATGAAAAGTGACTAGGATGTGCTACATTTTTTAAAAAAAGCATTGCCTTTGACAATGTCTTATGGCACAGGTGTCAAACTGGATTTCATCGAGGGCCGCATCAGGGTTGCCCATCAAATTCACGTCTATCAAAGTCTTTCAAGGGAGGATTCACAGTCACAGACCTTATCTGGCTTGGAGAGCTGCCAGGCCAAGATCTACAAAACCTGGCATCTCAGAGAGTCAACAACCAATTAAGCGAACTAATTGTCTCCTGCAAACTCCACTCCCCTTTCGCTCCTCTTTTATTCCCTCTGGGAGGGGCCATTCATCATCCACCTGTGGCCTTACTCCCAAGTCGACCCCTGTTCTTTAGCTGTTCCCTTCGTCTGGCAATTCTGTGCATGCTCACACCGGGAACAGGCTCCAGCTGTTTGTCTGCCTCACTGATGTCTGATTCCAAAGACAGCTGGTAACTGTCAGATGGCCCTGGCCCCCTCTCTGCCTCCGACAAAGAGCCCTCATATGAGCCTTCTCCAGATTCCAGGAGTGGCCCAGGTTCCTCCCCAACCTTTTCATTGTCTGAATCTGCTGCCAACTCTGCTGGCGGGCCACAACGCTAGATTAATTCAAACAGCCTTCTGCTTCCCAGGGATCAGTTCTTTCGCTAGCTGCCATATGTCTTCATCTTATTTTATTTACAATCTCTCTTGAAAGAAGAGCGTGTAGACATGATGTTTGCCAACACTACAAGTCTAGTGTTGCGAACCGTTTGGTTCCAAATAATTCATCATTTGAGTAGTGAGAGGAGGCTGGGGAAAAGCTTTGGTTGATTTATTTAAATAGTTAAATGTCTGCTGAAGTGAAACAAAACCTTAAAAGAGGTTACCAAAGATCTCGGATATTCTTTGCTCAACTCACATTTTACAGATTATATATTTTTGTGCTCAGTCGCTAAATCCTATCCAACTCTTCCTGACCCCATGGACCATAGCAAGCCAGCTCACCTGTCTTCCCCTTTCTCCTGGCGTTTGCCCAAATTTGAGACCATTGCCATTGATGAGGCTACCTAACCATCTCATCCCTCGGCCGTCCCCTTCTCCTTCTGCCTTCCATTTCCCCCAACTTGAGCTTCAGGTTCAAGATCTGTCCTTCCAAAGGACAGGCAAGGTCGATTTCTTGTAGGATCTACTGATTGGATCTCCTTGCCATTCAAGGGACTCTCAAGAGTCTTCTCCAGCATCACAATTCCAAGGCATCAATTCTTCGGCACTCAGTCATCCTTATGGTCTAACTCTCACAGCCATACGTTACTAACAAGGACTGTGTTGTAGACTGGAGATATATGATATTGTTTCCCTCCCATTCTGTTGAGAGAGGGCTGTTCAGTTTTGAGCTAGATGGCCTCTTTGACCCCTCTTCCAAACCAGAGATCCTCTGTCCAAAATGTGGACTTTGCTGTCTTCAAAAGAGCGGCCTTTTAAATGAAGATGGACTGCTGAATCTTGTCCTGACGGGCATGTTCTCCTATGTTGTGCCACGCGTCTGTGAAGTGGCTGTTTTGTTTCCCCAATGTACAGATCTCCTCACTGCTTTGTACTGCATATACCGTCAACATTACTAACAGATTATATAGGACTGGATATAAGTTTCCAAGAGTGGCCTCGAACTGAAGACACCTCTGAGATTGATGGGGTCACGCTCGGACTCCAGGACAAGATTTACAACATAGAACTCCTTCTTAATCCAGCTTTGGCAGTTGGATAACTATACGACCTGAGTGGCAAGTGAGGTCGCTGATCAGCTTTGGCTGATAAACCTTGACATACTTTTCCCCAGGGCTCCTTGTACGGGTAATCGTAGGTGTAAATTGTTGTGGTGAACTTAAATGTAAGTGACCCAGAATGCAACACATCTTCTAGAAAAGGCTTCATCACTCCACACCCAAAACAGCTGCGTTATGAACATCAATGCTTGCTTGGGGGGGGGGCAGATTTTGAAGAATAACACGGAACTTTGAGAGTCGTGATGGCGAACCTATCGCATGCGTGCCACAGGTGGCACGGGGAGCCATCTCTGCGGGCACTCCAGTGGTTGCCCAGCTCAGCTCCACTGTGCATGTGTGCGTGGCTCCCACTGACCAGCTGATTTTCTGGTCTCTGCTACGCATGCAGGAGATGCATACGAATGTCTGGGGGGGAGGGGGGGTTGTGTGTGTGTGCATGCACGGGAGGGAGGTTGCGCGTGAATGCATGGGGAGTGGGGAAAATGGCAGTTTCAGGAGGCTTCAGGGAGGCTTGCTAGGCCCAAAGTGGGAGGTGCAGGGGGTGCGGTGTCTCCCCCCCATGGCCCATTTTTGGTCCCAGGAGGCTTCAGGGAGGCCTGCTAGGCCCAAAATGGGGCACGGGGGTGCTAACTTCCTACAGGTTGATGCCTTTGTTGAAAGTTGCAATCTTCTGAGTTACATTTTGCAGCATCCAATCTGGGCCTGTCATTTATGTCTTCTTTCGAACTGGTGCTGGAGCAGGGGAGAAACCCAGCAGGTTCCGACAGGTTCTGGAGAACTGGTAGTGGAAATTTTTGAGTAGTTCGGAGAACCGGTAGTGGAAATTTTGAGTAGAACCGGCAAATGCCACCTCCGGCTGGCCCCAGAGAGAGGTGGGACTGGAGATTTTGCAGTATCCTTCCCCCGCCATGCCTACTAAGCCACACCTGCCACGCCCACCAAGCCACACCCACAAAACCGGCAGTAAAAAAAAAATGAATTTCACCACTGTGCTGGAGTCCATCTTCAGGGCACTTCTCTCTAGCAGAGCGTGTGCTGTTGTGTATGTGGCATAACACTCTGCTAGCGTGAAGCTTCCTGAGGATGGGCTCCGGCAGGAGTCCGAAAGCTTAGAAGACAAAACATTTCCAGTTCCCGGTGACCGACCCAGATTGCGTCCTCGTGGTATTCATAACGGTACCTGTTATATGTGGCTTTTTAGATGTTGATTGGGGGCTGATGGCTGGCCATTAAATCATTGTCCAGCCATCAACACGTCAATCAACATCTAAAAAAACCACATACAGTAGTGGCTAAAATTGTCGAAACCTTTTGGGAAAAGCGTACAGTATTTTTGAGGTACGATGGCTAATAACACCACTTTTTTGGGGGGAGTAATACCAGAGGTGGGTTCCTACCGGTTCGGACTGGTTCAGCGGAGTGGGTCGTAATTCGGCCACTCACGCATCCAAACCGGTGAGGCGCTGCCATCTTGTTTTTTTTTGCTTCTGCACAAAAAACAGTGTACAATTTACAATTGTTGCTCAACAACTTGGTAATATAACATCAAAGGGCATCCATTTGCACCAAATGGGGTTTACTACATCATGATCACTGGGTGCCTTAGTGAGAAAAATAATAATTAGTAGACGGAGGGAAGAAACTCAGACTGTGGAATGGCTGTTATCTGGTTAAGCTTTGATGTGGAACCACCGTCCTTCAGAGAGAAGATAAATTTCAGACCGACATTCGGAGAACATGTTGTTTGTGTGTTACATCAATCGTAGAGCTATAATTTTGAAGAAAAAAAAATCAAAGTTCATAGATAGGAAACATATGGCTTTCCAGCCAGAAGAAGGAGAGATATGACATGTTGGGTTTATTTATATATTTTGCTTTTAAATCCTTCACAAATACAACATATTCGTGTCATAGAACGGCATACTTAAACTAAAGTTAGAAAGTCCCAAATTGCAACTTGGATGATCCAGTGGTCCTCCACATACGACCACAATTGAGGCCAAACTTTCCGCTTGCTAAGTGAGACATTTGTTAAGTTAGTTTTGCCCCGTTTTACAACCTTTCCTATCACCCTTGTTAAGTTTAATCACTGCAGTTGGGCAAATTAATACCATGGTTGCTAAGGGGATCTTGCTTCCCCATTGGCTTGGCTTGTCGGAAGGTCGCAAAAGGGGATCACGTGACCCTGGGACACTGCAAACGTCATAAGTATGAAGCACTTGTCAAGGATCTGGATGTAATTCACGTGACCATGGAGATGTTGGAATAGTCATAGGTGTGAAAACTGATCATAAGTCCCTTTTTGGTAACTGCAAACGGTCACTAAATGAACTTTTGTAAGTCAAAGACTACCTGTGTGTTACAATATTCATGAATATTCATGACTGGGAGAGACATGGGAACAAAGTCAGCCAATGAATAGGCATAGCAACTGAGTCAACCAATGGGAGCTTAAACAGATCTGAGTCTGTGCAAAGAATTGAAACAGAAACTTAAGCAGTCTGCTGCTCTGAGAAGTAAACTTAAGCAGTCTGTCTGGGCTTGTCTGCTGAAATGAAACTAACTGCTTGTGCCTGTAACTCTCCTGCCTTGTGTTTACTTGGAAGAACCACCTGTTGGTATTGTACATTTATTCCTCTATTCGTATGTACCGTATTTTTCGGAGTATAAGACGCACCTTTTTCCCTCAAAAAAGAGGGTGGAAATCTGAGTGCGCCTTATACACTGAATACAGCATTTTTTTGCCCCCTCGAAACCCTGCCCCCCTTCACCAAAATGGCCGTGCATAGCCTTTAGGAGGCTTCCAGAGTGCTCCTGGAGGCTGAGGAGGGCAGAAATGAGTGGAAAACAGGCCATTTTTGCTCTTTTTGACTCCCCCCCCCAGCCCTGAGGAGCACTCTATAAGCCTCCTTATAGAGGCTATGCCTGCCCTTTTTTTAAAATAAAAAACGGGACTTTTTTTTTTAAAAAAATGCCTCTTCAAAATCTTGGTGGGTCTTATACTCCGGGTGCATCTTATACTCTGAAAAATACGGTATATAAAGAAGTTAATGAATCCAGCTGAATCAGTTATCTGGATTTGAATTTATGCAACAATCTCTGACACTCTGCTTTTTTCCCCACGTGATACTTTATCCTGTGTATAAAATTGTTAATTCTCTTTAAAGGCCCTTGGAGTTAATACAGGATTAATGATGATCCCACTTCTATATCAATTTACAAGGAACTCAAGGAGGCGAACATATCTAACAAATCTGACTCCTCCCATTTTCCCCACAACAACAACCCTGTGAGGTGGTTGGGCTGAGAATGAGTGAATGGCCCAAAGTTACTCAACTGACTTTCGTGCCTAAGGTGGGACTAGAACTCACCGTCTCCTAGCGATTGGCCCAAAGTCACCCAGCTGGCTTTCATGCCTAAGTCGGGACTAGAACTCTCTGTCGCCTAGCGATTGGCCCAGAGTCACCCAGCTGGCTTTCATGTCTAAGGCGGGACCCAAACTCACCATATCCTAGTTATTGGCCCAAAGTCATCTAACTGACTTTCATGGCTAAGTCGGCACTAGAACTCACATCGCCTGCTTTCTAGCTTGGTGCCTTCACAACTAGACCAAAGTGACTCAAAGCATCTTCAATCAATACAGTCAAATTTCACTGCTTCTAAACCTACTAAAGGCTGTTTTGTATGACGCTCGAAAATAAAGTGAGGAGGCCAAATTCCCAACATTCCCATCCTCTCATCTTGTTCAATGTGAGGCCAGGATCAGTGTGAAGAAGTTAGGAAGACATAACCAGAAGTTCTATTATGCGCTTCTATCTTGCCTTGAAAATTAGCAACGTGATTCAGAAGGTCTTCGTAATACAGAATAACAGAACGTAGAATATCAGAGTTGGAAGGGACATCAGAGGTCTTCTAATCCAACCCCTGCTCAAGCAGGAGACTCTACACAATTTTTGACAAATGTTAAATGGTTGTCCTCCGGTGATGGATCACTCACAACTTCTGGAGGCAACATTTCATTGATCCTTAGCTCTAGGTTTGCTTCTCTCCTTGATGAGTTTCCACCTGTTGCTTCTTGTCCTGTCTTATGGTGCTTTGGAGAATAGCTTGACCCCCGCTTCTTTGTGGCACCCCTCAATTATTGGAAGATTGCTATCATGGTCACCCCTAGTGTCAGCGTTCCAAATCCAAAATTAAATCAGAGTCCAAGGCAAAGTATTGCTTTATAAGTTCCAATTTATGAAGAGAACCATGTTGACACATCTGGGAAAACCCGAATCTGAAAGCTTCCCGGTTTTCCCCACCTAGTTGAAAGTTCAAGATCTTGCCCCCCACACCCACAAGTCCATCCCATGGTCCAATCTTCCCCTGCCATGCTGGGAGTTGCACCCATCCAGTTACGGTCAAGTGCAGAGGTGCAGAGACAAAGGATGACCTTGGCTCTCTAGAAAGAATGTTGTTATGGCTACATATCATCTAACTCCGTACAATCCTCCCTCCCATTTTCCCACAATAGAAAAGGCATGGTAGAATGATAGAAAGTGTGGCAGGCCAAAGATCCAAAAGAAAAGATGGCTGCAGACCTATTTCTTTTCATTAGACTAGACATACCCAATCCCAATCTTCATATGACAGTTACAACAGAGAGTCAAACATGATATGAATCGACTTATTTGTATCATGAAACTTTGTTGATTCCCGGTAATTGTTGAGCTACACTGTCCCAGGGCAGTTGTCTTGTTTGGCCAGAGGTGGGCGTTGTGTAGGTTGTCCCAGGTTGGATCCATGCCTTCTATTCATCAGGACAGATTGGAAGTCCAAGTTCTCAAGGGCTTTGTAGATACCGATCTTGTCTCGCACAATTGTGTTTGCCAGCTTTTGTAAACTTTTTCTTTTTTGGTCCCAAATCAATAGCTTTGAGGCTCGGAGGTGTGGTGCGCTTAGAGGAAACCATTTCTTATCCATGTGTGTGACTGATGATAATGTTGCCACTCTCCTTTCTTGTGACAGGTTGTTGAATTCCATATTGCCCGGATTGGTCACAAAGATCAACAGATCGCCAACTCCCATTGCAGGACTGGTGAGTATCTGTAAGTGAGCTCCTTCAGTTGTCGTTTCACTTGTGTTTTTCCAGAAATGTCTTCTAAAAAGACAACATGAGCACATCTGTTAAATCTGGGCAGCCCCGTTGAGACAATACCCAACTAGTGTTGTCATTCAATTTTGACGTAGATGGCCTCTTTGACCTGTCTTTCAAACTAGCGCTCCTCTCTGTCCAAAATGTGGACTTTGCTGCCTTCAAAAGAGCGGCCTTTATCTTTTGAATGCAGATGGACTGCTGAATCTAGTCCTGATGGGTTTGTTCTCCTAGGTTGTGCCATGTGTTTATGAAGTGGCTGTTTTGTTTCCCCAATGTCCAGAGCTTCACATGTCTCACTGCTTTGTACTGCATATCCCACGTTGCTCAGTTTGTCTCTAGGTATTTCATCCTTGGGATGGACAAACTTGTGCTTTAGAGTGTATTCTTGGGTTTGAAGTATGCACATCGTTGGCTTTTATTAGCATTAAAGTTAAGCTTAAAATTGACAAAAGAAGGTGAAGAAGAAAGCAAAATACACGGGGTGGGGTGGGGGGTTGGAGACCAAATTTGAACTCGCTCAAAAAATAGTTTCATTCAAGAACGATCCGAATTGAAATCCAACTCTGTGGCAAAAGCAACTACTTTTACTCAAACTTTGAAGTCCCTTAGTGGTGGTTGAAATGGAAGGATTTATTTGTCTTTGACATGATGTTTTTGTTTAATTTCCCACTTTGAAATCGTCTTGGAGAGAAGGAATTTCTTGTTTGTTTGGGGGCTTATCGGTCTCTTTGATGGGTTGAGAGAAGTTTATGGCATGACTTCAGTTCCTTACACTACTCCGATGGGAATTGAGACATTTACAGCCCAGGGTGTAGGAGGTAGTAGGAATAATAGTAGGAAATAGCAGAGGCAAAACTGAATGGGTTGAACTGCACGCCCCTTGGCTCCTGTCTCATTTGGGCTATGGATTAACAGTCCCAGTAAGTGGCTAAAATGTTGGTTTATGCCTTTGAAATGATGCCTAAGAAGAAAGAACAGCCGTGGGAGAGTCTGCTCCCAGTTCTCACTAGTGTCGTGGCCCGCCAGCGGCCAGCAGAGCTGGCAGCAGATTCAGACAGTGAGGAGGTTGGGGAGGAACCTGGGCCAGTCCCGGAGTCTAGGGAAGGCTCTGATGAGGGCTCTGTGTCGGAGGCAGAGAGGGGCCAGAACCGTATGCCAGTTATCAGCTGCCTTCGGAGTCAGACATCAGTGAGGCAGAAGAACAACTGGAACCTGTTCCCAGTGTGCGGATGCGCAGAGCTGCCAGGAGAAGAGAACAGCTAAAGAACAGGGGTGGACTTGGGAGTAAGGCCACTGGTGGATGATGAATGTCCCCTCCCAGAGGAAATAAAAGAGGAGCGAAAGGGGAATGGAGTTTGTAGGAGACAATTAGTTCGCTTCATTGGTCTGTGACTCTTCGAGACTCCTTGCCAGGTTTTGCAGATATCAGCCTGGCAGCTCTCCAAGCCAGAGAAGGTCTGTGACTGCAAATCCTCCCTTGAAAGACTTTGCTGGAGGTGAATGAGCAGAATTCACAGTCAATTAATAAAAGGGGTTTTTGTTGGGACAAGAGGAAAAATTGTGATGGAAATACCTAACAGCTACTTGTCTTCTAGTCGTCATGCTGCATTTGGGGTGTCTTTGGTGCTTTGTGATGTTGCAACTGTCTTAAGTGTGAAAAACAATCTTAAATCCATTTTTGGGGATTTATTACAGCAAAGGAGTTATTTGGACTAAGTTATAGTACGGTCACTAAACTGTTGTAAGTCGAGAACTACTTGCCTATTGCTTGGTGTATGAATCGGAGATCTTGGGCAGTGTTGTGTGTTGTGGTGTGATGTGTGTATGTATCCAAGATTACATCAGGCAATGAATCGGTTAAATCTCCTTTCCAAGCGGAATGTTACAGGGAAAAAGATGGGACGTTGCATTTTATAGTGGATTACAATTACACAACTGGCAGGGTTTTTTGCTGGAGAATTTGCATGGGTGTAGGCATTGGCACTTAATCAGGATTTTCATTTTTGTTTTGGAAATGCCAGCCTAAAGCAGATTACTTGAGGCATATTTGGGACAGTCATTGTTCTGCTAATGAATAACAATTTCTTTCAGTTTTTGCCTTCATACCACACACGCGCACACGCAAAAAGACTTCCCCCTCATTTTTTTACACCGTGTCTTTCCTTCCATTATTAGTAGTGTTCAACCTCATTTCTATTTTGCAAAATTATATTGTACATTGGAAATACCCAGTGCCTTGCCTTTAATCCTCATTTTGCAAGGAAGGAAGTTTTGCTGATTTTCAACGCTTAACAATAGATGGACTTGCAATCTTTGCACTGTTTTAAGCTGTGGTTGATTTAACTATAGGTCAGTGATGGCTAACCTTTTTGTTGTCGTGTGCCAAAAACGCATGCCCATAATGCAATGTGTGCACAACACCCCGCTGTGCCCCCCACCCCCCTGCGCAAGCGCGCCCCTCACACCTTTCCCCCAGCCCCCATGCTTCCCCCACCCCCAAGTGCCCCGGCCCCGCCAGGCCTCCCTGCAGCCTCCTGGGATCAAAGGTAGGCCACGGGGCGGGGAGGACCACCCCCACATGACCCCTTGCACGCATGCATGTGCCCCGCCCCCGTGCATGCGCGGCAGAGACCCAAAAATCAGCTAGCTGGCAGGAGGGCTCTATGTGCCTCCTGTGGATTCGCCATTATGGCCATAGGTCATTGAATGAACCTAGCTGGGTTGGTGTGAGATACTACAAAGCAAATGTTACCCATTGAAGTTACACAAAATCCCTTAGCCAAAATAGACTTTACTATAATAATATGGCTCATTGCAGACTATCTGCAGTCATGGATTACTGAGCAAATATTTGGAAAATATAAGACCTGGTCAATTAAATATCTGTTTTCTACGTTGTTATCATTAGGATATGGGAATGTGCTTTTATGGGGAACAAAATGATTTTCCTTCCCTGTCTATATATTTTTCTATTCCCTTCATTTGTTGTTCTTAGAATATAAATGTACAGTACATTCTAAAATAATTAAAAGCTGAAAAGCTTGATTCCTAACAATCTCCAAATTCAAGGTTGCTAAGAACAGTGGCCCTTGACTTACAACAGTTCATTTAGTGACCGTTCAAAGTTACAACGGCCATTTTTCACAGTTACGACCTTTGCAGCATCCCCGTGATCCGGTGATCCAACTTCGGATGCTTGGCAACTGACTCACAGTTATGACAGTTGCAGTGTCCTGGGGACACGCGATCCCCTTTTGCGACCTACTGAAAAGCAAAGTCAATGGGGAAACCCATTCGCTTAACCGTGGGAGCGATTAACTTATCAACCGCAGTGATTCGCTTAATAATGGTGGCAGGAAAGGTTGCAAAATGAATTTCTGGCTTAATAGATTTCTCACTGAACCACAGAAATGTTGGGCTCAATTCTGTTCATAAGGACCACCTAAGAGAGCTTCGTTTAGTGCCTGCTCGCTTCCTACTCAAAACTTTCTGCGATTCAACAGATTCATTTTCCATCCTGTCCCCCAAAACCCTTTTTTTCATATCATTTTTTAAAAAAAATATGGCTATTAAAGAACAAAGAAACTGCAAGCAGGATCTTTTCCCTGTTCAGTCTCATTCTTTTTTTAAAAAAATGATTAAAATAACAATCGGTTGAAAATAACACGGTATTTAAAAAAAACAAAACCCGTTATTTCCACCTCCCCCCTTTCTTTGTTATCTCGGAAGACTTAAAACCAGCTGCTAAAGTCAGCAGATGCTTTTGTGTCTCGCCCATAGACAAATTTAAGGAAATGGCATTTGACGAGAGGAAAAGAAATTCAGTCTTGTTTGGGGAAATCGGCAGGTTTATGGGGCAGAAGATAAACCTTGTGTTTTATCCTCTTCTAGAGAACTAAAAATATTCAGCTTGGGTTGATGGAGAAGAGCACGTTTCTAACCGACAATTTTAGTGTGTACGACCGGAAAATCTACCATATTTTTCAGCGTATAAGACGCACTTCCCCCACCCCCTAAAAGAGGGTGAAAATTTGGGCACGTCTTATACACCAAATGTACTCCCGTCCACCCGCCAGCCCCCCACTCTTTGGCCTCTGATTCCCAGCAATTTGCCTCCTTGCAGCAAACAGCAAACAGCTTGTTTCAGTTTCAGCTTCAGCACAGCTTGATTAGCACGAGTAGCTGATTGTCGGTTGGATCGGCCTCCCGACCATCAGCTGTTTCAGGCTGCAGGGATTGCCATTGCCTGTTGCCGCCTCTGCACGCCCCATTTTCCACCCATTTCCGATCCTCGCCACCCAGAACGGGAGGAAAATGGGGCGTGCAGAGCCTGAAAAAGGGGTGCGTAGAGGCTGAAAATGGAGTGTGTGGAGGCAGCAATGGGCTATGGTAATCCTGAAACGGCTGATGGTCGGAAGGCTGATCCAACCGACAATTCAGCTGCTTGTGCTAATCAGGCTGTGCTGAAATTGAAACTGAAACACACTGTTTGCTGCAAGGAGGCAAATTGCTGGGAGGCAGAGGCAGATTCCCCCCCCCCCCCCTTTGTGCTAATCAGGCTAAACTGAAACTGAAACAGGCTCTTTTCTGTTTGCTGCAAGGAGGCAAATTGCTGGGAGGCAGAGGCAGATTCCCCCCCCCCCTTTGTGCTAATCAGGCTAAACTGAAACTGAAACAGGCTCTTTTCTGTTTGCTGCAAGGAGGCAAATTGCTGGGAGGCAGAGGTAGATTTTTTTTTCTTGTTTACCTCCCCAAAAGCTAGGTGCGTCTTATACTTCGGAGCATCTTATACTCTGAAAACTATGGTACTTTTCAAAAATGATTCTGGAAGCAGAATATGGCCAGAATTGAACCCCATATTTCTGTTGTTAAGTGAGCACATTGGTCAAGTCAGTTTTGCCCCATTTTAAATCCTTTCTGTTGCCGTTGCTAAGTGAATCACTGCACTTGATAAGTCAGTAACCAGTGGTGGGATGTAACCAGTTTAACAACCGGTTCGGTGAGTGTATGCAGCATACAAAAAAATCACCTTTTTAAGCTTCAAAATTTACCTTCTATGTCAGCGCCTGTGAGTAAAACAGCTGACTCACGGCAATCCTCTGTGTTGCACGAATCAGCTGACAGGAAAATATAGGAAAGCGCAGGGGTGGGTGGGCGGGGCCAAATGCTCACCGGAACTTCTCCCGAACCGGCTGAATCCCACTCCTGTCAGTAACCTGGTTATTAAGGGAATCTGGCTTCCTTACCGACTTCGTTTATCTGAAAGTTGCAAAAGGGGCTTATATGACCTTGGGACTCGGCAACGGTCATAAGTATGAACCAATGGCCAAGCAACTGAATATTGATCAGGTGAGAAAAAGGGTCATATGTGACTTTTTTCAGTGCCTCTGTAAACAGTCACTAAATGAACGGTTGAAAGTCGAAGACAACCATTATAGAAAAGCAGACTTGGGAAGTCTCTCAGGAGTCTTGTAGTCTAATCTTCTTTTCAAGCAGGAGACCCTCTACCATTCAGACAAATGGCTGCCCAAGATCTTCTTTAAAACCTCCAGTGATAGAGCACCCACAGCCTCTGGTGGCAAGTTGTTCCTCTGATTAATTGTTCTCACTGCCAGGAAGTTTCTCCTTAGTTCTGTTCTGACCGAGGCTTCCCAAGAGCCTGAAGCAAACTCCTTGTCCCAACAAAAAAACCCTTTTATTAATGTACTGTGAATTCTGCTCCTTCACATCCAGCAAAGTCTTTCAAGGGAGGATTTACGGTCACAGACCTTATCTGGCTTGGAGAGCTGCCAGGCCGAGATCTGCAGAACTTGGGAAGGAATCTCAGAGAGTCAAGAACCAATTAAGCGAACTAATGGTCTCCTGCAAACTCCACTCCCCTTTCGCTCTTCTTTTATTTCCTCTGGGAGGGGTCATTCATCGTCCACCTGTGGCCTTACTCCCAAGTCAGCCCGTTGTTTAGCTGTTCCCTTCGTCTGGCAACTCTGTGCATGCACACCCTGGGAACAGGCTCCAGCTGTTCTTCTGCCTCACTGATGTCTGACTCTGAAGGCAGCTGATAACTGTCAGACGGCCCTGGCCCCCTCTCTGCCTCCGACACAGAGCCCTCATCCGAGCCTTCCCCAGACCCGAGGATTGGTCCAAGTTCCTCCCCAACCTCCTCACTGTCCAAAACCGCTTGGCCACTGGCGGGCCACAACAAGTTCTAGGTTGCTTCTCTCCTTGCTGAGTTGCCATCCATTGCTTTTTGCTCTGCCTTCAGATGTTCAGATTTTATTTTCAGCCTGAAGAACCGAGGACAAAAAAGGCACCCTTACAAAATATTCTGTTGTATTTGTCCTCTTTGTTGTGGTCGTCCTAAGTCAACCCAGGGGAACAAAACAAGAACCAGAGCCACCATTGTGAAATACCTTGATTGATTAATGTTCAAAATATACATCACGATTGCACGACAAAAGGCTTATCGATACGGCTTCTGTTTGTGACAGCGCATTTGCTTTAGAAAGATAAAAACACCACATTTATTATCGCCTTGTTCTTCTTTTATAATTGTCCAAATTCATCTCTGCGTGGTGCCACGCTGTTTCCTCAATAATAATATCTTATCTTTTCAGGTACATTAGTACAAAGCCCGAGACCGGCCCTGTTTCTGAATAGATTTCAATAGGCAAAGGTTTCCAGCTCTCTACTTTTTAAAAAAATATCGCCAATAGCCAATTCTATCCTCTCCATTGTGTTTCTGAAATGAAGAAGGCTTGGGATTTAGAATAGAATAGAATAGCAGAATTTGAAGGGACCTTGGAGGTCTTCTAATCCAACCCCCTGCTTAGGCAGGAAACCCTACACCACTTCAGACAAATGGCTATCCAACATCTTCTTAAAAATTTCCAGTGTTGGAGCATTCACACCTTCTGGAGGCAAGCTGTTCCACTGATAAATTGTTCTGTCAGGAAATGTCTCCTCAGTTCTAAGTTGCTTCTCTCCTTGATTAGTTTCCACCCATTGCTTCTTGTCCTGCCTTCAGGTGCTTTGGAGAATAGCTTGACCCCCAAATCTTCTTTGTGGCAACCCCCGAGATATTGGAAGACTGCTATCATGTCTCCCCTAGTCCTTCTTTTCATCAAAGTAGACATACCCAGTTCCTGCAACCGTTCTTCATATGTTTTCGCCTCCAGTCCCCTAATCATCTTTGTTGCTCTTCTCTGCACTCTTTCTAGAGTCTCCACATCTTTTCTTATATCATAGTGACCACAACTAGATGCAATATTCCAAGTGTGGCCTTACCAAGGCATTAATTTGATCTCTGGGTAGAAGAGGTATAAGCTCCATTCCTTACTGGCTCCTGAAACTAATTCTCCAACCAAGAGAAAGCTTAATTTGGAGTGATGGAGACAGCTGAAAGATCCGGTGGCACTTATTTGCTCCTGATCTGAGAATTGATCAGATTCATGTTTGGTGTTTTTACACCATGCCTCCGATGGGTGAGTCCTGACTAGGCTTCCTGAGAAAACCTAAATCACAACCTTAGTTTTATTTATACGGTTGTAAATTATAGTCATTCACAGTCCTCAAGACTTCACAAACAGTCTGTGAAGAGTCCAACAGACGTCTGTGAAGAGTCCAACAGATGTCTGCTCGAGTTGCCCCAGTCTTTCAGGGGAATGTTAATAAAGACCCATCTTATCTCCCAGGGAATGCTGCCAGAGACCTAATTGCCAAATGTAGACCAAGGTCAAATTTAGCACAGAGTCAAACAGAACTTTTCAAAGCTTGAACCAACCAGAATGAACTAATTGCGTCCTGCAAAAGCTCACTTCTCCGTTCGCTCCTCTTTTATGTCTTATGGGAGGGGCCAGACATCTCCAAGCCTTACTCCCGAGTCGACCCTGTTTTTTTTAGTTGTTCTTGCCTTCTGGCAACTCTGTGCATGCGTACACTGGGAACAGGCTCCCGCTGTTCTTCTGCCTCATTGCTGTCTGACTCTGAAGGCAGCTGATAAGTGGCATACGGCTCTGGTCCCCTCGCTGCCTCCGACACAGAGCCCTCATCAGAGCCTTCCCCAGACCCGAGGACTGGCCCATCTTCCTCCCCAACCTCCTCACTGTCTGAATCTGCTGCCAGCTGTGCTGGCCGCTGGCGGGCCACAACAGGGTGAACATATTATAGCCAGGATGTTAGAAATGTACCATTCTTCCCCAAAACCCAGTCATCATCTTCTTCTCCTTCTCCTCCTCCTTCTCCTCCTTCTTCTTCTCCTTCTTCTTTTTGGACTTTTAATAACCCCGTAATCCCTTACTGGGGTGTAGTCTGGGCAACTGAATGGAGCTGAGAATTTACTGGCCGAAAGCCCTTCCTGTCTCCAATGCAGAGTTCGCAGCAGATATATTCTCATTGTGCCCAGAGAGAGAAATATCTGCCGCTACCTAGGATCGAACTCACAGCCTCCTGATTGTGAGGCAAGAAATCCAACCTCTAGGCCACCGCACCTCTCAACGGCCAGTCTTAAATCCTAAGCTAATATGGACATTGTTAACTGATACAAGAGAATATTTGTAGCTCAAGGTTGAATTGTGGGGTCCTTGATGCTCTCGGAACTCAGCTCTTTGCTTGGAGACGTCTCATTACCCCCCTCGATAACATCATCAATGCAAGAAGGAAGAGGGATTGCTCTGAATTTCCCTGTTCGTGTTGGTGGCAGTGTCCTTGATGGCTGCTTGATTAGGCTGTTGTTTATGGCTAGCTTGTTGGTTTGAGTTGGTAATTCCTTGACTGAGCTGTTGATAGATATGAAAGAACAGGTTTATATGTGAAGGTCCAATTAAACAAATAAAATTGTTGCTACTAATCCAATTAAACAAATACTTGTCCAATTAAACAAATAAAATTATTGCTACTCATGCCTGTGCCCAGGAACCATTTCAATTAATGGCCAGCATCTGCTTGGAGTTAGATAAGGTCCAATGGGATTCAAGAGAGGTTGGACTTCATTTGCTTGTGGCTACGTAGAGATTCTAGGCTAACCCCTCTTTTCACACCGCCTCCATTTTTTGCCACTCCTCCTACAGGTATTGTTTACTTCTTGATTGTTATTCTGGTATTAATCTTGGTGTTCGCCTCTGCTTATCTGGATGTTGATTGGCGGTGAGGATCTGTTTTGATCTTTTTGCTTCATTCCTGGCTTTTTGATGTCTTTAAACCAGGACCTATAATCTGTTTTAAGAAGGGGGAGAATATGCTCCAGACGTCAACCCTGAAGCTGACCCGCTGAAGGCATCTTGAGAGTTTCAGCACTGCCACACTGAAGCTGAGGGATAGGGAGGAGGGATTTGAGATAGCTAGGATTTGTAGCCAAAACAAAATACTTTCTCTTGGGAACCAAGGACATTCTCACACCTGGTCAGAGGAAGGAGGAGTGATGTCACCAGACAATCAGATAGCACTGTGATTAGACCACTTGACTAATTGTTTTGATAAAGTGACAAACTTTTAATTAGGTGAAAACTTCAGGTACCTTCAGTGTCGGATTTCACTATATTTGTGCCAATATGATATATCCAATTAAAGGAATTTACCTGCCCCGGAGATTTGCTTGTTATGGGCCTATTACTTGGAAGCCAGACACCAGGGAGATGCAATACAGGTTGTCCCCAACTTACAGCAATTCATTTAGTGACCGTTCGGAGTAACGCTGCCGCTGGAAAAAAGCAACTTATGACTTTTTTTCAGGCTTCATGGCCATTGCAGGATTCCCGCATTCACGCCATCAAAATTCCGACTCATGTTTATGACGGTTGCTGTACCCTAGGGTCACTTGATCCCCTTTTGCGACCTTCCCACAAGCAAAGTCCAAGGAGATGCTGGATTCACAGCCGTCCTCTCTTAAAGAATGGCAGTGATTCACTTAACAATGGTGGCCAGAAAAGTCATAAAAGTGTGGGGCCAAACTCACTTCACCAGCGTCTCGCTGAGCAGCAGGAATGTTGGGCCCCACGGCGGTCGTAAGCTGAGGACGGCCTGTATCTTGGAAGCAGAAAGAAGCCTTCCAAGATTGCCTCTCTGTTTATGAATGATGGTTTTCAGGGAGGCATCGTCTGTCCTGGCTCTCTTTTGACCTAGGCTTCCCCCAAAAAGCACGAGGCAGAATCCTGGTCCCGACAAAACCCCTTTTATTAAACGAATGTGAATTCCTCTCCTTCACATTCAGCCAAGGCTTACAAACAGTCTTTCAAAGGAATATTTATGACCACAGACCTTATCTAGCTTGGAAAGCTGCCATGTGAATATTTTCCCAAATGAGGTGCTGTGCATGGAAAGACTGGGCAGAGAGTCTCTGAGATTGACGGACAGATCTTCACACTCCTGAAACGAATCTTAACAAACAAACGATTTGTTTCCTGCAAAAGCCCCCTCCCCTTTCGCTCCTCTTTTATGTCCTATGGGAGGGGCCAATCACCTTCCACCTGTGACTTTACTCCCACATCGACCCTGATTTCTGAGCTGTTTTTTTCTTCTGGCAGCTCTGCGCATGTGCACACTGGGAACAGGCTCCAGCTGTTCCTCTGCCTCACTGCTGTCTAGCTCTGTAGGCACCTGCTCACTGCCAGACGGCCTCAGCCCCCATCTCTGCCTCCGACACAGAGCCCTTGTCTGAGTCTTCCCCAGACTCCAGGACATGCTCCTCCCCAACCTCCCCACTGTCCGACTCTGCCACCAGCTCTGCTGGCCGCTGGCGGCCCAAAACAGGCTCTGTCTGAAATGCCAGGAGCTTTTGAGACTCCTGTCGTCTTTTTCTCTCTCCATTCTCTCTTCCTTTCCCATCTCTGCCTTTGCCAAGTGCTGACGGTATGATTTTTGCTTTTCTTGGGAATAAAATAAAATGCCAAAGAATTAGATGTCTTCCAAAGATACCCCGATGGTACCCGAGGAAGGAATGTAAGATACTCTTCATGCAAAGTTAAATGTGAGGCCAAACAAAGCATTGAGGAAACGAGAATGGCTGGAGCCGCACAGAGGGGCTGTGGGCCTACTTAAACCCCGTGGATTTAAAGTTGGATTTGGTCCACTGTCTCTTCGTTCGGTTGCTTAGGAGTGAATTTCAAGGAAACAAACGATTTGTTTGAAAGCATCTGAAAGCAAAAATAGTCTGGTCAGAAAATAACCTCCGAGCAAAATCTCTTTTCTGTCCCTCAGCCTTAGGATGAAGAAGAGCTTAGAAAATAATCTTGCAAAATTGCATCGGTTAGAAAAGGGCAGAATTTCCTGCAGGCTTAGCTCCCTGGCAAAAGAAGGAGAACCCGCCATCTGTCCATGCGCCCCTCCATTCATGAGTTTTGCCCACGTTGGAGCTATTTGTCATCCAAGTTTCCATGCACGAAACCCATGAACGACGGCTTGGTGGATGAAAGGAATAATGGGGTTTTTTTGTTCCTTGAAATAGATCCATGATGGATCTATGCGTGTCACACTTGACACACAGAGCCCTCTCTGCGGGCACGCCATCCGCCAGCCACGTCAGCTCCTCCGCGCAGACCTCTGCACCTCCCACTAGCCAGCTGATTTTCAGGTCTCTGCTGTACATGCGGGAGATGCGTGCACATGCACGGGGAGGGCGGGGAGTCATGTGCCCATGTGTGGGGAGGTCATATGGGGGGATGCAGTGCCCCTCCGCACCCCGTTTTTTATTTCGGAAGGCTTCAGGGACGTTCTCGACTTACGAGCCCAATCGAGACCCTAATTTATGTTGCTAAGTGAGACATCTTCCGAGTGAGTTTTGCCCCATTTTACTACCTTCCTTTCCACAGTCGTTAAGTGAATCATTGCTGTTGTTAGGTTAGTAGCAATAACAATAAGCACTTAGACGTATATACCGCTTCATGGTGTTTTATAGCCCTCTCTAAGCAGTTTACAGGGTCAGCCTCTTGGCCCTCAACAGTCTGGCTCCTCATTTTACCCATCTTGGAAGGATGGAAGAATGAGTCAATCTTTGAGCTGGTAGGGATCGAACTGCTGGCAATCAGCAGAGTTAACCTGCAATACTGAATTCTAACCATAATGCCACAATGGCTGTGGCAAAGGAGGATGAAGAGGAGGAGGCAGTGAAGGAAGAAAGAAGAAGAACGGAGGAGGAGGAGGAGGAGGAGGAGGAGGAGGAGAAGGAAGAAGAAGAAGAAGAAGAAGAAGAAGAAGAAGAAGAAGAAGAAGAAGAAGAAGAAGAAGAAGAAGAAGAAGAAGAAGAAGAGATTCAAATTGCACGCAGCTGGCAGTCAGCAGAAGTAGCCTGCAGTACTGCACTCTAACCACTGCACCACAGCGTCTCATAGTAGCATAGTTGTTGAGTGAAACTATTCAAGGAGAGAAGCAACCTAGAAGTAAGGAGAAATTTGCTGACGGTGAGAACAATGAATCAGTGGGACAACTTGCATCCAGAAGTTGTGAATGCTCCAACACTGGAGGCTTTTAAGAAGAGACTGGACAGTCACCTGTCTGAAATGGCATAGGCCAGGGTCTCCTGCTTGAGCACGGGGTTAGGCTAGAAGACCTCCAAGGCCCCTTCCAACTCTGTTATTCTGCTATATATATTACTGATGGGAGAAAGGCTGGTGAAAATGAATGTAGGTGCACAGAAGTCGCTAGCAAAGAGTTGAGCAGCTGGGCCATCCATTCTGCGATGGAATGATGTAGAAGAACAGAGACATATTTGAAATTTTGACCGATCCGGGGTCAAAGAAAACATTTCTGCCCATTGCATTTTAAGTCCCTTGTCCTGAGATTATGTTTTCATTCCACTCCTGAGTTTCTGGCATCGTCTCATCCTTTCTTCGTGTGTGTCTATTGCATTTCCGCCAGAGAGAACGAAAGGAAAGGAAAACACAGAGTTATTTATTTTTATTTTTTGTATGGATTTGGTAACTATATTCAGGCAGTTCCCAAAAGCCGGATTCCTAGTTCACATTAAATCTCTACTTGGACAAAGAGACGTTCCCCCAGTGCCAAGAGTGAAGGGTGGGTGTATGCTTTGCCTTATGTGCTTTCAAACATTAATAATAAAAATAGACAAAATAATAGAAAAGGAAGAATCTGGGATTTTAGAATTCAGACAGACAAGCATCTACAAGCCACACTACACAACCCAAATGTAACAGTGTGTGTGTGTGTGTGTGTGTGTGTGTGTGTGTGTGTACCAGCATAACTCTGGGACGCCTCGAGCAATTTCAACCAAGCTTGGTACACAGATGACTTACTCTCTGGAAACAAATACTGCAAGGGTAAGACACCCCTAACACCCCTCGGGGGAGGTGTTCTGTTAAAATACAGCCTGTTGTGCCTTAAAATGGCTTCCACTGTACATCGCAGTGGAGTTGCCATGGTAACGGCCTCACGGTACTCCACAAGGGGGCTTCCTCTGGTAAGGGGGAAAAAGTCAACATTAGAAATTACATTTGGTCCGGACATTTCCCCCCTATAAATAAATATCCAGGCAACGCCCGGTTATCAGTTAGTTGATGATAAGAAAGACAAAATATTCTGGCGAAGGGGAGCTGGGAGTACAGATTATCTACTTACAACAGTTTATTCAGTCACTGTTCAAACTTTGCAACGGCACTGAAAATGAATTGTGACCGTTTTTCACACTTACAACTGTTGCAGCATCCACATGGTCACGTGATCAGAATTCAGACCCTTGGCGACAGATTCACCTTTACGACGGTTGCAATGTCCCGGCTACGTGTGATCACCTCTTCTGTGGGGGCAAAGCGGTGGGAAAGCCAGGTTTGTTTAATAACCGTGTTGCCAACTGCAGTGACCAACTTAACAACTCAGGGAAGGAAGATTGTAAAACGGGACAAGACTCACGTGACCACTGTCTCGTTTAGTAATGGATATTTTGGGCTCAATTGTGGTTGAGGATTAGCTGTGTTTGGAGATGGCAGAAGAGAAGAGAAATAGCTGGAGGAAAATCACAAAATATCGGAGGTGAAATGCTACCGGTTCGGACCGGTTTGCCCGAACCGGTAGTAAAAATGCTACCTGTTCGCTGGAACCGGTAGTAAAAACAAATAATACTGGTTCGGGCAAACCGGAATTTCCGAAGATTTCCTGCTTTGGAGTTAATCTAAATCACATGGCACAGCAGATTCTGTCCCCTTTGCTGTTCGCTTAACTTTGCAGGCCTGCTTCGTAGCAGGCTCCGTCCACCTGCCCGGACGTCATCACGTCCGTTTTTGACACTCTGCGCATGCACAGGAGGTCCTGCGCCTGGGCAGAGGTGGTGTGTGCGCGCGCTCTCATTGCTACCGAATCGGTAGCAAAGGTAAGTTGATTTCACCCCTGCTACAAATAGAAATAGGACGACTGTGGCAGAAGAAAGCAAAGATGGCAGCAATAATAATTGGGTGCCACCCCAAAACAACCGGAACACCGCTTAAATCGGGGTGGGTGGGTTTATTTTATTATTTAGTATTTTCTTTTACTATTTTTTATTCTATAATGTTTTTATATTTGTGTAAGCCACCTTATATTCGTGTAAGCAGCATTAGCAATTTTCTAAAATAAATATAATAAATAAATAAACAAACACCACTGGCATTGGCAAATTCGCCATCAGTCAATTGCAAAAAGGCAGCTTTACTCAGAACAGCTTACCGTATTTTTCAGAGTATAAGACTCTCCGAAGTATAAGACGCACATAGCTTTTGGGGAGGAAAACAAGGGGGAAGAAACCTGCCTCCCAGCAATTTGCCTCCTTGCAACAAACAGTACAGATGATATACACTGTTTGTGGTGTTACATTTCAGACTATACTTGTACAGATGCTGTTAAAATTGATGAGCTTTCTGGAAGTATAGTTACTCTCTGCTATTTAAAAGAAGATACAATAGCACGGGGCCTCTTCAGTTCAAGCATTTATTTTAAAAAGCTTTTTGCTTTGTTAAGTTGTCTAGAACAATAATAAAGCAGTCTTTAAAAAATAAGTCTAATAATTTGAACCTTCTATAGGCATTTATAGTTATTGACTTACCTCCTTGCAGCAAACAGCCTGATTAGCACAAGAAAAAAAATTCTGCCTCCTGGAACAAATAACAAGTTTCACTTTCAGTTTAAGCGCACTCCGATCATCAGCTGCTTCAGGCTGCAGGGATTGCCATAGCCTATTGCAGCCTCCGCAAGCCCCATTTTCCCCGTTTGCTGCAAGGAGGTAAATTGATGGAAGGCAGAGGCCAAAGGGTGGGGGACAGTGGGTGGGTGGGCTACATTCAGTGTATAAGACGCACCCACATTTTCACCCTCTTTTAGGGGGTAAAAGGTGTGTCTTATACTCCGGAAAATACAGTACATCCTGCAACAATACCATTAGTCTGGTTAAACAACTACATTTGCCTATCTTGGGAAAGGACTCAGAAGGGTGAATAGAAACCCCGATGCTATTTTCTTTTTTTAAATATCCAGGCAACTCTGCAACCCGCCATAACAATATTTAGTTCCGCAAATTGCCGGGGCTTAAATTATTAGGCAGAATTCAATCTGAAGCATTTGTTTAGATAAACAAGGCTCCGTAGCTCAGCAATCTGGACAGAAAAGAAAGCTCTCCGTGGCAAGCAATAAACAGTTGAAGGATAAACAACTCACGGTGATTTATCCCAATCGTTTTGGCACTTGAGCTCACAGGAAGAGTTCGGTGAAGAAAAACATCTGATTGGGAACTGTAGTTATTACCAAAAATAATAACTGAAAATGCTATGCAGTGTTCAGCTTGAGCGGTTGCAAGTCCTGCCTTTGTTCTTAAACTACTACTGATTAAAAGGATTATTCGGTCAGCTCCTTCTCTGGATAGTCCGAGGATTAGTGTATAGTAATAGCAATAGCACCTAGACTTATATACCGCTTTACAGTGCTTTTACAGCCCTCTCTAAGCGGTTTGCAGAGTCAGCCTCTGGCCCCAACAATCTGGGTCCTCATTTTACCCACCTCAGAAGGACGGAAGGCTGAGTTAACCTTGAGCAGGTCAGGATTGAACTACTGGCAGTGGGCAGAGTCAGCCTGCAATACTGTATTCTAATTACTGGGAAGGAAGGAAGGAAGGAAGGAATAGCAATAGCACTTAGACTTATCTACCGCTTCACAGAGCTTTATAGTCCTCTCTAAGCAGTTTACAGAGTCGGCCTCTTGCCCCCAACAATCTGTGTCCTCATTTTACCCACCTCGGAAGGACGGAAGGCTGTGTTAACCTTGAGCAGGTCAGGATTGAACTACTGGCAGTGGGCAGAGTTAGCCTGCAATACTGCATTCTAACTACTGAGAAGGAAGGAAGGAAGGACGGAAGGACGGAAGGACGCAAGCAAGCAACCAATAGCAATACACTTAGACTTATATACCGCTTCACAGACATTTCCAGCCCTCTCTAAGCGGTTTACACAGTCAGCCTCTTGCCCCCAACAATCTGGGTCCTCATTTTACCCTCCTCGGAAGGATGGGAGGCTGAGTGAACCTTCAGCCTGGTGGGATTTGAACTGCTAAATTGCAGTCAGCTGGCAGTCAGCAGAAGTAGCCTGCAGTGCTGCTCTCTCACCACTGCGCCGCCGTGCCTGTAGTCTTCGACTTTCGGCCTACAATCGAGGCCAACACTTACATTGCTAAGGGAGACATTGGCTAAGGGAGCTGTCCCCCTATTTTAACAACCTTTCTTGCCACCGTTGGCAAGGGAATCTGGCTTTCCCGTGGCTTTGCTTGTCAGAAAAGGTTGTAACGGGGGATCAGAGGAAACTTTGATCGGTCACTAAGTGAACTGTCGTAAGTCAAGGACTGCCTGTACATTTGCTGCCGCTATTAACCACTATTTGCTTTGACTGCAACGGTGTAGTTCTTGGTTTGTGAATGGGGGCTAAATCCAGAGGCCATCCTTTTTTGCTCATTTTAATTTCACAGTCTCTGGTTTTTCATGGAGAGATTCTGGATTTGATTCTTAACAGCCCTTTAGTTGAGTTCCTAAGATAAAATCTGTATGGATCCGGAATGTTTTTCCTCGAAAACTTTTTGTAAAAAACCAAAAATCAGAGGTAATAGCCAAAACTCGCAATGCCTGAGCCATGGGGTAAAGCTTAGGTAAACAAAGCTGTTGAGTAAAAATACTTGAAAAGATCTGGATCGGGGAATAAATCACCAATTCATCTGTATTTTTTATATATGACGCTGGGAGTTTTATGCTTGTTGTTTTTAAAGGGACATAGAAAGATTTATTCCTTACAGTGCAGGCTTTAAAATAGCCGTTAGATTAAAGGCTTAGCAGAAAATTGGGACATATTTTGGAAAGAATGCCATGGGAGAAGATTAGGTTGCTGTTTCATTGTGGGAAAATATACTATTGAGAATACAGGAAGTCCCACCCCTTTTCATACATATATACATACATATGGATTAGTCTATGTTGTTATTAATAGGTAGGTAGGTAGGTAGGTAGGTAGGTAGGTAGGTAGATAGATAGAGAAAGCCAGATAGATAGATGATAGATAGATAGATAGATGATAGATAGATAGATAGATAGATAGATAGATAGATAGATAGATAGATAGATAGATAGATGATAGATAGAGAAAGCCAGATAGATAGATAGATAGATAGATAGATAGATAGATAGATAGATGATAGATAGATAGATAGATAGATAGATAGATAGATAGATAGATAGATGATAGATAGATAGATAGAGAAAGCAAGATCGATAGATAGATAGATAGATAGATAGATAGATAGATAGATAGATAGATAGATAGATAGATAGATAGATAGATGATAGATAGATAGAGAAAGCCAGATAGATAGATAGATAGATAGATAGATAGATGATAGATAGATAGATAGATAGATAGATAGATGATAGATAGATAGATAGATAGATGATAGATAGAGAAAGCCAGATAGATAGATAGATAGATAGATAAATAGATAGATAGATAGATAGATGATAGATAGATAGATAGATAGATAGATAGATAGATAGATAGATAGACAGACAGACAGACAGACAAAGATAAATAGATGGATGCATGATAGATAGACAGATGATATAGATGATAGACAGATGATACATAGATGAAAGATAGATGACAGACAGACAGACAGATGATAGACAGACAGACAGACAGATTATAGATGATATAGATGATAGATAGACAGACAGATAGATAGATAGACAGACAGATAGATAGATTACAGACAGACAGGCAGACAGATAGATAGATGATAAATAGATGATACCCTGTTTCCCCAAAAGTAAGACCTCCCCGGATATTAAGCCCAATTGGGCTTTTAAGCACATGCACTAAAATAAGACCTCCCCAAAAATATTACAACACAGCAGCAGCCATGAGGTGACCACGCTTGCCATCTCCTGCACCTCAAAAATAATAAGATCTCCCCGAAAATAAGGCCAAGTGCGTATTTCGGGGGTCAAAAGAAAATAAGACCCTGTCTTATTTTCGGGGAAACAGTAGATAGACAGACATTTATTATTTTTATTAATAAATGTTGGCAGATGCAAGGCAGAGATAATAATGATTTTGATGATGCTAGCATAGAGGTACCCATCGACCTACCACCACAGCTGAGCCCAAAACTTCTGTTGCTAAGTGGGACGGTGGTTAATTTTGCCCCTCTTTATGATGGTTGTTACCACAGTGGTTAAGTGAATCACTTAACAGTTGTTAAGTTCGTAGCACGGTTGTTCACACTCTGCAGACGCCATTAATGCAAGTCGGTTGCCAAGTGACCTGAATTTTGGTCACATGACGACGGGGATGCTACAATGGTCATAAGTGGGGAAAATGGTCCTAAGTCGTCTTTTTCAGTGCTGTTGTAATTTTGTACCGTCTCTAAATGAACTGTTGTAAGTCGAGGACTACCTGTAAACTATGTAACACTCATCTTACTTTATGTAACTGAAATGTTCTTCCTTTGTCATTTGATGATGATGATGGTTATTATTATTATTATATACTTTATTCATTAAACATGAAACTCAGTCAACTGAACATTCAAAAATGCATCGCAAGTATCATTGACTGGCGCTGATGGTTGATAGGGGTTGCTGCCAGTGTCCCAGGTATCAACCAAGGACCTCCTTAAGGTGTACAATGCTCCAAGTAGCACATTTTTTTGCAGTTCCGCTGGTGTTATTGCAGGAAGCTGCAATTTCTTGATGTCTTTTATAAAATTCTTGGACATGTTACCAAATGCCCCGATGACAATGGGTATCTCTGTTACATGTTTCATCCATAATCGGGTAGTTTCAATGGGCAGGTTGCGCTTTTTGTGATTTTTCCCAGTTCTTTTTCTTTGATTCTGGCATCTCCTGGTACTGCTATGTCAATAAATTGTACATTTCGGCCCTCTACAACTGTGATATCCGGTGTTTTGTTTTCCAAATGATGATCCATCTGTATTCGAAAGTCCCACAAGATCTTCACCATCTCATTTTCGGTAACCTTTTCCACTTTATGTTTGGATACTACTACTACTACTATTACTAACAACTACTACTACTATTAAATTATGTATTGTATTGTATTGTATTGTATCGTATTTATTATAATAATATAATATAATATAATATAATATAATATAATATAATATAATATAATATAATATAATATAATATAATATAATATAATATATAATTAATATCATATCATATCATATTATATTCATTATATTACATTCATTAAACATGAAACTCAGCCAACTGAACATTCAAAAATGCATTACAAATACCAGTGACTGGTGCTAAGGGTTGATACGGTGTGCTGCCAGAGTCCTAAGTATTAACCAAGTACCTTCTTAAAATATAAGATGTTCCGAGTAGCACAGTTTTTTGCAGTTCCGCTGGAGTGATTGCAGGAAGCTGCAATTTGTGGATGTATCTTGTAAAATTCTTGGACATGGTGCCAAATGCCCCTATGACAATGGGTATCCCTGTTACATGTTTCATCCATAACCGTGTAGTTTCGATGGGCAGGTCATAGTATTTCGTGATTTTTTCTAGTTTTTTTTCTTTGACTCTGGCATCTCCAGGAACAGCAATATCAATAAACTGTACACTTCAGCCCTCGTTGTTGTTGTTGTTGTTGTTGTTGTTATTTACAATAGAAAAAGAAATAAAAGAAAAAAGAAAGCCCACTAAAACAAAGGGGGGAAAACAAACCATTGGTTTAAGAGAATGTTAACTAAACTGATCGATGTTGATCACAAGAGTCCAAAAAAAAGAGATTGATTCCCCTCTCCATAACATTCATACTAATTTAGTAATTAATTTAGTAATTAATCTAATCTATGGTCTTTGGGTGAGCCATCTTATAGCCAAACATTTTTATACACACTTCCCCTCCCCCTATAATACACCTTCTAATATCTGTTAATAAAACTGTTAGAATTTGCATTAAATAATCCAGGAAAGTACACATTCAAACTTGGGAATAGGTTTGGAAAAAAATTGGTAGTCCTCAACTTACAACAGTTCATTTAGTGACCGATATTACAACAGCACTGAAAAAGACGACGTAGGGCAGCTGACTCAAATCTATGACAGTAAAGGGAGAGAATCCCTTCCAACTCTGTTATTCTGCCACCAAATGTTATGAACCTTAATCTGTCATGGCGGTCTACGTCAGGTTGGTAGATGTAGACTAAGGGTGTCATACTGGATTTCTTTGAGGGCCAGATCAGCATTGTAGTTCTTCAATGGGAGTGGGGAGGGGGAGTTGGGACGCATACCTCCAGCAGCACCCTGCTGTCCATGCAAGGCCCGTATTGAGCCTGAACGGCCTCTTGCACCACTTGATGGCCAAAACGGGGTGCGCGAGGCCTCCGTTTTTTGTCTGGCAGACTGCCGCTGGAGGCTGGGGAGGCCAAACATGGGCCTTGTGGGGCCTCCTTTTCCCCATTTTTGTCCAGCAGAGTGCTGCAGGAGGCGTTAGAGGCCGAAAACGGACCAGTCCTTTGATATTTTGGCTGGCGGGGGCAGCCTTTGGTCCTTTGATATTTCCAGCTAGCCCGGTGGGCCATGTTTAAGAACCCTGCATGGCGCATCTGGCCCGCGGTCCTTGAGTTTGACATCTCCGATGTAGCCTTTTGCCCAGTGGTGGGTTACTAATCGGTTTACTACCGTTTCACTCGTGCTCGTGGGTGCAACACTTCTGCGCATGCACAGAAGCGTCCGGGCGGGTGAGCAGAGCCTCCCGCCGCCCCCTACTACCGGTTCAGCCAAACCGGGCTGAACCGGGAGCAACCCATCTCTGCTTTTGCCTCTCCAACCTAGGGCTTAAAGAAAGGGACTGATCCAAAATCACTCCGAGAACTCCAATCTGGGTCTCCTTGTAGTCCATGGCCTTCACTACTCCACCACCCTCGTTGTCTGGTGTGTGTGTGTGTGTGTGTGTGTGACCCTGAAGTTGACATAAGGATTTTGCTTACCGCCTTTATTTTCCATCACAGCAGGATAATCTCAAGGCCGTGAATCCCAACCATTTAGCCCGTAGTATCTCCACCAACGCAACAGGTCTTTGCGTTTGGGTCGAGAAAGCGAGCTAGACTTTCAGAGTTTTTTTGAAATGTGTCCTTTGGCAGGCGAGAAGTGGATGTTTAATTTTAAAAAGAGGAAAGGCATTTGTTGCTCTTCCTTTGAGGAGGCCGTGAACTTCAGAAGGCACGAAGGCTCCCAGCAGCCTCCAGCTCTTTGGTTATTTGCTTTGGGGAATAGCAACCAAAGGGGCAGGCCCCCTCATGGCTGCCGCCGGCCCCTTCTTCTCTCCATCGCTGGGCTTTTCAGCTCACAGGACAACCCGTTGACCATCTCTTGCTCGGTGGTCATTGGGCCATGACCGTCTCTTCATCTCAATGTTTACGCTGGCCGCTGGGAAGGACCGGTGGTTACTCTGGATGGGCTTGACATGAAAGATAGCATCGCTTCATTTGACACCAGAGGAAAAGAGCAAAAGAAGGAAAGAGAAAGGAGGGGGAAGAGAGAGAGAGAATGATGGATGGCCTTGCATGGAGAAGCAGCCCCTTGTTTACGAGAGGTTTGCTACGACTTGCCAGCTGGCGGGCCATTTAGCTCTTAAACATTTCGTTCATGTCTTTCATGTTGAAAAGTTGGTTTCTTCCTGTAACTTTTCAACTGCAGCGCAAAAAACAGGGGGAAGATAATGTCCGTGATCTGGAAATAGCATGGAGGGATTCCTTTGTCTTTTAGATTTTCCTCGTTCAGTGGTGGTCTCAGGAAAAAAATAAACCCCAAAACCAGACATTTCTGTGTGTAAAGTATTCTTGCTGCTGTCAGCATATATAACATCAAAGTTCCGATTTTTCCCCCAGGTCTTTTTCCATTAAACCCAAAAAGAAAACTATCTGGTTTTCTCTTTATATTCCCTTTAAGAATTTTCTGGATTAAGCTAGGTATTATCATCATCATTTAACGACCCCATAATCCCTTTTGGGGTGGAGTCTGGGCAACTGAATGGAGCTAAAAGACTGTTTAATGGCCGGATGCCCTTCCTGTTGCCAATGCGGAGGTTTTTTTCAGCAGATATATTCTCATTGTGCCCAGAGAGAGAAATATCTGCCTCTACCTGTTATGTATATAGTTTTCCCTCTGGTCCGCTGCACTAGGGGGCGCTGTGCTAAGCGCTGATTGGCTGACTGCTCTGACAGCGGCATATATAAAGGCTGTCAGAGCAGAGCTCAGCTGTTGCCTGTTAGCGAAGCGCGTGTATTGTGAATTGCCGCGTTGGCAACCTGTTAGCAATAAATTGTTAGCATTCTGTTAAGTCCTGGCTCGCCTCCATTTGTCCACCTGTGTTCTCCGCAAGATAGAACACTACCTAGGATTGAACTCACAGCCTCCTGATTGTGAAAGCTCCAGATCAGAGTGCGTACAGTGTGACTATTTGGAGACAATCCAGGAGCAAAATACAGTAAACAGAGGTTTGTCTTTCAAATAGTGGTTTATCCACAAGGAATATATACATACATGTACTAGGCAAAGTCAGGCAATCAATCATCAACTACAGCAGGGAAGCACACACAGGGAGAGAGAGAGACACCCTCACAGGGCTCTTATCTAGTGCCAATTTAGTGATGTTAATTGACTAGATCCTTGTCTATAGGCTTCAGCCATGGGTGAAATGCTACTGATTCAGGCCGGTTCGCCCAAACCAGTAGTAAAAAATGCTCCCAGTTCGGGCGAACCAGTACTTCCGACGATTAGCTGTGCAACAATCAGCTGTGGCACACAATTTATATTCGCTAGAAATCACGCTGCACAGCTGATGGTCAAAATATGTGTCGCAACTGCCAGTGAGTGATACCTGCCAGCAGACGATTTATTGAGCTATCAAAACGCCTAGTTGTTTTTGTGTTTTCTTTTGTGTGGGAAACGGATCGAAAAGCCTCTTTGAGTGTTTTAGGTTGCTGCCTCCTGGTCTAGTGTGATGAACAGAGGGACTAGGGGTGACATGATAAGCAGTGCTCCAATATTTGAAGGGTTACCATAAAGAAGAAGGGGGTCAACCTATTCACCTGAAGGCAGGACAAGAAGCAATGGATGGAAACTAATCGAGGAGAGAAGCAACCTTCTTGACACTGCTGAAAGATGGGGGTCAAAGATTAAGATTGAGCAGTCCCCTCTCAACAGAGGGGGTGGGATATGACGCCTCCTATCTCCTGTCTACAACACAGTCCTTTCAGCAGTTCCAAGAAAGTTCCACCTTCATTTGCCCAATGAAGTACAGGGAGGGAGAGAAGAAAGGAAGGAAAGAAAGACTAATCTTATTGCATTCTTTGACAAAGTGACAAAATTAGTGGACCAGAGGAATGCCGTCGATATAGTTTACGTGGACTTCAGTAAGGCTTTTGATAAGGTAGACCATGACCTACTACTAGATAAAGTAGAAGAATGTGGGTTAGACAGCATCACCACCAGATGGATTCGTAACTGGCTGACCAACCACACTCAACGTGTAGTTCTCAATGGAACTGCATCTACATGGAGGGAAGTATGCAGTGGAGTACCCCAAGGCTCTGTTTTAGGCCCTGTACTCTTCAACATCTTCATCAATGATTTGGATGAGGGAATAAATGGGGAACTCATCAAATTTGCAGATGACACCAAGCTGGCAGGAATAGCCAACACTCCACTGGAATAGCCAACACTTAAACACTGGAAGTCTTTAAGAAGATGTTGGATAGCCATTTGTCTGAAACGGTATAGGGTTTCCTGCCTAGGCAAGGCGTTGGACTAGAAGACCTCCAAAGTCCCTTCCAACTCTGCTATTGAAAGAAGGGAGGGAGGGAGGGAAGGAGGAAGGAAGGGAGTAGGTAGGGGAAAGGAAGGAGAGAGGGAAGCAAGAAAAGAGAGAGGGAATGAATGCATGAATGAATGGAGGGAGGGAGGGAAGAAAAGGGAAGGAGGATGGAAGGAAGGAAGGAAGGAAGGAAAGAAAGGAGGGAGGGAAGGAGGAAGGAGAGAGGGAAAGAAGGAAAGAAAAAGAAGGGAGGAGGGAAGGGAAGGAGGATTGAAGAAAGGAAAGAAGGAAGGATAGGGAATGAAGGAAACAGAGGGAATGAATGAATGGAGGGAGGGAAGGAAGGAAGGGAGTAGGCAGGGGAAAGGAAAGAGAGAGGGAAGGAAAGAGAGGGAATGAATGAATGGAGGGAGGGAGGGAAGAAAAGGTAAGGAGGATGGAAGGAAGGAAAGAAAGGGGGGAGGGAAGGAGGAAGGAAGGAAGAGAGGGAAGGAAGGAAAGAAAGAAGGGAGGGAGGGAAGGGAAGGAGGATTGAAGGAAGAAAAGAAGGAAGGAAGGAGAGAGGGAATGAAGGCAACCGAGAGGGAATGAATGAATGAATGGAGGGAGGGAGGGAGGGAAGGAAGGAAGGAAGGGAGTAGGTAGGAGAAAGGAAAGAGAGGGAAGGAAGGAAAGAGAGGGAATGAATGAATAGAGGGAGGGAGGGAAGAAAAGGTAAGGAGGATGGAAGGAATGAAAGAAAGGGGGGAGGGAAGGAGGAAGGAAGGAAGAGAGGGAAGGAAGGAAAGAAAGAAGGGAGGGAGGGAAGGGAAGGAGGATTGAAGGAAGAAAAGAAGGAAGGAAGGAGAGAGGGAATGAAGGCAGCCGAGAGGGAATGAATGAATGAATGAATGGAGGGAGGGAAGGAAAGGGAAGGAGGATGGATGAATGGAAGGAAGGAAGGCCATTTCAAAATGGATCAAATGTTAATTTAATTTCATCCAATTTACAAACAAATTTCTCCTGACAAACCTCCAAGTGGCCTCAACGACTCTCAGAAAGAGCGCTAACGTCCGGATGACGGCCAGGAATACCAATCCTTCCCTTCTCTGCCAGTCATTCAGTCAGAACTGAAGAAGCTCCTTGAGTGAGAAGTGAAATGTCTTCAAGAAAAAAAAATGCAGTTGCCTTTTGGGGTGGAAAAAAAAAGGAAACTAAGCGAGTATCTTATTTGTTTTCTTTTCTTTTAGGACAACATTGCCTCCTTCTTAAGAGGTTGTAGGGAAGTGGGCCTGAAAGAATCTCAGCTGTTTGACCCGGGAGACCTGCAGGAGGCCACCAGCCGGACAACAATCAAGTAAGGGAAAATAGGGTCATCTGTGCATGCGCACACAACCCCCCGCACATGCGTGCATGCCCCCCCCACATGTGCACGCATCTCCCGCATGTGCCCTGCCCCCATGCATGCACGGCAGGGACCCCAAAACCAACTGGCCAGCAGGAGGCACCCGCATGCGTGGTGGAGCTGAGCTGGGGCAATGGCTTGCATGCCCGCAGAGAGGGCCCCGCGTGCCACCTGTGGGCATACATGCCTTAAGTTCGCTACCCCAGTCCTAAGCAGTGGGGGGGGGGGGGGTTGGCGGCAGTTCTTCTTGATGTCTTCCATAAACTCTTTTTAGAATCGATTGTGTATCTTCCCTCAGCTCGGTGCTGTTGACTGGACACTTGGCCGTTGGGCCACACGATAGCCCATCAATGGTCACCTCACTATTCCTGTCAGAAAAGTTTTATTTTGTGCCACTTTTGAGCACGTAGAGGCCATGGATGTAACCTTTCTTCTCTATTTTGTCCCGTGTAGCACAGTGGCGGGTTCCAAATATTCTCGCTACCGCTTCGTTGGGCGTGGCTAGGTGGGGGGGTGTTACGTGACTGAGTGAGTGTGGCTTGGACTTGCAAGGCAATGGGATGCGCATGCACCAAGAAGATGGCGGCGACGGCAGTAGCTTTTTTGCTGACCGGGGGACTTTTCAGCAGTCTGTGGCTGGCCGCCGCCTCTTTGAGAACCGGTATGCAAAGCGTTGGAGCGAGCGAGCAGTGGCCGGGTGGGCGGGGTGAGCAACCAGCGACGGGACCGGTTCGGGGGCGTGGCCAGCCGGCCATCATTATCGGTTTGCCGAACTGGGCAAAATCTCCACTACCGGTTCGGATGAACCGATACAAACCGGCCGACTCCCACTTCTGATGTAGGAGGACATGAAAGAAAGCGGCTGTTGACTTCACCATTCTTCTTTCTCTGCAATCCAAGTTGTGATGCAACACAAAATCAAAGTGGCCCAAGGCCTTAATGCTTCCTTTGTTGTCCCATCTCCCCAGCAACTGTCCTGCTCACACAGCATTCAGAAAGGTTGACCCGCCCATCGTGGCAAGCTCTGGATTTTGCTTCGTAGAAATGCTATCCAGAAGGTCACGCTCTTTCTTTATCCAAAGTTAGCTCAAGACTCCTGATGAGTCAAGTGTGAGCTGAAAATCAAAAGTAAATGGGCTGCTAGGGAAGGGGACCCTGACAATCCTTCCTAATCCCAGATTCTTCCTTAGTTAGCTGTGATTTCCCACAAAATTGTATCCCAGCTGTTTCCTGGATGATGAGCTGTCAAAGAACACTAGTCTCCTGTTCAGGACTGACATTCCTATCTTTTGGCTCAAAAAGACACAAGCAAACACAAAGAGAGAGGGAGAGAGACAGACAGAGAGACAGACAGAGAGAGGCACACAGAGAGAGAGAGAGAGACAGAGGCACACACAGAGAGAGAGACAGAGAGAGAGACAGAGAGAGACAGAGAGAGAGACAGAGAGAGACAGAGGCACAGAGAGAGAGAGAGAGAGACAGAAAGAGAGACAGAGAGAGACAGAGGCACACAGAGAGAGAGAGAGACAGAGAGAGAGACAGAGAGAGACAGAGGCACACAGAGAGAGAGAGAGACAGAGAGAGAGACAGAGAGAGACAGAGGCACACAGAGAGAGAGAGAGACAGACAGACAGACAGACAGACAGACAGACAGAGACACACACAGAGAGAGACAAAGACACACCAAGAGAGACACACAGATGCACACAGAGAGAGAGAGAGAGACAGAGAGAGAAAGAGACAGACAGACAGAGAGAGACAGAGAGAGAGAGACACACACAGAGAGAGACACACACACACAGAGACAAAGACACACCAAGAGAGACACACAGATGCACACAGAGAGAGAGAGAGAGAGAGAGAGAAAGAGACAGACAGACAGACAGACAGAGAGAGACAGAGAGACAGAGACACACACACAGAGACAAAAACACACCAAGAGAGACACACAGATGCACACACAGAGAGAGAGACAGACAGAGAGAGAAAGAGACAGACAGACAGAGAGAGACAGAGAGAGACAGAGAGAGAGACAGAGACACACACACAGAGAGACAAAGACACACCAAGAGAGACACACAGATGCACACAGAGAGAGAGAGAGACAGACAGAGAGACACACACATAGACACACACACACACACACACACACACACACACACACAGAGTCTCCAACCCTAGTAAGCTAATCCAGTTAGAAGAATTTATTGTCTGAGAAAGGAGAGCATGTGTAGCTCAGGGTTGAAAGGACTGTGAGGTCCTTGGTGCTCTCTGAGCTTAGTTGTTTTCTTGCAGACATTTTATCACCCAACTAGGTAGCATCATCAGTGCTAGAGAGCAAACCTCGCTCCCTTTTGGGCAATGATGTTATGTAGTTGGGTTGTGAAATGTCTGCAAGAAAACAGCCCAGCTCAGAGAGAACCAAGGACCCCCCTTTGACTCGCCTGGCCTCCGTTTATTTCGATGGAGGAAAATTTTAACTCGTTGATAACTCCCAATGTTAGCCGCGCGGATCCAACGCACTTTCCACACCATCAGATCAATAAATAGCTGCAATTGCTTTCGTTGTGTGTTTTCTAACCAGCAGACACATCCTGCCCGACTCCGGCGAGGGGAAATAATGTGATTGCTCACATGATACAAACCGCGGAAGGAATTTCTGCTTTCTGAAATGTTTTTTTCCTTCCTTCCTTTTGCAGGAATCTTGATGGGAGCAGAAAGCTGAAGAACGTAAGTACTCCAACGTGTAGCTCTTCCCCACCCCTTCTACGTGTCAGGTCAGGTGTCTATTGGGTTGTGTGTCTGTGTTTGTAGCAAATTAAGGTTGAAACTCCAATATCTTTCTGGGGCTAAAAGAAAGAAAGAAATTCTTCTATTCGCAGGGACTTTGATTTTTGGCGATCCGGGGTATCCAACCTTGGCAACCCCAATTGGGAGGAATTTGGGGAATTCTGGGCATTGAGGTCCATCCACAACTTTAAAGACTTGTGGACTTCAACTCCCAGAATTCCTTGCTGCCTGGGGATTTTTGGGAGTTGAAATCCACAAGTCTTAAAGTGACTAAGGTTTGCTCACATTTGGATGAGTTAATAGCAAAGCCTCCGTCAGCAGAACAGAGTCCAGGAGCACAGCAAGTCCTCTGAATAACAACAACAACAACAGTAACACAATAAAACTTTAGGAGGAATATGTTTCGATGACCAAACCAGTGTCTACATATGAAGAACGGTTGCATGAATTGGGTATGTCTAGTTTGATGAAAAAAGGACTAGGGGAGACTTGATAGCAGTCTTGCAATATCTCAGGGGTTGCCCCAAAGAAGAGGGGGTCAAGCTATTCTGCAAAGACAAGAAGCAATGGGTGGGAACTAAGCAAGGAGAGAAGCAACCTGGAACTAAGGAGAAATTTCCTGACAGTTAGAACAATTAATCAGTGGAACAACTTGCCTCCAGAAGTTGTGAATGCTCCAACACTGGAAGTTTTTAAGATGATGTTGGATAACCGTTTGTCTGAAGTGGTGTAGGGTTTCCTTCCTAAGCAGGGGTTTGAACTAGAAGACCTCAAAGGTCCCTTCCAACTCTGTTATTCTATTCTATTCTATTCTACTCTACTCTACTCTACTCTACTCTACTCTACTCTACTCTACCCTACCCTACCCTACCCTACCCTACCTTACTCTTCATTATTGTCTTCTATCCTACCCTACCTTACTCTTCACTAATCTATTCCATTCCATTCTATTCCATTCCATTCTATTCTCAATAAAGATTTCTATCCTATCCTACCCTACCCTATCCTATCCTATCCTCAATAAAGATTTCTATTCTCTTCTATTCCATTCCATTCTCAATAAAGATTTCTGTCCTATCCTGTCCTATCCTATCCTATTCTTAATAAAGATTTCTATTCTTTCCACATTCTGTTCTGTTCTGTCATGTTCTGTTCTGTTCTACCCTACCCTACCCTTCATTATTCTATTCTACTCTACTCTACTCTACTCTACTCTACTCTACTCTACTCTACTCTACCCTTCAAAGCAGCCAAAGTAGCTATTATCTCCTAAGTGGGCGAACTCCCCAGTTTGCAGGAATGCACAAATGCTTTATAGCCTGTGAACTTTCCTGTCTTCCTTCTAAACGGGGTTTAAATTTCAAAGCAGCTCTTTTTCCTCCCGTCATCGTGAGTGAAACCAGGAACGGCTGTCGTTGCAATATCAGAGTCCTGCATAGACAGGAAGGAAAGTTTGAAACGCGCTCGGTCCCAGAGTTAGATAAACTACCAAAAGCCAGACACAACTTCTGGAGGGACTCTCAGTGGGTACACCCCAGACTATCCCCATTCTATTTCCTTGACATCCTTGAGTCGTGCTAAGGAAATGCCAAGAGCTTTTCAATACAGCTTGGAAGCCTATAATTGTAACCACGGGTTACTCCCCCTACCCTTCAAAAAAAAAAAAAAAGCACATTATTTTATCGGGTCTGGCTTGTCACCGGGAAAATAATTGGGTATTTTCCCCTCCCCCCCCCAAACAGCGGAAAAACGGGCACGCCTATTGCTTTCCGAATAAATAATGTTTCGTTTTGCAAGATTTACTGAGAATGCTCTGCAGAGGCCCTCCTGTTAGGAAAGTTGCTGGAACAAGTTTACCAAATGCACAATCTGGGTGGTTTTTTTTTTTACAAAACTTTGGTTTGAAACCCTAGCCGAGTTATCACAGCAGTTCTTTCTTGGAGAAACCTGAAAATAAATGTCTCTGTGTGTGTGTGTTTGTGTTGTATTTGTGCTGATAAATAAATAAAGGGAGACTAGTCAGCACAAATACAACACAAATATAACAAAGGCAACATTAAAAATATGGTTTTCTGCCTGGATGGTCTCCTGGAGTGAGCCGAAGGACAGAAAGGGGAAGCAGTGTATTCCCTCCCATATTTGGGCATACCAGGAGTTGTGACACAATACATATATACATACATACATACCGAACAAAACCCGAACAACCAAAGACATACATACATACATACATACATACATACATACATACATACATACATACATACAAAAGAAATTCAGAAACATTTCAGAGTATTCTGAAAAGAAGTTGCTTAAAAAGTGCCTTTAACAGAATAACAGGAAAAATGACTTGTATCTTTGGCAAGGATGTGTAGAAGGTTGTCAGAGATGCAGAATCCCACAGTTGGAAGGGACCTTGGAGGTCTTCTAGTCCAACCCCCTGCTCAGGCAGGAAGCCCTATACCACTTCAGACAAATGGCTGTCCAATCTCCTCTTACAAACTTCCAGTGTTGGAGCATTCACAACTTCTGGAGGCAAATTGTTCCACTGATTAATTGTTCTCACTGTCGGGCGCTTTCTCCTTAGTTCTAGGTTGCTTCGCTTCTTGATTAATTTCCATCCTTTGCTTCTTGTCCTGCCTTCAGGTGCTTTGGGGAATAGCTTGACTCCCTCTTCTTTGTTGCAACCCCTGAGATATTGGAAGACTGCCATCATGTCACTCCTGGTCCTTCTTTTTATTAAACTAGACATACCTAATTCTTTTCGAGAAATAACTCCAAATCTAGAAAATCCTTGCTAGAATCCAAGCCAACATCCAAACTCTAGAAATCTAGAAATTCTTTTCCAGAGCCCAGTCCAAAATTGGGATTACATCCTTGGGCAGTTTTTATTGGGTTCTTAAAATTAAAATTGCACGCTACCTGTTAGAAAACAACAGCCGCTTGCTTAGTGTTTCTTGCTTATGACGCTAAACTCTTGGGTTGCAATTAAAAAGAAAGAGATTAAGAGATTGCCCTGAATGACCCTCTTTCCTGACTCGTAAACCGATCCCACCAAATTAATTTGGTGTGTGTGTGAAATACCAAGAAAGGGCCAAAAGGACAGGGTCAGATGTAATTCCCTGCAGTGTGTGTGTGTGTGTGTGTGTGTGTGTTTCGTTTTAAAAAAACAACAACCTTGGCATGTGAATATTTAAGGTCAGGTTCTCCATACGAACAGGGAGGATCTGGTTTTTTTTGAGCCGCCTCTTCTGATTATCATCGTTCTGCTGTTCCTTGGGGATGGAAACCTTTGGCTTTTCGCTGACATTATTCAAGAATGAATGAAAGGGAGTTGCCGTGACGTTGAAGGGAAGGGACCTTATGCTTTGTGTTAAGGCAAAAATCAGGATTTTCGCATCGCTAAAACCAAATTCATTGCATTCATTTTGTACAATGACAATACAGGATATGTATGTATGTGTGTGTGTGTGTGTGTGTGTGTGTATGTATATGTGTGTGTATGTATGTGTATGTATGTATGTATGCATGTATGTATATATGTGTGTATGTATGTATATGTGTATGTATGTTTGCATGTATGTATATGTGTATGTATGTGTGTATATGTATGTATGTATATGTGTATGTATGTATGTTTGCATGTATGTATATGTGTATGTATGTGTGTATATGTATGTATGTATATGTGTATGTATGTATGTGTGTATGTATGTATGTGTGTACGTATGTATATGTGTATGTATGTATGTATGTATGTTTGCATGTATGTGTGTGTATGTATGTATATGTATGTATGTATATGTGTATGTATGTATGTGTGTGTATGTGTGTGTATGTATATGTGTATGTATGTATGTATGTATATGTGTATGTATGTACGTATATGTGTATGTATGTATATGTGTGTGTGTATGTATGTATGTATATGTGTGTGTGTGTATGTATGTATATGTGTATGTATGTACGTATATGTGTATGTATGTATGTATATGTGTGTGTGTATGTATGTATGTATGTATGTATGTATGTATGTATGTAAATGGAACCTTCTTGAGCTCAGTGGGATGTAGTTCCAGATAGGAAGATCACTACATAGATTCGGGAGGGGGGGGGGAAGATTCAGCCAGTTCAGGCGAACTGGATGCTAATGGCATGGCATGGCATGGCATAGAATAAAGAATGAATAAAAATGGAATGGAATGGAATAAAATAGAATAGAGGAATGAAATTAGAATAGAATAGAATAGAATAGAGGAATGAAATTAGAATAGAATAGAATAGAGGAATGAAATTAGAATAGAATAGAATAGAATAGAGGAATGAAATTAGAATAGAATAGGAGGAATGGAATGGAATGGAATGAAACAGAATAGAATAGAGGAATGGCATGGAATGGAATAGAATAGAATAGAGGAATGGAGTGCAATGGAATGGAATAGAATAGATGAATGGTGTGGCATGACATGGCATGGCATGGAATAGAATAGACTAGAATAGAATAGAGGAATGGCATGGGATGGCATGGAATGGAATGGAATAGAATAGAGGAATGGCATGGGATGGCATGGAATGGAATGGAATAGAATAGAATAGAGGAATGAAATCAGAATAGAATAGAAGAGAGGAATAGAATAGGATAGGATAGGATAGGATAGCAATGCATAGAATAGAATAGAATAGAATAAAACAGAATTCTTTAATGGCCAAATGTGGTTGGACACACAAGGAATTTGTCTTTGGTGCAGATGCTCTCAGTGTACATAAAAGGAAAGATACATTCATCACGAACCTTAAGGTACAACCCTTAATGATAGTCATGGGGTACAAATAAGCAATCAAGAAACAATCAATATCAATAAGGATACAAGCAACAAGTTATTGTCCTGCAGTCATAAGTGGGAGGAGATGGGTGATAAGAATGATGAGAAGATTAATAGTAATAGTTATGCAGTGTTAGTGAAGTTTGACAGTATTGTGGGGATTTGTGGTTTAGCAGAGTGATGAAATGGGTGGGGGAAAATTATCCTTGTGTCCAGTTGTTCTGATGTGCAGTGCCCTGTAGCGTCGTTTTGAGGGTAGGAGTTGAAACAATTTATGTCCAGGATGTGAGGGGTCTGTAGATATTTTCACAGCCCTCTTTTTGACTCTGTGCAGTGTCCAGGGCCTCAATGGAAGGCAGGTTGGCAGCCATTGTTTTTTTCTGCAGTTCTAATTATCCGTTGAAGTCCATGTCTGTCTTGTTGAGTTGTAGAGCCAAACCAGACAGTTATGGAGGTGGAGATGACAGACTTCAATCATTCCTCTGTAGAACAGAATCAGCAGCTTCTTGGGCAGTTTGAACTTTCTGAGTTGGCGCAGAAGGAACATTCTTTGTTGTGCTTTTTTGATGACGTTTTTGATGTTAGGTGTCCATTTTTGGTCTTGAGTTATGATAGAACCTAGAAATTTGAAGGTCTCCACTGTTGATACTGTGTTGTTTCAAATCTCCCCTCTGTCGCTGTTTCTTCCATCCAGTTTGGATAACCATTAAAACATCTTCCATTTTAATATTTCAACTCCTCATTTATGGGGGTTTTATTTTTTAGGAAGCCAAAGATGAATAACTCAGACAAGTTTCTGAATGGAAGCAGGAAGAAAAAAACACCCACCATATCTCCAACTCCTCCTTTAGCGGAAATGATAATATAGAAAAGCTGGACTTCCTAAAAGTTAGAAAAGTGGGAACCATTTCAGTTCACACAATTATAAATGGGTGTGTCTCTCCCCTCGGTTGAATGTATTCCCGTGAGTGGAAATTTCCTGTCGCTTATCTGATCGCCGTTTTCAAAGATTACAAGATCTACATGGGATTTGCAGGAAATCTCTCTCCTTTAATAAATACTGAGAGAGGTGGATTATGAAAGCAAGAAATATCTTGCAGGGAGAAAAAGGCATTTGAAACAAAAACTTCACTTAATTAGAGTCCTTCTGTTTTATTTAACTATTTTGTGATTAATCTGGGATTGGGCCCGCTCTCTCTCTCTATATATATATTATTTTACTTAGAGTTAAGGACTTTAGGATTTAATCCTCTCTCCTAAATTGCTGCTATCGTAAATATGGAGCCTGTCCCTCTTACTCTGTATAATAAGATTTTTAAATAGCGCACATTTATATATACAGGGAATCTTCGACTTACGATCGCAATTGGACCCAAAATTTGTCAGATGTTTGCAAAAGGGGAGGCACATACCCTGTTTCCCCCAAAATAAGCCCTCCCCGGATAATCCTAATCTGGCTTTTGAGCACATGCGCTAAAATAAGCCCTCCCCGAAAATATTGCAACACAGCAGCACCCGTGAGGTTACCACACTCGCCGCCTCCTTCACCTCAAAAATAATAAGACCTCCCCGAAAATAAGGCCAATCGCTTATTTCGGGGGTCAAAAGAAAATAAGACACTATCTTATTTTGGGGGAAACACGATCATCCCAGGACACTGCAACTGTCATAAGTATGAGTTGCAAGCATTTGAATTTTGATCACGTGACTATGGGGGGCGTAAGTGTGAAAAAGAGTCATAAGTCACTTCCGTGCCATTGTAACTTTGTAAAGTCACTAAATGAATTGTTGTGAGCCCAAGGTTACCTGGACATATCTTTTACTTAGAATTACGGACTTCAGGGTTTAATCTTGTCTTCCAAACGGCTGCAAAATATGGGCCCCATCCCTCTTAATTCTGTGTAGTCAGAGTTATAAATACAGCCACATTTATATATGCAGGCAGACCTCGACTTACGAACGCAATCGAAGGCCAAAAATTTGTGCTGCTGAGTGAGACAGCTGTAAAGTGAGTTTGCGCTCCTTTTTACCACCTTCCTTGCCGCAGTTGTTAAGTGAATCACTTCAGGTGTTAAATTAGTAACACCATCTTTCAGCGAATCTGGCTTCCCCAACTGGTTTGGCGTGGAAGAAGGTCGCAAAAGGGGATATCACAAGGCACTGCGTCCGTCATAAATATGAGTCAGTTGCCAAACGTCTGAATTTTGATCATGCGGACTGCTGAGATTGTTGCGATGGTCGTAAATGTGAAAAATGGCCCTAAGTCCATTTTTTTTCCAGCGCCGTTATCACTCTGAATGGTCACTAAGCGAGGCTGTTGTAAGTCGAGGCCTACGAAAGGCTAGAAAGCAGGTTAGGAAGAGAGACAATTAGATGTAGTACCCTCAGCATGCAACAACATGGCTATTACATCAAAATAGAATAGAATAGAATAAGAGAATTCTGAATAGATTAGAATAGAATAGAACAGAACGGAACAGATTAGAACAGAACAGAATAGAATAGAATAACAGGGTTGGAAGGGACCTTGGAGGTCTTCTAGTCCAACCCCCTGCCTAGGCAGGTAACCCGACACCATTTCAGACAAATAGCGATCCAACATCTTCTTAAAGACTTCCAGTGTTGGGGCATTCACAACTTCTGGAGGCAACTTCTGTTCCACTGATTAATTGTTCTAACTGTCAGGAAATTTATCCTCAGTTCTAAGTTGTTTCTCTCCTTGATGAGTTTCCACCCATTGCTTCTTGTCCTGCCTTCAGGTGCTTTGGAGAATAGTTTGACTCCCTCTTCTTTGTGGCAGTCCCTGAGATATTGGAAGACTGCTATCATGTCTCCCCTGGTCCTTCTTTTCATTCAACTAGACATCCCCAGTTCCTGCAACCATTCTTCATATGTTTTAGCCTCCAATCCCCTAATCCTCTTTGTTGCTCTTCCCTGCACTCTTTCTAGAGTCTCAACATCTATTTTTACATCATGGCGACCAAAACTGGATGCCGTATTCCAAGTGTGGCCTTACCAAGGCCTTATAAAGTGGTATTAACCCTTCAGGTGATCTTGATTCTATCCCTCTGTTGATGCAGCCTAGAACTGTGTTGGCCTTTTTGGCAGCTGCTGCCCACGGCTGGCTCCTATTTAAATGGTTGTCCACTAGGACTCCAAGGTCCCTCTCACAGTTACTGCTATTGAGCCAGGTACCACATATACTGTACCTGTGCATTTTGGTTTGGGGGGACAAAACAAAATTGGGACAGACATTCAATTCAGCACTCTTTTCGTTTGTGACATGAGGGAAAGCGTCCATCTTGCTTTTGGGGAAATAGATTGTTTTTAAAAGGGGGGGGGGGGGATAAAATAAATGTATTTAATTTGCTCCGGAAAGAGTAAAATAACTTGTAGCATGGAATTGATCTGGTGGTTTTGATGTGTTCCAATTAACGTCCGTTGAATTCCTCAGATTTTGGTCACCATCTATTGGCTGGGGAAAACTGCAAACAACAGCGCTCACTTTAATGGACCGCCATTGAATCTGAAAGAATTCGAAGGATTGTTAACCCAGATGAAAAAGGTAATTCAATTTCCTCTCACATACAGGTAGTTCTCGACGTGGTGGGGTGGCCTAGAGGTGGAGCTCTCGCCTCACAATCAGGAGGCTGTGAGTTCAATCCTAGGTGGAGGCAGATATTTCTCTCTCTCGGGCACAATGAGAATATATCTGCCGAACAAAACTCTGTATCGGCAACAGGAAGGGCATCGGGCCAGTAAGCACCATTCGATTGCCCAGACTCCACCCCGCAAGGGATTATGGGGTTGTTAAAAGAAGATGATGATCATACAGGTAGCCCTCAATTTGTGACCACAGCTGAGCCCGAAAACTTCCCTTGTTGTCTGGCTTTGCCTCATTTTACGACCTTTTTTTGCCACAAGTGAATCACTGGAGTTGTTTAGCTAGTCACACGGCTATTATATGACTCTGGCTTCCCCATTTTGCGACCTTCTGACTTTGTCTGTGGGAAGGTCGCAAAAGTGAACCATAGACCCCAGGACATTGCAACGGTCATAAATATGAGTCAGTTGCCAAGAGTCTGAATTTTGATCATGTGACCACGGAGATGCTGCAAAGGTCGTAAATGTGAAAAACGATCCCAAGTGCCTTTTTTTTCAGTGCTGTTCTAATTTCGAACGGTCACTAAACGAATCGTTGTAAATCTTTTTTTACAGTTTGATGTGTACGGAACAGCCTTTTTTAAAAAAAGCTGCTTTTAAGCTGCCGTTCTTCACAGACATGTTTAAATCCCAAGAGCTTCGTGTCACAAATGTGAAAGTTCAGGAGGAAAAAAATGGATAGGTGGGAAAAAAAACCAACCCCTGATTTGGTTGACTTTGGAGATGTAAACTGTTTGAAACAAAAAGATTTCAGTTAAGGCAGGGGTGTCCAAACTTGGGAACTTTAAGACTTGTGGACTTCAACTCCCAGAATTCCCCAGCCAGCTATGCTGGCTGGGGAATTCTGGCAGTTGAAGTCCACAAGTCTTAAAGTTCCCAAGTTTGGACACCCCTGAGTTAAGGAGAATATTTGCAGCTGAAGAGTTGAGGTTTTATTGGGTCTTGTCTCCATTGGGGGAAAAAAAATGCTTCTGGTTTTCAGGTTCGGAATAAGAAAATAAAATTAAATTTAGTTTGAAGATTGAATATTTGCGTCATTACGGAAATGGTTTGCAATAAATAAATGCTAAAGTTGAGGCTGTAAATGTGATTACCCTGTTTCCTCGAAAATAAGACAGGGTCTTATTTTCTTTTGACTCCTGAAATAAGCGTTTGGCCTTATTTTGGGGGAGGTCTTATTATGTTTGAGGTGCAGGAGGCGGCAAGCGTGGTTACCTCATGGCTGTGTTGTGTGTCACAGGGCCCCCGCCACTGTTTTGGTGGCGGCCATTAGCGTGACAGAAGGGGCGCGGTGGCTAGGATTGCGGAGCCGCCGTTAGGTAAGGACGTGTGGCAGAGGCGGGTTCCTACCGGTACGACCGAGTAAGCAGCAACTCGGACGGCCACACCCCCGAACCGGTTCTATCGGCAGTGCCATAGGCGCCACCATCTTGTTTTTTACTACTGCTCATGCGCCTTTAGTGCACCCCAAGCATGGGCGAAGCGCGTCCTTGAGCGAACTGGCAGTAACAGAAGCCAGAACCCACCCCTGGCGTGTGAGGTGCATGAGGCATGTTCCCCCATCCCTTCCCCCCCCTCCGGCCTCGCCTCCCCACCTCATGTTGTTCAACCAGAGAAAATGGCAGGGACCGGCTGCGCATGCGTTTAGATATTTTTGGAGAGGGCTTATTTTAGCACATGTGGTCAAAACCCCGATTGGGTTTATTATCTGGGATGGCTTATTTTCGGGGGGAAACAGGGTAGCATTTTACTTAGGTAGAAAGTTTTGGAAGATTATGCTTTTGGATCTTGGGTTTTTTTCCCCTGCACATATAAATGTATTCTATATTTCTATATTTCTATATTTCTATATATATATATATTGCTTCCATCGCTGTCTGTCTCGGGTAAAATTTGGACGAAACCCCAGAATCTGATCCAGCCTTTGAAGCTTATATATACATACATACATACATTTCTTTCTTTCCAACTATAGAACAATAAGGCAAAATAATAACAATAATAACAACAAGATAAGATAAATAAGATAACTTTTATTGTCATTTTCTTTTACTGCAAGCACACTGGCCCACATGAAAAATGAAATTTTGTTGCCTGCTCTCGAGAGTGTATATCTGCACAAACACAAACATAACATACATATGCACATGCTATATACATACATAAATATATACCTGCACCATACAGATAGACAGACTGACAGACATAGATATATATAATAGAGATGGATGGATGGATGGATGGATAGATAGATGAGAGAGAGAGAGAGAGAGAGAGAGAAAGTGAGAGAGAGAGAGAGAGATGAGAGGCAGGCAGGCAGGCTGGCAGGCAGACAGACAGACAAACAGACAGACAGACATATAATAGAGACAGACAGACAGACAGAGACGGAGACATACATAACCCAGCATTGCCCAAGTATTTATTTATAGGGGGAAAATATCCAGACCAAACATAATTTCTAATATTGGATTTTCCCCCTTACCAGAGGGAGCCCCCTTGTGGAGTACTGTGAAGCCGTTACACGGCAACTCCACTGTGCTGTACAGTAGAAGTCATTTTACAGCAGTACAGTAGAAGCCATTTTAAGGCACAACAGGCTGTATCTTAACAGAACACCACCACCCACACCCCGAGGGGTGTTAGGGGTGTCTTACCCCCCACAGTATTTTCCAGAGAGTAAGTCATCTGTGTACCAAGTTTGGTTGAATTTGCTCGCGTTCTAGAGTTATGCTGGAACACACACACACACACACACACACACACACACACAGCCATTTATATATATAGATATATAGATTTGTGGGTTTGGTGTTATCCATATGGCAGGGATAATTGTTGTATTATAGAATGCCAAGCTGGAGTTGTTCAAAATAAAATTTAAAAAGTAAAAATGTTGGATTCAATTGCGCACAGTGGCTGGGGTATCTCGCTTGGATACCCGTTAATACAGTCCGTACTTTGTAATAAAATGTAGATTTATTGTTATGTAATCTAATAAATCGGGGACACAGTGGCTCAGTGGCTAAGACGCTGAGCTTGTCGATCAGAAAGGTCAGCAGTTTGGCAGTTCGAATCCCTAGTGCCGCGTAACGGAGTGAGCTCCCGTGACTTGTCCCAGCTTTTGCCAACCCAGCAGTTCGATAGCACGTAAAAATACAAGTAGAAAAATATGAACCACCTTTGGTGGGAAGGGAACAGTGTTCCGTGCGCCTTTGGCGTTGAGTTATGCCGGCCACATGACCACGGAGACGTCTTCGGACAGCGCAGGCTCTTTGGCTTTGAAACGGAGATGAGCACCGCCCCCTAGAGTCTGGAACGACTAGCACATATGTGTGAGAGGAACCTTTAAATCTAATAAAATGTATTTCCTTCCAGGAGATAATCTTTTTTAAAAATAATATCAGCCCCTTCATAGCTCTTATCTAGACAATCCTTATAGTGAGGTAGACTCGTATTAATTAATTTATGACGAAAGAGCACCCTTTTTGGTTACACTGCCTTGTTAAACACGGATTTTCTCCCATTGTGTAGAAATTGGATTTCCTCTCTCTTGGCATTCTGCTACGCACTGCTCTGCCCTTTCGAATTATTAGCATGCCAGACTCTAAACCGAGCTGAAATGAATGGCTATTTTCAAGGGACGTATCAACAAAGCTTTCAGTTTTCGAACCAAAGCTCTTTTTTCCTACAATTTGCTCGTTCGTTCATTCAATCATGCATTCACTCCTTTAAAAAAAAAAAATTAAAAAAAATTCACGGAGGTGCTGCATCTGTTTTAAAAGCGAGAGAGAGAACGACAAAGCTTTTTTTTTTATATTTCAAGGAATGTTTTATGAATGAAATATAGTCTGCGTAGTTTCCCTGATTTTTCAGGCCTGTTTGTGGCTGAACTTTCTGCCATAAACCAGCTTTTTTCTCCCTTTCTTCTTTTTGCTTTGCAAAAATGGCAGCTCGCCAAAGGATTAAATGCGGGCCGTTAGTATGCAGAAGCTGTAGTCTCAGGGAAAAGATGCTACTTTGGGAAATATGCAGGGAGAATAGGAATTTGTTTATTGAGTTTGGAGGTCTGGCTGTGTACAGGGGGGCACGTAGGGCCCCCACAATTAAGCAAAGGAATGATGTTCTCTCCAGAAAAGTTTTGGGTTCTCATTGAAAGTTTTGGGCTCTCCAGAAAATTTTTGGGTGTTCATGAAAAGTTTTGGGCTCTCCAGAAAAGTTTTGGGTGTCCATGAAAAGTTTTGGGCTCTCCAGAAAAGGCTTTGGGTGTTCATTTAAAGTTTTGGGCTCTCCAGAAAAAGTTTTGGGTGTTCATTAAAAGTTTTGGGCTCTCCAGAAAAGTTTTGGTTGCTCATTGAAAGTTTTGGGCTCTCCAGAAAAGTTTTGGGTGTTCATTGAAAGTTTTGGGCTCTCCAGAAAAGTTTTGGATGTTCATTAAAGGAAATTTAATCAAATCAAATATCAATCATTATTTCGTCACAGACCAGCAATTGAAAACGTAAGCATCACAATGAATTAAGATGTCAGGAAAAATCCAATTATCCTGAAACACCTAAAAAGGGTTAGTTAATTTCAGATTTGATTGTGCAGAGTATAGAAGCATACTTCACTTTGGTCAAGGAAATAACTTCCGATCAATCGGATAGTAACTCGTTGAGATAAAACAAATTGGAACAACCAGGATATTTAGTAAAGAGTAGGAAGGGGTGGCCATCGTGACTTTGATAATGCCTCGTAAGTGGTTCTGGGGATGTACGACGTAGCTTCAAACATTAATTAAGTGACTGGTCAATAAATCAAGAGCTAGGGATTCGAACTGCTGAACTGCCAAACTTTCTGATCAACAAGCTCAGCGTCTTAGCCACTGAGCCACCGGGTCCCATACAAGATGGTTATCATGTCACTCTAATCCATCTCTTCGATAGGTTAGACTCCCTCAACCGTTCATCATACAATTTAGCCTCCAGATCTTTTATCATCTTGGGTGCATCTTCTCTGCGTGTTTTCCAGAGTTTCAGCGTTTTTTTTTATCATGGTGACCACAACTGGATGCAGGACTCCAAGTGTGGCCTCACTAGTGCACTACAAAACGTCACTGACAATGGCAGTCTTGGTGAAATGCTCTGATAGTTTTTCTGTATTTTTAACATCCTCTGTGATTCACTACAGATTTCATACTCAAGAGACTAACTACTCCTATGACTCCCACTAGGTGTTGTATCTTATGATTCTTGACGAATATATTTTATTTTTTCTTTTATGTACACTGAGAGCATAAGCACCAAAGACAAATTCCTTGTGTGGCCAATCGCACTTGGCCAATAAAGAATTCTATTCTATTCTACTCTTTATTATTCTATTCCACTCTATTTCACTCTATTCCATTCTGTTCTATTCCATTCCATTCCATTCCATTCCACTCCACTCCGCTTTACTCTATTTTCTATTCTATTATATATTCTATTAAATTCTATATTCAGTTCTGTTATATTCTATATTCTATTCTATTCTATATCCTATCCTATCCTACTCTACTCTATTTTCTTTTCTTTTTTCTTTTCCATTCTACATGATATTCTATTCTATATTCTATTCTATCTAAAGAATTCTACTCTACGCTATTTTCTGTTCTGTTCCGTTCTATTCTATTCTATTCCAATATCATTGTGTTCTGTTCTGTTATTCTTTTCCAATATTATTCTATTCTATTCCATTCCACTCCACTCCACTCTACTCTATTTTCTATTCTATATTAAATTCTATATTCAATTCTGTTATATTCTATTCCATTCTACTCTACTCTATTTTCTATTCTATTCTATATCCTATCCTATTCTATCCTACTCTACTCTATTTTATTTTCTATTTTATTTTCTATTCTATATTCTATTCTATTGTATCTAAATAATTCTACTTTACTCTGCACTATTTCTGTTCTATTCTGTTCTGTTCTACTTCACTCTATTCTACTCTACTCTACTCTACTCTACTCTACTCTACTCCACTCCACTCCACTCCACTCCACTCCATTCTATAGCGGTACCACCTCTTCTGGTGTTCTTGAGGGTATCCCATCTTGCTGAAGCTTCTGCTTCTGAATGAAACTTGTCTGAAATGGTATATAAGCTCTGCTGCTTGAGCAAGGGGCTGGATTAGAAGACCTCCGAGGGTCCCTTCCAGCTCTGAATTACTTCGACAAGCTCCTACCCGAAACAAGGGGCCACTTTTTTTCCTTAAAAAGTAAGGTTCTCCTGACCCTTCCTCCTCCTCCTCCTCCTCCTCCTCCTCCTCCTCCTCCTCCTCCTCCTCCTCCTCCTCCTCCTCCTCCTCCTCCTCCTCCTCCTCCTCCTCCTCCTCCTCCTCCTCCTCCTTCTGGAGAGCTCTCTGCGTTTTAGTATGTGCTGCTTGCCCTGGAAAGAATTTATAATCGGGCGCCTGTCAAAGGCGTCCATTGTTCTCCTCGCTCCGAACATGTGTGGCAGCCAGAAGTGCTTTCAGATCTCCTGCAGCCAGGAGCTGCCAGCGAGCGAAGAGCAAGACTGAATTCTTCAGAGGCATCGAGGAAAGAGCGTTCTGCTTTTCTTTTCTTTTCTTTTAAAAAAACGGCTGGTTGCTTTAGGAAAAAAGACATCCCCCTTTTCCAGAACTGCAGTTTCTCTTCGCCGTTGCTGGGTTTATTTTGACCGAGCGGAGAAACAACAAACAACAAGCTGTAAAATTCAGGGGTGTTTTTTTTTTTCTGGAGTTGCGGATCAAATAAGCATGATTCCGAAGGAATTCCCTTCCCTGACGGTTTAGAGATGCTAACTTCAAAACTCAGGACGGAGAGCTGCCCCCGCGAAGCAGATGTTGAGAATGGGCTAGCCATGTTTCAGGTTGCTTTTATTTTATTTATTTTTAAGCCTCCTCAGTTGTGTTAGGAAATGTGCATTTGGTCAAAAGGGGTTGTGGGTTTCCTCTCTGGGATTGATGGGTTTTAAATGTTGGACGGTTCCCCAGCTGAAGGAGAGCGGGGTGGAAGCTAAACGCAATGATTCTGACTTTAATCAAAGATGCGTTTAAGACGGCTTCACTAAATTCTGTTTTATTTTAAGCTACCCTGCGTAAATTTGTGTTTCTGTTCGGCACAAGGAGGAGGGGGGAGTGAAAATGTAGAATGAGACAGAATTGTTCTTTATTGGCCAAGTGTGATTGGACACACAAGGAATTTGTCTTTGGTGCCTATGCTCTCAGCATACATAAAAAGAAAATATATTCATCAAGAATCACAAGATACCATCACTATTAAATGAAGCTTGCTTGGATGCTGAAATACACCGTGCAAACTAAGCGGAGAGAGTGGGAAGGAGAAAGAGAGAGGAAAGGAGGAAGAGAGGGGATAGGAGAGAGGGAAACGGAAGGGAGAGAAAGAGTAGGAGAGAGAAAAGGAGTGAAAAGAGGAGAGAGAAGGAGAGAGGAAGGGGAGGTAGAGAAGAGAGGGATGGTAGAGGAAAGAAAGGAGGTAGGGAAGGAGGAGAGAGGGAGAGGAGAGAGGGCGGAGGTGAAATAGAGTATAATATAGTGTATGGAAAGCAGAAGAGCAATGACAGTTGTGGTGGATTGATGGTAAGAGGAATCGATATAATATTGGATAATATGAAATAGTGATTGTTAAGATGTAATGGTATACTTGTGGTTATATGGTTTTTTAAAAAAAGAAGAATCATAAGATACAACACTTCTTGTTTTGCTTTGGTGCCTTCGCTTTGCACGGCAGATTTGAATCGAGTTTGGAAAAAGTTTCTTTTAACTGAGACGCAGCAAAGCCCCAAAGATGGGGGGGGGGGGTTTGCCCTATTTTGTCCAAATATTTAAAAACTAATGGTCCAACCAACAACTTCTTGCTCTGGATTATGTTACCGGCTATCATCGGATATCCTTTGTGCTGGGCGCAGCGATAGAAACAAACAGGTTATTTTTTTTAAAAAAAACAGAATGGAAAGTCAAATTGCAGTTTTCCCACAGAGTCTGGGCAATGGTGTTTTATTTCTTCAAGTTCAACAGGTTGGCGTAGTAGTTTCCGAAAGCTACAACAGCTTTCGGAAACCAGAAAAGTGGTTGTAAGGAAGAAAATCGATTTGTTCTGAGGATCCAAGAAACTTGGGTGAACATTGGAAAGAACCATTGTCGTCCTCAGCTTACAATAGTTCATTTAGTGACCTTTTGAAGTGACTTATGACTGTTTTCAACGCTTAACGACCGTTGCAGCCCACCCCGTGGTCACGTGATCAAAAATTCAGACGCTTGGGAACTGACTCATATTTATGACAGTAGCAATGTCCTGGGGTCACGGGGACCCTTTTTGGCAATCTTCCAACAAGCTAAGTCAGATTCGATCCGCTTAACGACCATTTGCTGGCTTAAACCCCTACAGAGATAGAAACTACAAGAAAGGTTGTAAAATGGGGCAGAACTCACTTAGCAAATGTCTCGCTTAGCAACAGGATTTTGGGGCTCCATTGTGGTTGTAAGATGAAATTATCATTTGTGATGCATTTTCAGCCCTGCTACAGGGGTGCTCAGACTAGGGGTAGTCCTTGTCTTATGACCCCAAGTTCCCATTGCTGAGCGAGACCGTTGTTAAAACAGTTTTCCTACATTGTGCGACCTTTCCTGCCATGGTTGTTAAGTGAATCCCCTGCAGTTGATAAGTTAGCAACCCGGTTGTTAACTGAACTTGGCTTCCTCATGGACTTTGAGAAGGTCGCAAAAGGGGATCACGTAACCCCGGGACACTGCAATCGTCATAAGTACGAGTCAGTTGCCGAGCATCTGAATTTTGATCAATTTTCCACAGGATTGGCTGCAATGGTCATTAAGCAGGAAAAACGGTCGTAAGTCACTTCAAAAGGACCGTGGGGATGCTGCATCAGTCATAAGTGTGAAAAACAGTCATACATCAATTTTTCCAGGGCCGTTGTAACTTTGAGCAGTCACTAAATGAACACGCTTGCCTGCATTTCTTTTTTCCCCCAGACTGGAATAGCCTTTTTACTTCTTTTATATTCCCATTCTTCACAGACATATTTAAATCCCCACAGATTGTTCATCTCTTCATTCCACAAATATGGAGGCCACACCACACCGCGGGATGGGGGGCGGCGGCGGAATGGATAGGTGAAAAAATAGATTTGGTCAAGATGGAAATGTCCATTGTTTTAAACAAAGAGAGTTCAATAAAGGAGAATATTTGTACAAGGAAGTCTTTCGAACAGTGCCCCCCTACTTTTGGTTTCTCCGCGGACCAGTTCCATGGAGAACGGTTTCTTCGCGGACCGGAGGACGTGTGGTTTCATGTGCTGCCTGCATCCCGCGAATGAGGCTTCACTTGTTTGTACGGGACGGCTTCTGGCATGTCGCGGCTCGGTGGGGTTCCATGGACCGGAGGTTGGGCAGTCTTGCCTTAGAGCAGGGATGCTCAAATCTGGCTCGCGGGGCCGGCCTGGAAATAGCAAATAAGGCCTGCGGTGCCTCTAGTAGCCAAATCCAGTTTTGGCCGGCAGGGTGCTGCAGGACTCCCTCCAGGCCGAAAATGGGCCCCATGGGCCCCGTGAGACCCCCCTGTGCCATGTTTTGGCCGACAGGGTGCTACAGGGCTCTATCCAGGCCGAAAATGGGGCACAAGGGGGCACAAGAGGGTGTGTGTGTGAGGTCTCCCTGTGCCCCGTTTTAGCCAGCAGGGTGCTGCAGGACTCCATCCAGGCTGAAAATGGGGCGCAAGGGGGGGTGCATGAGGTCCCCCTGTGCCCCATTTTGGCCGGCAGGGAGCTGCAGGACTCCATCCAGGCCCAAAATGGGGTGCAAAGGGGGGTGCATGAGGTCCCCCTGTGCCCCGTTTTGACAAACAGGGTGCTGCAGGAGGTGCCCATCCTGTCCCTCTCTCCCTTCCTGCCCTCATCCGACCCGTGAAGGAGAACTACAGTGCTGATCCGGCCATCAAAGAAATCCAGTTTTGACCCCCCCGCCTTAGAAGATGTGCTTTTCTAACCAGGCTTCTGTTCCTCATCAGGACACGGAAGACATCGAGAGTCCAAAGCGCAGCATCCGCGACAGCGGCTACGTAGATTGCTGGGATTCGGAGCGCAGCGATTCTCTCTCCCCCCCGCGTCACGGCCGAGATGATTCCTTCGACAGTCTGGATTCCTTCGGGTCCCGGTCCCAGCAGACCCCTTCTCCAGATGTGGTGCTGAGAGGGAGTAGCGATGGTGAGTTGTGCCCTCCCACCTCCAGCCCCAGGGAACCAGAACTCCCTTTCTGACAGGACATAACATACGACCCACGTGGTGCAAAACACTACCACCTCCACAGCTGGTTTCCACGGGATGTTCTCATGGTCACCCGAATGAGAGCTTGATCCTCAGAAAGCTGGATTACGGCCACAATGGAGCCCAAACATTTCTGTTGTTCAAACATTTGTGAAGTGAACTTTCCCCCAGTGGTTAAGTGAATCACTGCAGTTGTTAAATGAGTAAGTAGCACAGTTGTTCAGGGAAGCTGGCTTTCTCATTGACTTTGCTTATTAGAAGGTTAGACTTCTAATAGCGCTTAGACTTATTGTTCTGACCCAGCTCCCCAAACACAAAAACCCTCTAAAGATAATAATAATAGCGGCAGCAGCCCCGGCAAAAAGTTTCTCTCTCAACGCTGCCTAACAAGTCCGCCTAGCAGGGAGATGAATAGTTGTCTGCCACATCTATTCATCTCCACCCCCTGCCTTTTATCCCCAGAGCCACAGTAAGGCTTTGCTAGCAGAGGTGGCTCTTCCATCCCAAGGACCGGCCCATAGATTTCCACTGCTCTCCTCTCCTCTGCCTTCTGGGCATCCGTGTATCAGGCACTGGACTCAGCTGTTCCTCCTCTTCCTCATCACTCCCTCCAGACCTGGGGTCTGTTGACTCTCCATCTGACGACCCAAGCTCCAGACCTCTCCCCCCCCTCTCTCTCCCTCCCTTCCTCCCTCCTTCCCTCCCTCCCTCCCTCTCTCTCTCTCTCTCTCTCTCTCCATTCCCTCTTCCCCCTCGGAGCTCTCGGGTTTCCTTGATGCTGACCCTGACTCCCCCTCCCCCACCTCTGATTTGGCTGCTGGAGGGGCTCGTGGCCAACAGGCCACAATACTTATATACCACTTCATGGTGCTTCCCAGTCCTCTCTTAAGCAGTGAAAAAGTCAGTCCCATCGGAAGGGGAGGTAATAAAGAAGATATTAATAAGACTGTGCAGAAATGAACAGGTTGACATTGAGAATAAAGGACAAAGAGGAACCAGCGTATTACAGGACATGGGGGCGATTTTACGATTGGCTTGAAAAAGGATATAAATAGAAAAAGAAAGGAACAAAACATGAAATGAATATCTGACACATGATTAAATTAGGGGGAGAGGAAATAAGAAAATATTAAAATGTAAATATAGAGGTGGAAAAATGATATGAATTGACAAATGTTAAATAGCAATTATAAGAATGTATATCTAAGAATAAATTTCAAAGGAATTTCAAAGCCACCCACATGACCCCCAGGACATGGCAGCCCTCATAAAGACAAACCAGTGGCCAAGGGTTCAAATTTTGATAACGTGACCGTGGGGATGGTGCAACAGTTGTACAGTAAGTATGGAAAAAATGCCCCCCAGTCACTTTTTTCCCAGTGCCAGGGTAACTTTGAACGGTCACTCAATGGAACTGTTGTAAAATGCGGCAACGCTCACTTAACGAAGGTCTCAACAAATTTTGGGCTCCATTGGGGTCGTAACTTGAGGACTACCCGTAGTTTGAGATAATCTGCTTGCAGGGCTGCTAAAGTTCCCACCCACCCACGCCCACTCCCCGCTGTGAGGTGTGGGACGAACAGTTGCCCCACCAAATTTATGAGTTGGGGCTCCTGTCAGGACACAGGAGGCAAGCATCTTTTTAACAAAAAACATGAGATCAAAAGTTAAAGAAAACCAGACTTCTGGCATGTAAACAAGCCACCTCGGTGTACAGTGGAAAGAAGTTTGATTTGGTTGGTTGGTTTTGGCATGTGCATCTGAAAATTGTTAGCAAAAATGCTATTGTAATGGGTCCTGCTAACAAAGGTACTAGGGTAACTTTAATAGTCATCTAAAAATTGTTAGCAAAAATGCTTTCTTTCTTTTTTAGAAATTTTTTATTTATTTATAAACAAACAAGTACATTAAACCATCTTCCAGTTTCGTACAGTGTGTCGATTGGTTACAAAACGTTTGTACGTTCTCACCATAGTCTTCACTTAACAATTTATATAGAAGCTCGTATTATCAATCTGATATATATGTATACAATTATTATCATTATTAAACATTTATTTGACTATAACTATCATTACTTCATTTTATGTGAGATATTCTAAATTTTGAGTAAATTTATATTATGGCATTTCATTACATCATCCTAAATCCATCCAGTAGTCTAAAAATGGTTAGCGAAAATGCTTTCTAATAGGTACTGCTAATAAAAGTACCAGGGTAGCTTTAATAGTCATCTAATAATTGCTAGCAAAATCTATATAATATATATAAAATCTGTCATCTATCTCTATCTATCTATCTATCTATCTATCTATCTATCTATCTATCTATCTATCTATCCCTTTTTTACTCTTTGTTTGTTTGATATTGCTTAGAGAGTAAAGAATTAAACACACCACATGATTGCTTAAGTATTTATGTCTTCTTAAATAACTTTAGAATTTTCCCCGCCTTGGGGCTCCTCTGAAATAGTTTTCTCGTTCTTAGCTTTTGCTGTAAGGATGAAATCTCCTTTCTCCAAATTTCCATCGTTCCCCTTTTTAGATGGATTATGGGTGTTGTGTCATATAACAGCAAGAAAGGATTTGAGAATGCAGAAACAGCCTCCTTTCTCTGCTCAAAGGCCTCCCCCCCCCCCCAATTTGCATTTCCAGTGTCCCTTTTCAGCTTAAACTCTGAGTTTCAATTAGCTACCTAGAAACACAAAAAAGGGGGGGGGTGAAGAAAAGAAAGAGTGGTCCACTTGGCATGCAACACTCTTGCTGTTGGAAGCAGAATTGCGACGAGAAAAATTTGGCTGAGTTCCTTTGGTCAAGCCTCAAAATGATATTAATATATTATCTAAGATTTCATCCTTTTTCCCCACTGTATTATCATTGGCGAATCACAAATTCTGCATAAGAATGGGATGAGACCGGACTGGAAGGGACGAGACAGAACAGAACAGAATAGAATATTGGAATGAAGAACAGAACAGAACTGCACAGAACAGAACAGAATGGGATGGGATGGGATGGAACAGAGTGGAACGGAACGGAATGGAATAATGAATGGAATTGAATAGAGATATAGAATAGAATGGAATGGAATGGAATAGAATAATGAATGGAATTGAATAGAGATATAGAATAGAATGGAATGGAATGGAATGGAGTGGAGTGGAATGGAATGGAATAGAATAATGAATGGAATTGAACGGAGATATAGAATAGAATGGAATGGAATGGAATAGAATAATGAATGGAATTGAATGGAGATATAGAATAGAATGGAATGGAATGGAATAGAATAATGAATGGAATTGAATGGAGATATAGAATAGAATGGAATGGAATGGAATAAAATAATGAATGGAATTGAATGGAAATATAGAATAGAATAGAATGGAATGGAAAGGAACAGAATAAAATAATGAATGGAATTGAATAGAGATATAGAATAGAATGAAATGGAACGGAATGGAATAGAATAATGAATGGAATTGAATAGAGAAATAGACTAGAATGAAATGGAACGGAACGGAATAGAATAATGAATGGAATTGAATAGAGATATAGAATAGAATAGAATAGAATAGAATGGAATGGAATGGAATGGAACGGAATAGAATAATGAATGGAATTGAATGGAGAAATAGACTAGACTAGAATAGAATAGAATAGAATAGAATAAGGAATAGGAATATTCATCCATAAGGTGACCACGCACGCTGCCTCCTGCACCTCAAAAATAATAAGACCTCCCCGAAAATAAGGCCAAGCGCTTACTTCAGGGGTCTTATTTTCGGGGAAACACGTTTGTAGGAAAGATGGCAAGACAGCCCTACTTCATGTCGCAAGTCTGAAGACTGTACATTTTTGAGACCAGGAAGTGAAGAATGACCCCATTGTGGCCAAATCAATGGACTTATTTTGATGGTGGCGCACACATTCGGTTCCATTTGGAACCTTTATGGTGTTGTTGTTTTGTTTTTAAAACAGGGAGAGGAAGCGATTCGGAGTCGGACCTGCCCCACCGAAAGCTGCCGGACGTGAAGAAGGATGACATGTCGGCTCGGCGGACCTCCTACAGCGAGCCCAAATCATTCGTGCCTTTTAACCAGTACCTTCCCAATAAAAGTAACCAGACTGCCTATATCCCGGCTCCGCTCAGGAAGAAGAAAGCCGAGCGAGATGACTTCCGGAAGAGTTGGAGCACGACGGTCTCTCCGCGAGGAGGAGGAGGAGGAGAGCGGCCTTTCAGGTAAGGCCTCCTTGACCAAACTTCAGAGGACCAAGTTGTGTCCTCCGTGTAGAGGTCCCCCCCAGAGAAGAGAATATTTGGTAGTTCAGGGTTGAGCTGTGGGGTCCTTGGTGAAGGCTAGAGAAAACCCTCTTGGGGCCCTGAAGCTGTAGCCTAGCTGGGTAATGAAACGTCTGCGAGAAACCAACCAAGCTCAGAGAGCATCAAGGACCCCCCAGTCCTCTCTCTCCTGCTCCCCCTTCCCTTCCTTTTCTCCTCCATTCCACAAAACCCACTCCCTTCTAGCACTGATGATGTTCCCTAGTAGGGTCATGAAACATCTGCAAAAAGCAATGAAACTCCAAGAACCCTTCAGTTGTCATCGTCCTCCTCTTCCTTCTCCTCTTCCTCCTCCTCTTCTCCTCTTTTTCCTCCTCCTCTTCTCCTCTTCTCCTCCTCCTCCTTCTCCCTTGTAGCACTGATGATGTTCCCTAGTAGGGTCATGAAACATCTGCAAAAAGCAGTGAAACTCCAAGGACCCTTCAGTCGTCTTCCTCCTCCTGCTCTTCTCCTCCTCCTCCTCTCCCTCCCTGTCCCCTTCCCTTTCTCCTCCATTCCATAAAACCCACTCCCTTCTAGCACTGATGATGTTCCCTAGTAGGGTCATGAAACATCTGCAAAAAGCAATGAAACTCCGAAGAACCCTTCAGTCCTCCCCTCCTCCCCCCTCCCCCCCTCCCCCCTCCTCCCCCCCCGCTTGATGAAGTTACCTCTTTTGAGTAACGTCTGCAAGAAAAAAACCCTGAGCTCAGACAGCACCAGGGACCCCCACAAAGAGATGTAAAGTGCCTGCTCCGTTCACTGACGTCTTTCCTCGCTCGTCTCGTGCCCAACAATTCCGTAGTCGTCTCAAAATGAATTTCTCCTGAGAATCCTATATCACCAGTGTGGCTTTTCTCCATCAATGGAATTTGGGTTGCCCCCTCTCTTTGTTGTAAGCCAGGGGTGTCCAAACTTGGGAACTTTAAGACTTGTGGACTTCAACTCCCAGAATTCCCCAGCCAGCATGGCTGGCTGGGGAATTCTGGGAGTTGAAGTCCACAAGTCTTAAAGTTCTCAAGTTTGGACACCCCTGTTGTAAGCAGTTTGGTTTCGGAAATGGATAGCTTTGCTATCGGTTCCCGCAGTTGGAAGTCCGGAATTTTTCTTCCAGATGTTCTAAAACATTTCTCTGCGACGGTTGTTCTATTTTTTGCATTTGTATGCTGGTTGGACGTTTTCAAAACCTTCCAATATTCCCCCCCCCCCCAATATCCTCATGTGGGAGGTCAAAAAAGTCAAGACGGGGATGTTGACCGCGTGATTGAAAATTCGCTCCCGCGGGGAAGCAACTTCCCCCAAATCTTGCATTTATTCCACCATTATTCTATCTGTCCCTGCTTCTCGTCCTTCCTTCCCAGATGTGAAGTCCCAAACATGGGCAGTCCTCGACTTATGACAGTTCATTTAGTGACCGTTCAAAGTTAACAACGGCACTGAAAAAAGGAACTTAAAATGATAATTTTTCACACTCATGACCGTTGAAACATCCCCATGTTCCAGTGGTGGGTTCCAGCCGGTACGTCCTGGTGTGGACCTACCAGTGCCTAATGGCAGCACCAGGCACCATTCTGATAAGGTGCTTCGGGGGGCCCACCCGTGTACGGTGTCTGTGCAACGCTCCACCTAGCAGCTGGAGCATCGCGGGTAATGGGTGCGCATGCCCCATTGCAGCGTACCGGTTGTGGGATCCCCTCTTACGACCTGACGCGCCAAGTCAATGGAGAAGCCAGATCCACTTAACGACCGTGTTCCTAATCTAACACCCGCAGGGATCCGCTTAACAACTGAGGCGAGGAAAGTCGTAAAAGGGGGGGAGGGGAAACTCCCTGAACCAATTTCTCACTTAGCGACATAAATTTGTGAGCTCAATTGCGCTCGTAAGTCGAGGACTACCTATAGAGGGTAGCCTGATTTTCTTTCTGTATATTTGGGTTGGCAGAAATATCCAAATGTTAATCCCTTTAGCATAATCTGCTTCGTTTGGATCGATTGAACTCAGATGCATCTGAACTTTTTTTGTGAGTAACATTTTGTTCCGCACATTAAGGGGCGGAAGGGCAATTTTCTTGCAATATTTGCACATTTCTTCTTTTTTTTAAAAAAAAGTAATTTGTGCGTGCATGCGCAGGGGTGCCATGCGTGCAATTTCTGGTAGGTGGGCATGCGTGCCTGCTTGGTAGTGCCCATGCACACACAATTTTGGCACATCTTTAGAAAAAGGTTAGCCGTCACTGGCATAGGGTCTCCTGATCGAGAAGGGGTTGGACTAGAAGACCTCCAAGGTCCCTTCCAACTCTGTTGTTCTACATTCGAATGCAGGGTGTCAAACTTGATTTCATTGAGGGCCACGTCAAAATTGTGTTTGTCCTTGGGGGAGCGCGGGGGGGGGCATGGCCAGGATGGGCGTGGCTAGCTTGACGTCACTCATGTCGGGAGCACCTGTGGTAGCCTGAAGACTCTACCAACAAAAACCGGCTTCCGAGCTCCGTTTTTGGCTGTGACAGCCTCCTGCATCCCTCTGCCAGTGAGCTCTGTTGGAAGAGGTTTGCAGGAGGCCGTCACAGCCGGAAACGGAGCTCGGGAGCCCGTTTTCGCTGGCAGAGCCACCGTGGGCCAGGCCTTTGCTGTTTCCATGGTGACCCTGCAGGCCAGATCTAAGCACCCCGCGAGCTGGATTCGGCCCCCGGGCCTTGAGTTTGACACTCCTGTTCTAAGGAATCGGGCATGTCCTACGTAATAATCAGGGCTGTGACAATTCACCACGGCCGACTCGCTGCGGGAATTGGGAGTTACACTACTCTGAAAGAAATGGTGGAACAGAATCAGGACGCAAAAGGAGGGGCAGAATGAAACGTGAATGGCGAAAATTAAAATGATTTGTATTTATTTTAAATAATGAAATAGAATTGTTGAATGGCCCCGCGGAGAATTGACTGTGGTCAGTTGGCCGCAGCGAGTTGCCTCTGACAAGCTCTCCCATTCCCTAACAACCTCTCTATAACTCTATATAAACGTGGTGGCTCAGGGGCTAAGACGCTGAGCATGTCGATCAGAAAGGTCAGCTGTTCGGCGGTTCGAATCCCTAGTGTTGCATAATGTTTCCGTTGCTTGTCCCAGCTTCTGCCAACCTAGCAGTTCGAAAGCACGTGAAAAATGCAAGTAGAAAAATAGGGACCACCTTTGGTGGGAAGGGAACAGCTTTCTGTGCCCCTTCGGTGTTGAGTAATGATGGCCACGTGACCACGGAGACGTCTTCGGACAGCGCTGGCTCTTCAGCTTTGAAACAGAGATCAGCACCACCCCCTAAAGTCGGGAATGACTAGTATGTATGCGCGAGGGGAACCTTTACCTTTACCTTTAACTCGATAGCAAAGAGCATCCTGAAACCATAGAGGAAGAACCAATGGTGCCACTCGATGGGGACCTCGTGAGCAGCAGCACGACCTCCGCCTCCCCCCTGGGTCCAAAGAACCAGTTTCTCACCTGTTGTGATAACCAAACAGCTGCCCCCCAAAATGAGAAAAAAGATCCAGAGGAAATCGGGAAGCTGAGAAGGTTGGAACAGGCTGGTATTAAGATCAGGCCAGCAGCTCACCGCTGTGGCGGCAGGTTAGAGGCTTGGCCCAGCATGCGTTTCATTTGTAACACTTGCTGTGTGTTCCAGAGTGGTGTGGTGGCCTAGAGGTGAAGCTCTCGCCTCACAATCAGGAGGCTGTGAGTTTGATCCTAGGTAAAGGCAGATATTTCTCTCTCTGGGCAGAATGAGAATATATCTGCTGAACAAAACTCCGCATTGGCAACAGGAATGGCATAGGGCCAGTAAACACTCTGCTAGCTTCATTCAATTGCCCAGACTCCACCCCTCACAGGATTATGGGGTCATTAAAAGGAGATGATGATTTGCTGTGTGTTCCAGTTGTTGGTTGTTTTTTTTTTTTTTAAGTATGGTCATATCCCTTTTCATAGCAATCCAAATTAACCAAATAAACGCCTGCAATTTTATTTATTTATTGGGTCACTTTGTGGCGCTGCCTGCATTGGTTTTGATTGCACGGTTCTAAATCTTTGGTGTGCTTTTGTCTGATGCTTGTGTTTGGATTAATCAAGAAACACATTAAGGCAGGGGTGTCCAAACTTGGCAACTTTAAGACTTGTGGACTTCAACTCCGAGAATTCCCCAGCCAGCTCTGCTGGCTGGGGAATTCTGGGAGTTGAAGTCCACAAGTCTTAAAGTTGCCAAGTTTGGACACCCCTGCATTAGGGAAGACGTCTTCCCAACCAGAATGACTCAGAACGAAAAATGGAGCTTGTTTCTACTTCTCTGTTACGGCGTGAAAATAGCATTCTGTAGTTGACTGTGAGAGAGGATTCCGTGCCAATTGTGACTGGAGTATTGATTTATAATTATAATTTATGACTGTAATTTAAGGTTCATAGCTTACATTATAATTTATAAACTTTAACACATTTTTATACCTGACCAATGATGAAGTGTGATCATGGAGAGGTTAGGAGCACGGGTGAGCATGAGCCCCTTTCCTCTATCTTGTTTTATCCCAGGGGATGGAAGAATTTAAGAAATAGTTCTCGGTTTACGACAATTCATGTAACTGCCATTCAAAGCTACAATAGCACTGAAAAATGGGAGTTATGAGCATTTTTCACACTTACTGTCAAGCGCCGGGGAAATCAGGAGATTCAGGCAGTTCAAATCAGTATAAAGATTTTTTTGCAAGCTTAAGTTCTCTACAAGAATCTGACCAACTAACAGTCAAGGGAAATGAGCGGGAGATAAGAAGGCATTCAAGATGGGCTGGACTTAGATCTCTTCTGGGTGTGCAGGGACTTGAGACTTGACGTGTTTGACCCCTCCCTCAGGCTAAGCCTGGTCATCTCCTACACTTACAACGGGTGCAGCATCCCCACGATCACGCGTTCAGAATTTGGATGCTTGGTAACTGACTCATATTTATGATGGTCACAGAGTCAAGTGACCTTCAGACAAACAAAGTCAATAGGGAAGCCTGATTAGATTAACAACCATGCTACTAAACAATTGTCGTAATTTACTTAACAGCAGTGGCGAGAAAGGTCGTAAAACAGGGGAACTGTCACTTGGCAACTGTCTTGCTTAGTAACAGAAATTTTGGGCTCCATTGTGGTGGAAGGTCGAGTCGGTGCGGTGGCCTAGAGGTGGAGCTCTCACCTCACAATCAGGAGGCTGTGAGTTCGATCCTAGGTAGAGGCAGATATTTCTGGGCACAATGAGAATGTATCTGCTGAACAAAACTCCTCATTGGTGACAGGAAGGGCATCTGGCCAGTAAACACACAGCTCCATTCAGTTGCCCAGGCCCCACTCCACACGGGATTACGGGACCATTAAAAGAAGATGATTGTGGTGGAAGGTCGAGGGCTACCTTTAGGTGACTATGGGCCAAGAAGCTACGTTGAGTTGGTCCTTAGTAAGACTTGCAAAGGAGACCACAAGGCGATTATGGGGAGGAAAAAAAATTGAAGGAAGAGGATAGCTGGCAGGAGTCAACCTTGACTGAAGGAGACCTTTGTTCAGATTTAGTTGAGAAACTGACCTCGCTATCCAGGACACAAACAGTGTAAGTGCTAGGTTCAATTTTGCCGGCCAGGGAAAAGCCGTACGGCGGACTGAGAGCAAATTGTTCTCCAGAAGCTGCGCAGAATTAATTCAGTAGCTTCTACTCTGGCCAGAGTTGCAAAGAAGCCGGGTGCGATGGGACGAAAGCTTTCACAATCTTGTATAGTTTGGGTTTTTTTACAGTCTTAAGGATTCCGAGGCATCTCACAAAGATTTGGAAGTTACACATCATCCTTGACTTAAAACGGTTCATTTGGTGACAGTCCAAAGTTACAACAGCACAGTTCTGTCGTGGTAGTAGGCTAACTTAAAAAGTCCCAAAGCAGCTTTTTAAAAAGGCTACTGGACTTCCTTTGCTCTTCCTCAAAGATGTTTCACTTCTCATCCAAGAAGCTTCTTCGATGAACTAACGGTTGTAGGCCAAGGACTATCTATAGTACCGTGTTTCCCCCAAAATAAGACAGGGTCTTATTTTCTTTGGACACCCCCCCCCCGGAAAAAAAGAGCTTGGCCTTATTTTCGGGGAGGTCTTATTATTTTTGAGGTGCCCATGGCCTGCGGATCAGCTGATCCAGAGAAGGCCGGAAGTACTGTTTCTGGCACACTCCTGCCAGCCCTAGCGTTCCTGGGCCTGCCTCTCTTTTTGCGGCCGCCAGTAAGAGAAGGGACACAATAGCTAGTGTTTGTGGGAGCGGCCTCTGCGAGGCCATTCCACGTGGATGACAGGTGCATGTGAGGCGCGTGGGGCATGTTCCACCCCCAGGAAATGGCAGGGAGCGGCTGCGCATGGGGAGGGCTTATTTTGGGGACAGGGCTTATTTTACGGCATGTGTTCAAAGGCCTGTTTGAGCTTATTATCCAGGGAGGTCTTATTTTCAGGGAAACAGGGTAGGTTGAGGTCAGATACAGCGATGTTGGTCATGATCTAAACAGAATTGCACCCGCCGAGTGGCTTACAGTACGGACGGAATCTGCCTTGTTGCATAACACACGTGGGCATTTGCGCTCACATCCCCCCAGCCACACAAATTCAGATTTAATTTAGCTCTAGTGGAGATCGTTCCAACTTTGTTGAACTACTAGAGCAAAATCAGGCTGTGGGAAACCTTTACTTAAATGAGCAAGCTGCCAAAGTCTTCAGATTCCAAGTCTTAGAAACGGAGTGCTAATTTTGCCTGACTCTATGACTTTAGTGTTATATTGCTTGGCCACAACGAGCCAGAAATTATGGAAGTTTTAAAAAGGAAAAAAAAACACCTTTTTTAAAAAACGTGAGGATATCCCTGGAATTAGCTACTTTGATTATTCTGAGCATTTGAGGCTAAAAAGGTTTTGTGGCGAGTCCCACCACAAAACTTTGGAAACGACAGCTGGACAACAAGTGTTGAAGGGGAAGCCGTCTGGAAGTCGTGCGTTGTGGCAGATGTGCGAGTTAGCATAATAAATGCAAAAATAAACAAGGGTGTTCTTTTATGCGCCAGCTGGCCCAGCTGTGTTTGCAACGGCATAGGCCGGTGATGGCTAATCTTGTCGTCGTTTCGTGGCAAAAAGCAAGGGCACATGGCAATGCGCATGCGCACAACCACTCCCATAGTGAAAAGTGCGTGCGACACTCCCCCGCACTCTCTGCCCCCCGACCTTAACACACACACACCGTGCATGCGCGCGTGACTTTCCCTCCCACCCGGCACCCTGTTTTGGGCCTAGTAGGCCTCACTGCATCCCAGGGGTGGGTTCCTGCTTCTGTTACTGCCGATTTGCTCAGGGATGTGCATCGGGCGCATATGCACTTTTCGGGCACACGCTTCACGCGGGTGCAAGTTTGATGTGTACAGGTAAAAAAAATTGCTTCTGCACATGCGCAGAAGCAAAAAGGCGCCACTGATAGGACTGGTTTGGGCGCATACCCGGCCAAGTTACGACCTACTTGGCTGAACCAGTCTGAACCGGTAGAAACCCACTTCTGCTGCAGCTCCCTGGGAGCAAAAACGTGCTGCGAGGGGGACAAACATGTCAAACAGGCTGCCCCCCCATGCCCCTTACCCATGCACTCCAACCCCTATGCATGCACATCAGTGGTGGGTTGCAGGTGGTACGCCCCGATACGGGTGTACCGGAGCCTTCCTGGAGCACCAGGTACCGTTCTGGTACGGTGCTCCGAAGGGCGCACCCGCCTGCCTGAGTGCCTTACCTCTCCTTTAAGCCTTTGGCGCATGTGCATGGTGTGTACGGCACCTGCGTGACACTCTGCCAAGCAGCTTGCGGAGGCGGCGCAGACAGGTATGATGGATACGTGCGGTGTTCGCATCCATGTGGGTGACGCCAAGCCGGAACCCACCACTGATGTACGTTAGAGACTTGAAAATCAGCTGGCCAGCAGGAGGTTTACATGCATGTACATATCTGATCTATTAACACTAGATAAGGGTCAATTAAATCCATGGAGCCTTGGCTTGGGTCTCTTGTGAGAGCATAGTGATTCTAAACTGATGACAGCTTTGACCCCACCCTCAGGCTCATTTCCTTATTTTCAAGGGGGGGAAACCAGATTCACTTCAAAACCATGTTACTAATTTGAGAGCGGCAGGGATTCACTTAATAAATGCAGCAAGGAAAGTCGTAATGGGTGTGTGTGTGTGTGTGTGTGTGTGTGTGTGTGTGTATAACTCGCTGATCCAATTTCTCATTTAGCGACAGAAATGTTTGGGGCTCCATTGTGACCATAAGTTGAGGACAACCTGTATCTGAGATTAGTGATATTTAAATATATATATATATATTCAGCTTTTGCCGCATGGAGATACCTCAACCTTCAACTCCCATCATCTCCAGCAACAGTCCCAAAATTTGCAGGCCTGGGGATTATGGGGGTTGTAGTGGAACACAATGAGTGACAGATCAGATTTGTTTCCACTAAAAAGCATGCACGCCGCGTTTATTCTTGTCTTCCTTAACGAAGAGCGGTGGGATTCTTGGTCTGTTTCACATCTGGGTTTCTCATTTCACTTCGCGGCGCCCCAGTCCGAAGCCCGCGAGTCGAGGGAATGAGCTCACCCCGGACAACGTCCTCCACCAAGAAAACCTTTTTGTGTGGTGCCGTCCGCAAAACGATACGGGCTCTGAAGAGGACGAAGACAGTAGAATTCCCGACCTAGAGAAAGACGATTTTGCCGTACGGAGATCGAGACTCAACCGCCGCGAAGCTGCCTTGCCGTTTACTCACTTCCTCCTGCCTCCTTCCGCCAAGAAAGATTGGAATCGAAGGGAAGAAAGAAAGATACACACAAACAATCAGGAATGTCTGAGGTTTGCACACCTATTTGTTTGTGGCAGGAATGGAATTTGAAAATAGGATGAGGTCAAACGCCATTGATATCCCTTTATATCTCACGGGGTTCCCGCAGCCGAATTTGGACATGGTTATAAACTCGTCCATGTTACATAAATACAGGCAGTCCTCAAGTTATAACAGTTCCGTTAGTAACTGTTACCAAAAAAAGGTGATTTGTGACCATTTTTCACCCTTACCACCGTTGCGGCCTCCCGATGGTCACCCGATCAAAATTCAAACCCTTGGCAATTGGTTCATACTTATGACGGTCGCAGTGTCCCTGTGATTCCCCGTTTGCGACCTTCTGACGAGCAAGGGGGAAGCCAGATTCGCTTAACAACCGGGTTGCTAACTTAACCATGGCAGTGATTCATTTAGCAACGGTGGCAAGGAAGGTTGCAAAATGGGGCAAAAACTCACTTAACAGCTGTCTCAATGTAGCAGCAAAAAAAATGTCGGGCCAAATTGTGGCCGTAAGCCGAGGACGACCTGCGTGGTGGTAAATTAGATGCCCCGATTTTGAGGAGTCAAGCAACAGCTAATCCTCGACATATGGCCATAATTGAAGCCTAGATTTTTGTTGCCGGACAGGATGGGTGTTCGGTGAGTTTTGCTCCATTTTACGACCGTTCTTGCCACAGTTGCTAAGTGAATGACTAAGCCGGTAGCACAGTTGTAAAGTAAATCTGTTTTCCCCATTGTCTTTGCTTGCCAGAAGGTTATAAAAGGAGGGACACATGATCCCAAGACATTGCAACCGCCCTAACTCCATGCCAGTTGCCAAGCATCTGATTTCTGACCATGTGACTCTAAGGATGCTGCAACGGTCATAAATGTGAAACTAGTCGCAAGTCGCTTTTTTAAGTGTCATTGTAACTTGGAGCGATCACTCTACGTATATGTGGTTGTAGGTTGAGGACTACCTCTAGTATATCTTACTCTTCATTCCGATCTTTTAAAAAATATACAAGAACCCAACTACAATGTGGTGTCAGCTAGGCAATTTGGGGGTCAGTTCTACAAATATGGACATAAAAATGGGTTTAGTGTCTCAGTAGAAATAATTGATTTCTGGACAGATAAACACTATTCTTCCTTTTTCTTTTTTTAGTGTTTTTTTCATTCTTTATTACTTTTATAAGCAACTAGCTGATAACTCGCCGTTGCCCGGGTATTTATTTATAGGGGGAAAATGTCCAGACCAAACGTACAGTAATTTGTAATGTTGGGTTTTCCCTCTTACCAGAGGGAGCCCCCCTGTGGAGGACTGTGAAGCCCGTTACCATGACAACTCCACTGCACTGTACAGTGCAATCCATTTTACGGCAGTAGAAGCCATTTAAAGGCACAACAGGCTGTATCTTAACAGAACACACACCCAGAGGGGTATTAGGGGGTATCTTACCCCCCACAGTATTTGTTTCCAGAGAGTAAGTCATCTGTGTACCATGTTTGGTTGAAATTGCTCCAGGCGCTCCAGAGTTATCCTGGAACACACACACAGTCATTTTAATATATATAGAAGAAGATTCAAGGCAGCGAACATAGTACATATAATAGGTTCCCTTATATTCCCTTCCAAAATAAACACCACCACGAAACAGTGATATACTTCAGGTAAAAATCAGATATTTTTAATCCAAATTATACTCCTAGGGTCTGTTAAAAATAAAATGGTTTCCACCCCCCGCCCCACCCCATCCCCAAATAAAGATTCAAATCTTTTGGCAATCTCTCATCAGATTTTTTTATATTTTGTATAATTGAATTGATCTGACTCCCCACCCCCATGGCCCCACCCCGCAAAAAACCCAAAACACTATGGCCTGTTATGGCCATGCCCAATCAGTTCAATACTCCCAAATGAAAAAAGCAAAGAAAGTTATAAAAAGGCATTTCTTTTTTTCTTTCTTTCTTTCTTTCTTTCTTTCTTTCTTTCTTTCTTTCTTTCTTTCTTTCTCTCTCTTTCTCTTTGTCTCTCTTCTCCTTCTTTGCTTTTCATCCTCCTGCTCCTCCTCTTCCTCCTTTCCCTTCCACCCTTCAACTTTTCCACTTTTTTCTTTCTCTCCTCTCCCCCTCCTACTTCTTTCTTTCTTTCTTTCTTTTCTTCCTTCCTTCCTTCCTTTCTTCCTTCCTTCCTTTCTTTCTTTCTCCCCCTCTCCCCCTCTCCCTCTCTGAAAAATTAATGCATTTTCCCCTCTTCAAAACCCAAAGGTGTTATTTTAAAGCAAAGTGTCAAATAGTAGCCTTCCTAGAGGTCACAAATATAATATTTTCTGTTTATTTGTTCTCTGCGCGTAAAGAATATGTCTGTCCTTCTGCCAAATGGCGGGATAATCGGTTCTCCCAGCGAGTTTCAGAAAAACATATCTCTCCCAAGATCTGCCTGTTTCAGCGGCTTTTAAGGCAGATAAAAAATGTCTCGTTTTGGGGACAGAGTCGCTGTGTCAACATTTTCTAGTCTGCCTCTCCAAAATGAGTCATGTCTTGGAAAGGTCTCTGAAGAACATACATATCACGACTGTCAGAGATGCCAGCCTTGGGCTTGGCAAAGTTCTTAGCGCCAGTAAAAACTCCCACCAGCTGCTATATTTGGAAACAAAACTCTGAATTCACGAAGAGTGTGGGAAAGTAGGCTTCGTGATTGTCAAAATTAGGTATTGTCGTAAACCTAGTGGAGGAAAAGGCATTGATAGTTTGGCTCTGCAGAGTTTGAAGCTGTAGAGAGCACCTTGAATCTGGACATTCTAGGACAGGGGTCCCCAACCTCCAATCTGTGGCCCGACACCGGTCCACGGCAGGCCAGAAACTGGCCATCGCCAGCAAGCGAAGCCCCATCTGCAAAACGCATCAATGCGTGTAACCACACCCCCTCTGGTCCCCCTCTCTCCACGGAACCTATTCTGACTGGGACTTCCCAAGGGCACGAAGCAAACTCCTGGTCCCAACAAAAACCCTTTTTATTAGTTTCCTGTGAATTCTGCTCATTTACCTCCAGCAAAGTCTTTCAAAGGAGGATTTACAGTCACAGACCTTATCTGGCTTGGAGAGCTGCCAGGCCGATGCCTGCAAAACTTGGCAAGGAGTCTCGGAGAGTCCCGAACCAATTAAGTGAAGTAAAATGTATCCTGCAAACTCCCCTCCCCTTTTGCTCCTCTTTTATTTCCTCTGGGAGGGGCCATTCATCCTCCACCTGTGTCCTTACACCCATGTCAACCCCTGTTCTTTAGCTGTTCCCTTCGTCTGGCAGCTCTGCGCATGCACACACTGGGAACAGGCTCCAGCTGTTCCTCTGCCTCACTGATGTCTGACTCTGAAGGCAGCTGATAACTGGCATACGGCCCTGGCCCCCTCTCTGTGTCCGACACAGAGCCCTCCTCAGAGCCTTCCCCAGACTCCAGGACTGGCCCATCTTCCTCCCCAACCTCCTCACTGTCCGAATCTGCTGCCAGCTCTACTGGCCCCTGGCGGGCCACAACAAAACCGGTTCCTAGCGTGCAAAAGGTTGGGGGCCACTGTTCTAGGATCTTAAGTTAGCTCAACTGTACCCTCTCTACTTTCACATTCTCACATTACATCTTTGCCTTTTCTGAATTAAAGATGTTATCGAAGATGTTGAGTTAGGGTTAGGGGATGCTAGCCATGAGGATTTTGAAACCGGGGCGTAGAAACTGTCGGAGAGCGTGCCCAACACACCTCTTCACTTGCCCAAGCAGAGGGTTTGTTTGCACGCTCGCTCCATTTCCATCCCCTCTCCCGCCCGTCCGCAAAGCCGTAAACATTGGGGGAAACTCCGTACTAAAACTTCCCAGTAAAATAACAGAGATCGTAAGGGTAACGGTGGTTTTTTCCCCAAAATGGCGGATACCACTCAAGAAGTAAACAGCTGGCGATGGTTCTGTGCTCCTAATTAATGCAGTGCTGCAAGTTGTAAGGTTGGGACTTCACTGATGGTGTGTGATTTGTCCTTGTCTTGTCCTATGAAATCCTTCTTCGGTGCATTTTGGTACGAATATTACACTAGTGGGAAAAAGGTACCCGTGATGTCGGCCGAGCGAGAGACGCTGAAGGAAGGCCAACCATCCTTGCAGGACGAAGGCACAGCAAAAATTCCTGAGACACACAGCCATGGCCTGGCTAAGAAACCAACCCAGGCTAGCTCTTCTCAAGCGGACTTTCTGAGTTGTGGGAAAGCATCTATCACCCCAAAGGATAAAGAGATGTGGGATCGACTGAAAGTTTCAGGGGAAATGAGGTATGTCGACGTAGAGGAAGATAAGGTCGCGTTTCTGATGCTGTAGCCAGAATCTTAATGTAGATAGTCCTCGACGGACGATCACAATTCAGCCCGAAATTTCTGCTGTTAGGTGAGACATTTGCTAAGCTGATTGTGCCACATTTTATGACCTTTCTTGCCTCCGTTGTGAAGTGAATCACTGCAGTTAGCAAGTTAGTAACAAGTTCAGACAGTGAGGAGGTTGGGGAGGAGCATGGCCCAGTCCTGGAGTCTGGGGAAGGCTCTGATGAGGGCTCTGTGACAGAGGCAGAGAGGGGGCCAGAGCCTTATGCCAGTTATCAGCTGCCTTCAGAGTCAGACATCAGTGAGGCAGAAGAACAGCTGGAGCCTGTTCCCAGGGTGCGCATGCGCAGAGTTGCCAGACAAAGGGAATAGCTAAAGGACAGGGGTCGATTTGGGATTAAGGCCACAGGTGGACGATGAATGCCCTCCACCCAGGAAATAAAAAAGGAGCGAAAGGGGAGTGGAGTTTGCAGGAGACAAACAGAAAGTCCTCGATTTACAACAGTTACTTTCGTGACCGTTCAAAGTTACAACGGCACTGGAGAAAAGGGATTTATGTCCCTTATGGTTTTTCCACCCTTAACGCCCGTTGCAACATTTGCCCATGATCACCGAATCGAAATTCGGATGCTTGGCAGCTGCCTCATATTTATGACGGCGGAAGATTCCCGCAGGGTCACGCGATCCCCTTTTGCGACCTTCTGACCCGCCAAGTCAGCGGGGGAAGCCAGATTCCCTTAACAACTGGGTTGCTCATTGAACGACCGCAGCGATTCACATCACAAGAGCAGCAAGGGAGGTCATAAAATGGAGCGAACGTCGCTTAATGAATGTCTCATGAATTTTCACCTCAACACGTTGAGGACCATTTTCATGCTTCATGAATCTAGGATGCCGATCCTTCTATAAGCTATCAGGGAACTAATCCCCCCCTCCCCCTCCCGGTGGCTAAAGATAGGATGCTGTGGCCTAGAGGTGGCGCTCTCGCCTCACAATCAGAAGGCTGTGAGTTCGATCCTAGGTGGAGGTCGATATTTCTCTCTCTGGGCAAGATGAGAATATATCTGCCGAACAAAACTCTGCATTGGCGACAGGTAGGGCAGTCGGCCAGTAAAACACTCTGCTAGCTCCATTCAGTTTCCCAGACTCCACCCTGCAAGAGATTATGGAGTTGTTAAAAGAGGATGATGATGATGATGTGGCTAAAGATAGCATCCTGGTCCACCTTTGAGGCCGTTCCCATCCTTTTCTGATCACATCTGTGCAGTAACCAGGGAAATCCCTTAATTGTTAAGATTGTAGCCTTGAATAGAAAGCACTTCACTTTCTTCCGATGTCTGAATCTCAAACTTCCCACGTCCTGGCATCCCTGTTCAGGAAGCAGCTGTAACAACAACAGGCCCCGTTCTGTCCCATCTTGCATGGCAAGATATCAGAAGCGACTTCGGCTAGACGGTAGTGCTTTACTATCAAGTGTAGCGGAAGGACGGTGGGGGCCTGATCTCACTTTTGAAAAGCGGCCCTGTGTAAATTTACACTCCCCAGATTTCCACTCTGCCCGCCTTCCGTTGGGGATCGAATGAGCTGCTATTCAGGGGACTCTTATCTATCATTTTTCTAACTCTGTTTGCCACAACTTTGAGGAGTATATATTTTTATTATTACTCAACGTCTCAGTATTATTGTTTCCCTCACATCAGCTTCTCCGATCTCCCACATCCAGATACTCCTTAAATATTTTAACGTTGCAAATATTATTTTTATTTCCACTTCGCCTTTTCATCCAAACTTTGTTTGGCTTCTTGTTTTCTTTTGTATGCTTCCAATTTTTTATTTTGGGATGAGAAGGAGGAGGAAGTCCGAAAGGAAGTCCCAAATGTGATTTTTCAAACGGCAATTAGACTTTTATCGGTGCGTGTGTGTGTGTTTCTTTGAAAACATTTCACTTCTCATCCAAGAAGCTTCTTCAGCTCTGACTGGACTAGTGGGGAATGGAAGGATTTATATTCCTTGCAGACAGCTGGTCATTTGCTCCAAAGAGAAAACGAGGAAGTCCAGTTGCCTTGTGAAAAAGCACCTTCGGGATAACCATGGATGACTGAGAATCTCTCTGCAGACTTTTAGCTATACAATTTAGGATGAACACGTTCCCCATTCCAGTTTGGGCACTCAGTGCCAAAAAGGTTCCAAACTTCCAAAGTTTTTAAGAAAATAAAGGGAAAACAAGGTGGTGTTACAAAAGGAGGGAGGGATGGTAAACAAAGCCACCCAAACTGTCTATTATACCCTATTAAGTGAAATAATAAATGTATAAGAATGATAAGTGTAAAGAAGAATAACAATTATGTGGATGTATACTTAAAAGGGCATGTAAGAGAATAAAAATAAATAAATAATTCTTTGAAAAGAAAAGAAAAAAGAAACCTCCAAAGCCCAGGTAGAAACAAAATTAATTGTGTTCTGTCCTTCAATCAAAGCAGTCAATTCAGCGAATTTAGCCATTTGGGGAGGTTCACTATATTCCTTCTCTGCTTTCCATTCAGGAAACGTTTGAAGTGTATATCTTTAAAGGGGTCCATGCCATTGTGGGGGTTTGTTTATTTCCTCCTCCTGCTGGGTGACGTAGAATGCAAAGTATTCAGGTTTGCTAAGCTTCCCATTATGCAAACCATTGGTGCAAATTTTCTTTTGACACTACTGTTAAAAACCTTCGATGCTCCTTGTGAAAGATAAGTGAACATTCCTCTTTCGCCTTTCCATGTGGCTTTCATTATTTCTACTCCTCCTCTTCTCCTCTTTCTCTTTCTCTCTCTCCTGCTCTCTTACGTTAGCGAAATATCGTTGCCCGATTCCGATGGGCGCAAGTTATCAGTCCGGGATGTTTGCGCTGAGGCCCGGAGGCAACGTTCCAGCACTCTGAGTCAGTGTGAAGAAAATAGCAAAGAAGCATCAGATGACCGTTTCCCAGATCTTGAAAGAGATGATATGATGGTTAGAAGATTCGGGATTTTTCCGAAACCGATTAGTCCTCTTAACCCGGCTACCCATTTAGCGACTTGTAATGCTCCGTTGAAGTGCCAAAGAAAGGTGGTTGGTCAGAGGGAGCCGAAGCTTCAGCCGAAAGCAGAAAAAACAGAGCGGTTATTGTGAGCTTCTTACGCCTATTTTTGCATGAAAAAGTTTGAGGGGTATTGCTTAAGCAGAAAGAATGAATTTAACACGAGGGGAGGCCAATCGAAACCAATCCGGTGCCATCATATTCTAGTGCAGGGGTTGTCAGGGGAAATTTCACCCTGAGCTAACGAGGTGTGAATCGACGGCTTTCCAAACAGCATATCTTCAGAAAAAGCGAAAGTAAGACCCAATAACATGTTCTAATTAAAAACAAACTTTAATATAAAAAATATATTATAAGAAATAAACAAATCTATCTAATTGTTACATTTTGGCAATAGCAATTGTCGTCCACCTTCTTGGCAGACGAACAGAAGAACAAAAGTAAAGAAGTCTCTGGAATGTGTGATGCATTAAGAAACGTGTTAAGAAGCATGCGCACTAAATCATTGCTGATAAGGCCTATGACCTGCGCAGTAATATCTCAGTTCAGCTAGCAAACAATTAACGCAGTGACAGGGGTATCAAACTCAAGGCCCGCGGGCCGGATCCAGCATGCAGTGTGGTCGGATCCAGCCCGTGGGGCCATCCTGGAAAGTGTAAGGGACCACCCCGCATTGCTTCGGCCCGGTCTACCAGCATCACTTCGTCCTGATCTGCCCAATGTAAAGAGGAAATATCAGGCCAGCATGGCTTCAGCCTAGTCTACCCAATACAAAGAGGAAGCATAACAGCAGTTTGGGGAGTGGCGTTAAGCTGGTCACGCCCACCCAGCTAGCCACACCCCACCAGCTCGCCACGGCCAGTGAGTGGCTTCAAGCTGGCCACACCCACCCAGTCAGCCACGCCCACACCACGCCAGCCCCCCCAAGGTCAACCACAGCCCTGATGCGGCCCTCAATGCAATTGAGTTTGACACCCCTGCTCTAGCAGAAGATAACCAGTACGATAAAAGTTTTAAGAAGACAAGAGACATGTGGAGAAATGATCACGTTTCACTTAGTTTTCCCAAAGCTTTACAATCGCAGCCGATTTTCTGCAGGTTCGCGTGTTAGGTCATAAGATGAGGAAAACATATAGTTGTACGTATATGTTTGTGTCCTTTTGCTTACTGTGTTGTGCAGAAGCACAAAAGAAAGAGGAAGTTGTCGTACGCTTCATTTGTCTGGCTTGGGTTTTGCATTGTGACTTCATTCCTCCAAAGAATTTTTGCAGGATACTGTACATCAGGGCCGTTGTGAAATTCATTTTTTTAACTACCAGTTATGTGGGCGTGGCTTGGTGGGCGTGACAGGGGAAGGATACTGCAAAATCTCCATTCCCTTCCCACTCCTGGGGGAAGGACACTGCAAATTTCCCATTTCCTCCCCACTCCAGGGGAAGGACACTGCAAAATCCCCATTCCCTCCCCATTCTGGGGCCACCCAGAGGTGGTATTTGCTGGTTCTCCGAACTACTCAAAATTTCCGCTATCGGTTCTCCATAACCTGTCAGAACCGGCTGAATTTCACCCCTGGATCAGGGGTGTCAAACTCAAGGCCCATGAGGTGCTTAGATCTGGCTCATGGTGCCACCCTGGAAACAGCAAAGGACCCGCCCACGGTGCCTCTGCCAGTGAAAATGGAGACCAGGAGGGTTGCAGGAGGCCGTTGCAGCCGAAAACGGAGCTCAGAGCCCGTTTTCACTGGCAGAGCGCTCAGGCCCCCACAGGCGCTCCCCTACACTAGTGACCTCGTGCTGGCCATGGCCCCCCTGGCCACACCCACCCTGGCCCCCCGAGGTCAAACACAACCCTGATGCGGTCCTCAATGAAATTGAGTTTGACACCCCTGCCGTAGATACTAAGTATAAAGAATGTCATGATTTGTATATGGCTGTACTTAATTTAGGTATTTATTATACTGGGGATTGCCTAAAAGGGAGCCCCCCTCCCAACCTTTGGGGCACCAAGGACCGGTTCCGTGGAGAAAGCTTTTCCCGCGGACCGGAGAGGGGCATGGTTTTGTGTGCTGCCTGCGTCCCACGGATGGGGCTTCGCTTGTTTGTGCGGCCCAGTTTCTGACATGCTGCGGACGGACCTGGAGTTGGGGACCCCTTTTTTAAGAGGAACTTGGTGAGTCCTATCATGATTTTGCAAAGAGCTTAAAATCCATGGACTCCCCAGGATAAAGCATGCTCACCATTAGGTACTTACAAGCATCTTGTGCATTCTAGATCTGCTTCTCAGATGTCAAAGCAGACTCTAGTCCTCAACTTACAGCCAGCCATTTAGTGCCCGTTCAAAGTTAGGGCGGCACTAACAAGTGACTTACGGCTCTTTTTTCACACTTACCGACCTTTGCAGCCTCCTTACGCTCACGTGAACAAAATGTGGCTTTTACTTACGATAAGCATCCCGGTGTTGTGCAATGCATCGCCACGTTTCCTGTTGGGCTTCGGACAAGCAAAGTTGAGAGTGGGTCGTAGGTTCGAGGACTTTATCTGGGCTGCATGCCGGTTCTGTAGAATCAGGCTCGGCCTCCTGCTAGAGAATAAATGGCGCTCATGGTTGCTTTAACAGAAATCCCTCACGGCTTTGCGTGAGCCGTGAACCTGGTCATGGAGCGCCTTCGTTTATATCAAAAGATCGCAAGGAGGATAAAAACGATATGGAGAGTGAGAAGGCGGGAGTTCAGAATCCGGAGAAAGAGCATGCTATGTTGAGAAGCGCTGGAGCTCTTTCAAAGCAGACTGAATCCAGCGTAGGTCGGTTGGTTCCTCTTCGTTTCTCCAAGCAAACCAACGTGGAGGAAAAGTTACTAAGGACTGAACAGCAAGCGAAGAGGTCAGAAACCTATTCTGGGATTGCCCCCCCACTCCCTTTCCCTATCTATTCATACACAACAAGATTTCTGTTTTCAGTTAGCATCCCTTTGCTCAGGGGTGGGATTCAGCCAGTTTGGACTGGTTCAGGCAAACCGGTTCGGACCGGTTCAGGCAAACTGGTCCACTCCGATGGTCAGATGGGCTTGCCTGTCCTCCCGCCTGCCCCTGCTCTTTACTTACCTACATCCTCTCAGCTGATTCGCGCGGCAAAGCGGATTGCCGCGCCTCAGCTATGTTACTCCCCAGAAGTAACATGGAAGGTCCCTTCCAACGCTGCTGTTCTGCATCTTTGACAACCTTCTGCATGTCAAATTACCAAAGATATAAGTAATTTTTCTTCCAGTACAAATTAGTTGAAACAAAACCACCTGCCATGGTGGTGCAAGTTCTGCTAAAGGGGGTGCAGAGCCACAGCGCTGACAGGCAAAATGGAGGTGCAGATGGAGTTCGCGGATGTAGAAATTGTTCGTTTGCTCTTGTTTCTATCTTTGGATGGCACAAATCTTTATTTATTTTGCCATTTACGGTCTCGATGATACACTGGCCACCCATAATGCAGCCTTCAAAACAAGTATTCCTTTAATTAAAGCCAATATATAATTTGTTGGTGCCAGTCTACTGCAAAAATACCCATTCGCAGTTGACTTCAGTTAGATTGGACAGGTGTCCTGCTTCTGCCTGGGTGGCATTCAGAAGTACAAATAGCTGAGAAATTCTGTCTTTTAATTGTGATTTTAATGCACGCTGTCAGGGTTCCAAATAGCATCCAAAAGTAAATCAGAGTCCGAGGCAAAGGATTGCTCAAAGTTCCAATTAATGAAGAGAGCCATGCTGGCACATCTGGGAAAACCCGAATCTGAAAGCTTCCCGGTTTTCCCCACCCAGTTGAAAGTTCAAGATCTTGCCCCCCCACATCCACAAGTCCATCACACGGTCCAATCTCCCACTGCCATGCTGGCAGTTCCACCCATCCAGTTCCGATCAGGTGCAGAGGTGCAAAGACAAAGGATGACCTTGGCTTTCTAGACAGAATTTTGTTATGGCTACCTAGCATCTAACGCCATACAATCCTCCCTCCCATTTTCCCCATTATAGAAACAGCATAGTAGATAGAAGTGTGTCCCAAAAGGAACCTGGCTGCAGGCCTGACACATGCTCTCCATCCTTGGCTCTTTGTGTTCTGATCTGGGCTTCCCAAAATCACGAAGCAGACGCCTTGTCCCAACAAAACCCCTTTTTATTAAGCTAAGGTGAATTCCTCTCATTCACATCCAGCAAAGTCCCGGCAAACAGTCTTTCAAGGGTGAATTGACAACCAATGACCTTATCAGGCTTGGAGAGCTGCCAGGCCGATATTTTTCAAATGCAATGATGTACAAGGAAATACTTGGCAACGAGTCTCTGAGAGTCACGAACAAATCTTCACACTAATTAAATAAACTAATGGTCTCCTGCAAACTCCAGTCCCCTTTTGGTCCTCTTTATTCCCTCTGGGAGGGTTCATTCACCATCCACCTGTGCCTTTACTTCCGATTCGACTCTTGTTCCTTAGCTGTTCCCTTCTCCTGGCAGCTCTACGCATGCACACATCGGGAACAGGCTCCAGCTGTTCTTCTGCCCCACTTATCTCCGACTCCGAAGGCAGCTGATAATTGTCGGACGGCCCTAGCCCCCTCTCTGCCTCCGACTCAGAGCCCTCATCAGAGCCTTCCCCAGACTCCAGGACTGGTCCAGGTTCCTCCCCAACCTCCTCGCTGTCTGAGTCTACCACCAGTTCCGCTGGCTGCTGGCCGCTGGCAGGCCACAACACCTTGGGTTGGAAAGGGGTGATTTACAAATCTACCCTGTATCCCACTGCCAACTAAAACGGACTCTTCTTTTAGTGTCCTGGCGACAGATTCAGTGGGAGCCGAACAGTTTTGTGCGGAGATCTGTCAAAGCGTGGCAACGCAGCCCTCGTACACACCGGAGTACAAGAGACCTAGCACGACAAGTTTAGCACAAGAGGACATATGTTCCGTTGTTGACAAGGACACACCGGGGGCCCGTGTAATCCCAGCAGAGATGCAGAAACATCTGGAAATAAATGGCAAACATCTTGCCACCCTAGAAGCTGAGCCTTTGCAAATGTGAGCCATTATCCAGTGCAGACCTTGCATCCTAATGTCCCCTATCCTCTCGTATAAAGTGTGTTGTGTAGGGTGCATGATGCATTGTGTTGTACATTAACATGCATGTGTGACAGTAATGAGCTTTTGATGCAGGGGGGGGGGGAATTCTGCCGGTTCGGACCGGTTCAGGCAAACTGGTAGCTCCGGAGATCAGCTAGGAGCGAACCGGTTCGCTCCTACGAGCAAGTGAGCCCCCCCACCTGCCCCTCCGCTTTACTTACCTTTATCTTCTCAGCTGAGTGGATTGCTGCACCTCAGCTGTTTTCCTCCCCAACCAGTAATCCGGAAGGTACGCATTCTCTAAACTGCGCACACAGGTGGAACGCATGTCCTGGCGTGTGCATGAGTGAAGTGAGTGTCCGTGTGCGGAGCATGCGCTCAGCGAACCGGTTGTTAAACCAGTAGGATCCCGTCCCTGCTTTGTTGTTAATAAATCTACGGCAGTTGGGCTGTGTGAACGGTGGTCAGAGAAACGGGCGCATGTTCTGGAGAACTTTGGTGTAAACGTTAAGTCGCTGCGATTTTCTCCGGAGATCAGAAGTCTGCTAATTGCAGCTTATCAATTGTATATCATCTTGCAGAAATAGAAAGCAGCGTGCTCATTTGCAGCATCTGAAGCACTTCGGGGTAAAGGCGTTGACCCGCATTAATTATCGCAATAGTACGACCTGTGTGGTGACTATGTAAAGAGCCGTGGTGGCGCAGTGGTTAGAATGCAGACCTGCAGGCTACTTCTGCTGACTGCCGGCTGACTGCAGTTTGGCAGTTCGATTCTCACCAGGCTCAGCCTCCCATCCTTCTGAGGTGGGTCAAACAAGGACCCAGATTGTCGGGGTCAAGAGGCTGACTCTGTGAACCACTTAGAGAGGGCTGTAAAGCACTGTGAAGCGATAGATAAGTCTAAGTCAGGGGTGTCCAAACTTGGGAACTTTAAGACTTGTGGACTTCAACTCCCAGAATTCCCCAGCCAGCATAGCATAGCTGGCTGGGGAATTCTGGGAGTTGAAGTCCACAAGTCTTAAAGTTCCCAAGTTTGGACACCCCTGGTCTAAGTGCTATTGCTATGTTGTTGGTTTGAGCTCCGAGCTTGGCGACTTGGTTGCAAACATTTCGTCCCCATTCGAGGAGACGTCGTCAGTGCGCTTTGGATCGTCTGGGGGAAACCCTGGCCTTCAAATATCTTTCTGAGTCCCTGGTCTGATTTCAGGTTGTGTGTTTGGCTGGCTGTAGTTGCTGCGTCAGTAGGCCTTGGTTTTAACTACCGTTTGTGTGAAGGTAAATTAGTGCCTGTGTTGTTGTTTGGATGGTCAGGGGTCCCCCAGACAAGCACAATTCAAAACGCACCGACAACATCTCCTCAAATGGGGACGAAACATTTGCAACCAAATCGCCGAGCTCAGAGCTCAAACCAACAACATACCGTATTTTTCAGAGTATAAGACGCACCGGAGTATAAGACGCACCAAGGTTTGGAAGAGGCGCATTTAAAAAAAAAGTTTTTGTACTCTGTAGACCTAAAAATGGCCCATTTTTTGCAAAAACAGGCCCGCTTTTGTTTCCAAAAAAGGGCATGCATAGCCTTTAGGAGGCTTATAGAGTACTCCTGGGGGCTGAGGGGGCAAAATTGAGCAAAAAACGGCTTGATTTTTGCTCATTTCTACCCTCCACATTCCCCAGGAGCACTCTGGAAGCCTCCTAAAGGTTATTCATGACCATTTTGTTGAAGGGAGCGGGGTTTCGAGAGGCCAAAACTGCTGTATTCAGTGTATAAGACGCACCCAGATTTTCAGCCTCTTTTCTGAGGGAAAAAGGTGCGTCTTATACTCCGAAAAATACGGTAACTACTAATCCGAGCTACTAATATTGTAAGACATGTGTAGTAACTGCACGTGTGTGGCTGATCTCAACAATACAGGTAGTCCTTGATTTTCAACCATTCATTTCGTGACCGTTCAATGTTACAACGTTACCGGAAAAAGGGACTAGGGCCATTATTCACACTTACGACCGTTGCAGCATCCCTCATGATCAAAAGTCATCTGCTTGGCAACTTACTTGTATTTATGATGGTTGCAGCGTCCCGGGATGATGTGATCCCCCTTTGCGTCCTGACAAGCAATAGGGAGGCCAGACTCGCTTAACAACTATGTTACGAACTTAACAACTACAGTGATTCACTTAACAACGGCGGCAAGAAAGGTTGCAAAATGGGGCAGAGTTCACTTAATAAATGTTTGGCTCAGCAGCCGAAATTTTGGGCTCAATTGCGGTCGTACGTCGAGGACTACCCGTCTATTATTATTACTGTTATTTTATCAGCTCTTCTGTTGCTTTCTGCCTTCCCTTTCACACTGTGACTTGCTAACAGGATAATTGTGAATTCTGAACATTTTGGGGTTAATAAAAACAACTGCTTAAAATTCTACCGGGTGACAGAATGAACGTTTGATTTCGTGCAGCATTTTTCTGCAAGTTTGAATGCTCTGGTCAGTTCCCCTGCCTTTTAAAACTTTTATTTCACATTAAAAGCGATTGCATTCCCTGCAAGCCGATGCATCTGAATCCTTCGTGGCCCTCCTGGCCCAGCATTTCTAACTTTATTTCTGATTTTATAGATCCAGCTGCAGAGCCCCTGTGTCTGACGATACGGAGTAAGTTGTCGTGTGCGAACTTTAGATACTTAAAAACCGCTCGAGCTGCATGCTTCCTGCACTTCCTACTAACTTGAAATGCAGCTGATTCACTTCGGTCCTCGTGCTTTCCTTGTCCTTCTGCAGCGCTGGTGGAAAATACATGTGCTTTCACGTATCCGTTCGCTGTGGCATTAAAATTCCAAGTTTCCAGAAAGCAGCCAAGCATGCAATGGCTGGAAAACCGAAGTTTTGCTAATTCATGATGTGATTCTGGTTTTAACCTCTGGCTATGGGGGGCGGGGGGGGGGTCTGTGATGATTACAAGGAACTAGAATTATAATGGTGGAAGGTTTGGATAACCAAGGTTGAAAAGAAGCCGTACCAGCATTGGAAGGAAGGAGTTTATCGATCCCAGCTGGTTGATATCTCAAAATTTGAAAAAAAAAAATGGAGCTCTGTAAAAAAATTCTCCCCGACATGCAGCCTTCTAAGCAAGTGTCATCAAGAGCCTTCATTTCATTCCTTTTTCCATGAAATATCAGGGTTTTCTCTTAAATTACTAAAATCTATTGAGATATTACCTTATTCTCCCCCAAAAAGCAATTGATGGAAACAATGGGCGGAAAATCCTTAAGACAATTCTTTCTGCCTTCATCAATGGGACGTAATTGGGGTGAAGATGGTGGTGGCAATCACGAGGACTAATGAAGCCCATTTTTTAAGGTGACATGATAGTAGTGTTCCAATATCTAGAACAGTGTTTCTCAAACTTGGCGACTTTAAGTCCTGTGGACTTCAACTCCCAGAATTCCCCAGCCAGCTATGCTGGCTGGGGGATTCTGGGAGTTGAAGTCCACAGGACTTAAAGTCGCCAAGTTTGAGAAACACTGTTCTAGAATATTGGATCAATATCTAGAAATGGTGTAGGGTCTCCTGCTTAGACGGGGGGGGGGGGGGTTGGACTAGATGACCTACAAGGTCCCTTCCAACTCTGTTAATCTGTAATCTAAGGAGAAGAGGGAGTCAAGCTATTCTCCAAAGCACCTGAGGGCGGGACAAGAAGCAATGAATGGAAACTAATCAAGGAGAGAAGCAACCTAGAACTGAGGAGGAATTTCCTGATAGTGAGAACAATCAATCAATCAATCAATCAGTTGGACAACTTGCCTCCAGAAGTTGTGAATGCCCCAACACTGGAAGTTTTTAAGATGTTGGATAGCCATCTGTCTGAAATGGTATAGGGTTTTCCTGCCTAAGCAGGGGGTTGGACTAGAAGACCTCCAAGGTCCCTTCGAACTCTGTTATTCTATTCTATTCTTCATGGAAAGCCCTCAGAGCTTGATAGAAATCAGGTGTGGAGTAGAAATGGACAGCGTAATCTGACCCTCATCTCACCTGTCTTGAATTTTTGGCCTTCTGATTATCCATATTTGATAAGATTCAATGGCCCTCAACTTACGACCACAGTCGAGCCCAGAATTACATTACTAAAGGAGAAATCTGTCGAGTGACTTTTGGCCCATTTGACAACCTTTCTTCCGACAATCGTTAAGCAAAGCACTGCCGTTGTTAAGTGAGTAACACGGTTGTTAAGTGCGTCTGGATTGCAGGAACTGGGTATGTTTAGCTTAAGAGAAAGAAGGACTAGGGGAGACAGGATAGCAGTCTTCCAATATCTCAGGGGTTGCCACAAAGAAGAGGGAGTCAAGCTATTCTCCAAGACACCTGAGGGCAGAACAAAAAGCAATGGGTGGAAACTAATCAAGGAGAGAAGCAACTTAGAACTGAGGAGAAACTTCCTGACAGTTAGAACAATTAATCAGTGGAACATCTTGCCTCCAGAAGTTGTGAATGCCCCAACACTGGAAGTCTTTAAGAAGATATTGGATAGCCATTTGTCTGGAACGGTATAGGGTTTCCTGCCTAGGCAGGGGGTTGGACTAGAAGACCTCCAAGGTCCCTTCCAACTCTAGTATTGTATTATATTGGATTTCTTCCCTGACTTTGCTTGTCGGAATGTCACAAAAGGTGATCTTGGGACACTGCCGACCGTCATAAATGTGAACCAGTTGCCATACATCTGGATTTTGATAACCATGGGGACGCTGCAAACGGTCATAAGTGCGAAAAACAGCTTTTTTCAGTGCCGTTGTAACTTGAAATGGTCTCTAAACAAACTGTTGTACCTATATTTTTCTGTATGATTATTCAGGCACTTTCTTCCAACACCAGAAATTTTGATAGACAAGTCATATTCTTGTAAGCAAAGACATTCAAAGCAAGAATGAATATCCGATACTAAAATGATAAGAATAATTTTTCAAAACTATTCTTCTCCTGGAAAACCCACATGCAGGAATAACACTGCCCACATTTTTTTTTTTAAATAATTGCTCTCCAGACTTACTAAACAGAAAATCTGCTTGGATATATCAGAAACGGATAGATTTTACATTTGAAAAGTAAAGTTTCCCCTCACACATGTGCTAGTCGTTCCTGACTCTAGGGGGTGATGCTGATCTCCGTTTCAAAGCCGAAGAGCCAGCGCTTTCTGAAGACGTCTCCGTGGTCATGTGACCGGCATGACTTAACGCCGAAGGCGCACAGAACTCTCTTCTCTTCCCACCAAAAGTGGTTCCTATTTTTCTACTTGCATTTTTTACATGCTTTCAAACTGCTAGATTGACAGAAGCAGGGACAAGTAACGGGAGCTCACTCCGTTATGTGGTGCTAGGGATTTGAACCGCCGAACAAGGGACCTTTCTGAACAACAAGCTCAGCTTCTTAGCCACTGAGTCACAGAGTCCCTTTTACATTTCACATTAGTATTAATTTCCTGCTGATTTCAGTTCAGGGTTTCTTACACTGAAGATGGAATCATGGCTATGCAGCCTTCTAACTTATGAATTTTTGTCCCTGCTAATAAGACCAATTCCTTTAAAAGAATTATTTTTCTTCAAGCAATTTAGCTCCGTCCCGTAGCCAAACCCCAAATAGTTTTATAGAGACAGAAGTCCTTTCTGTGCATTTCCACATCAAAAGCAGCTGATAATGCTTACATTTTTGCATTGGGATCCCATTTTAAAAATAACTTTTTTTTCCCTGAACTGGAATGTTAAATAAATAAATGTGGCAGATATCCATGCAGGAAAACGATAATCATCCTTTCGTCTGTCTCCAAAATCTTTTTTTTTTAATTGAAACCATTCTTAATTTTGTTATTAGTCATGTAGTCCGATTTTGTGCTGAGTTTCATTAGAAGATAAATCAACATGTTTAATGCTGACTTTGAGACACCACACACATCTGCAAAATTAAGCTTGCCGATTTATAATATCACTGGTTGATAACCTGGCGTTGCCCGGGTATTTATTTATAGGGGGGAAATGTCCGGAACAAAGATTAATTTCTAATGTTGGATTTTCTCCCTTACCAAAGGGAGCCCCCTTGTGGAGTACTGTGACGCCATTACCATGGCAACTCCACTGCGCTGTAGAGTAGAAGCCATTTTACGGCAGTACAGTAGAAGCCATTTTAAGCCACAACAGGCTGTATCTTAGCAGAATACACACCCCGAGGGGTGTTAATGGTGTCTTACCCTCACAGTATTTCTTTCCAGAGAGTAAGTCATTTGTGTACCAAGTTTGGTTGAATTTGCTCATGGCGTTCCAGAGTTATGCTGGAACATACATACATACACATTTATGTATGTATGTATGTATGTATGTATGTATGTATGTATGTATGTATGTATGTAGATAGATAGATAGATAGATAGATAGATAGATAGATAGATAGATAGATGATAGATAGATGATAGATAGATAGATAGATAGATAGATAGATAGATAGATAGATAGATATAGATGATAGATAGATAGATAGATAGATAGATAGATAGATAGATAGATAGATAGATAGATAGATAGATAGATAGATAGATGATAGATAAAATATAAATAGAAGATAAGAGTTTATTAGAAAAAAACTGGCAATTTTTTCATTAAATCCAGTGATTTAAAAAGTCCACCATTTGACGTAATGAAGTATAGAATTCGATTGAAATAAAACTTTTCTTTAAAGTGACTGAAGTTAGAGGCAATCTCTTCATATTTTACTTTCCAGATGCTGTAGTACAAGTAGCCCTCAACATACAACAGTTCATTTAGTGACCATTTGAAGCTACAACGGCGCTGAAAAATTTGACTTATGACCATTTTTCACACTTACGACCGTTGCAGCCTTCTCATGGTCGTGTGAGCAAAATTCAGAGACGTGGCGACTGGTTCGTATTTACGACGGTTGCAGTGATCCCGGGATCACCCGATCCCCTTTTTTGTGACCTCCTTACAAGCAATATCGATGGGGAAGCCATATTCACTTAACAACGGTGTTACTGACTTAACGACTGCAGTGATTCACTTAACAACGGTGGCAAAGAAAGTCGTGAAATGGGGCAAAGCCCACTGTCTCCCTTAGCAATTGAGGAGCTCAATTGTGTTCATAAATCAAGGACTACCAGTATTTTTGGTCAAAACTGAATTCAGTATGGCAGATTAGTTACAGTAACTACATAACCCATTTCACAGAATGTCTAGGATGCAATTCCATATCACTTCAGAGTGGTGAGTTCGATCCTAGGTAGAGGCAGATATTTCTCTCTCTGGGCACAATGGGAATATACCTGCTGAACAAAACTCCACTCTGGCGACAGGAAGGGCATCCGGCCAGTAAAGACTCACTCAGCTCCATTCAGTTGCCCAGACTCCACCCAGCAAGGGATTATGGGGTTGTAAAAAAGAGATGATGAATTCCATATCACTTCAGCCAGTCCAAAGTAGCAATCTTATAGCTCTTTGTTTCTCCCCACAATATTTAGTTGGGGGTGGGTGGGAAATGGGATGCCATTATATCACCTATTTTGTACAGCTAAAATTTTGCTAGAAGAAAAGGTAGAGAAATGATTCCTAAAATTGGTATTCCCATCCTTATTTATTTCTTAATACCTTTTGTATCCTGTTTGTGTGGCTGTAATTGGTACGCACCACTGTAGACGAAGGCTGACATTACTGTATAAATTAATCCATTGAATTCCTTATGCTGATGATATGTAAGCTGTTCAGAAAAATATATATACAATCTTTATTGAATATGGATGCTTAACAGGCATTGATTTTTTTAGGGGATTTTCATTATAGCTGGCTTCCTTTTTACCTTAGCCATAGCTGACCTAGTTATTTGCGGGATCGTATCCTGCCCCATACATCCCTGCGACCAATCCGCTCTCACAGGGAGGGACTCCTCCGGGTGCCGTCCACTAGGCAGTGCCAGAGGGCGGCACCCAGGAGTAGGGCCTTCTCTGTGATGGGCCCAGCCCTCTGGAATGACCTCCCCCCAGATATCAGGATAACGACGGATCTCCGCTCCTTCCGCACGAAACTCAAGACCCACCTGTTCCAACTAGCCGGCCTGGCTTAACTAGAACTCTTTAACCTCCCTGGCAATTTTAAACTGTAAATTTAAATCTTTTGGGTATTTTAATTGTTTTAATTGTTTTGATTTTACTGTTATTTATTTTAACTTTGTGGCTTTTATTTCTATTTGAATTGTTAAATGTTGATGTATTTACCTCCTCCATGCCACACGCCTATATATTTGATTGTACGTCGCCCTGAGTCCCTTCGCGGAGAGGGCGTGACTGATAAATCGAATAAAATAAATAAATAAATAAATAAATAGCAGATGTGAGGTAGGAAGTCCCTTCAGGGAGAGGGGCGGTCTAGAAATCTAAATAAATAATAAATAAATAAATAAATAATAAGTGAGACCACTGCTTTAGCAGGCGGTCCATTTTCTATGGAATATGACATTTTGTCATGAAGGAAAAGAAAGGAAAGGAATGGAATAGAATGGAAATATATGGGATGGAATGGAATGGAATGGAATAGAATAGAATAGAAAATACGGAGTGGAATGGAATGGAAAATATAGAATGGAATGGAATGGAATAGAATAGAAAATATAGATTGGAATGGAATAGAATAGAAAATATAGAATGGAATAGAATAGAATAGAATAGAAAATGTAGAATGGAATGGAATAGAATAGAATAGAACAGAATAGAAAATGTGGAATGGAATGGAATAGAATAGAATAGAAAATATAGAGTGGAATGGAATGGAAAATATAGAATGGAATGGAATAGAATAGAAAATATAGAATGGAATGGAACAGAACAGAATAGAAAATATGGAATGGAATGGAATAGAACAGAATAGAAAATATAGAATGGAATGGAATAGAGTAGAATAGAATAGAAAATATAGAATGGAATGGAATAGAGTAGAATAGAATAGAAAATATAGAATGGAATGTAATAGAACAGAATAAAAATATAGAATGGAATGGAATAGAATAGAATAGAATAGAGTAGAATAGAATAGAAAATATAGAATGGAATGGAATAGAACAGAATAGAAAATATAGAATGGAATGGAATAGAATAGAAAATATAGAATGGAATAGAATAGAGTAGAATAGAAAATATAGAATGGAATGGAATAGAATAGAATAGAAAATATAGAATAGAATAGAATAGAATAGAATAGAAGATATAGAATGGAATGGAATAGAAAATATAGAGTGGAATGGAATAGAATAGAAAATATAGAATGGAATGGAATTGAATGGAATAGAAAATATGGAATGGAATAGAATAGAATAGAAAATATAGAATGGAATGGAATAGAATAGAAAATATGGAATGGAATGGAATAGAATAGAATAGAATAGAATAGAATAGAAAATATAGAATAGAATAGATAGAATAGAATATTGGGATGGGATGGGATGGGATACGATACGATACAATACAATACAATACAACTCTTTATTGGCCAAGAGTGATTGGGCACACAAGGACTTTGTTTCTGTTGCATAAGCTGTCAGTGTAAACATATACAACCACAAAGTGACAGGTTATAGATCATAGTTACAATCATCAACCATAAGATACAAACAACAAGTGATGAATCATAGCATATCACAAGGAGAAGGTAGTGGAGAAGATGAGAAAAGATAATAACCGCCAGAGAGAATTATGGGGATTAGCTGTTTAGCAGAGTGATGGGGGGGGGGGGAACTGCCTCTGTGTCTAGTTGTTTGGCATGCAGTGAAGTTCTGAGGGGAGGCATTGAAACAGTTTATGTCCAGGATGTGAGGGGTCTGCAGATATTTCCTCAGCCCTCTTCCTCGTTCAAATAAACAGGGCCCGAAACAAAGCCACTACCAATGACAATCGGTTGATTGACAATTCAGGTCACCTCAGCAGAGTGGCTGTAGCTACTTTTCCAAAAAAAACCAAAAAAAACACCATACTTTAGGAGGAGAAGAAAGATTGGGACCACGTCTCCTCATCAATACGATGACTCAAGGATTGTGGGGTTTGTAGTCCAAAACATCTGGAAGGTACCACAGCCTTGCCTAATTAGGAGCATGTTTGTAAATTCTTAGCAAAATAGATTGAAATTCCACCCAGTAATAACAATGATCTCTGCGTGGTGTTTGTTCCATTTCACTAGCCCTGTTTCAGTTCACATAAGGATGGCAGACGAAATGGAGGCGCTTATAAAATTAACCTGCCTTTTTACACTCCCCTCCAAAAAAGCAGGCAGAAATTCTCTTTATATCAGGGGTGTCCAAACTTGACAACTTTAAGACTTGTGGACTTCAACTCCCAGAATTCCCCAGCCAGCATGGCTGGCTGGGGAATTCTGCGAGTTGAAGTCCACAAGTCTTAAAGTTGCCAAGTTTAGACACCCCTGCTCTATATGGAACAGTCCTGAAAAAAACCATCAGCTGCATATGGTGTGTCTTTGAACTGTTTTATCTGTGCTCTCTTTGCAATCTAATCGTTTTATCTGGCTTAACATTCATAACCCGCTTCTTAGCATCATCGTGCAAGAGAAATTGTCATAGAATAGAGAAATTACACGTTGTTTTACTATGTATTAATATGTCTCAATGTTTTCCAGTTCTTAACAAAATAACAAAAACAAAATTTCTGCATGTGCGTTCAACAGGGATGGCTACCGCAGCTTACTCACTGCCGGCATTTTAGCCTAAAACACTAGCTGTTACCTTCTTCTCAACTGTCTCTATATTGTGGCTATATATAGTGTCCCTTTCAAGTATTTCGGAAATCAAAACTTAAGATGCACTTCGAACACAACCCATTTCCATGGCCCAGAGGTGATTGTTCTGACCGAAAGCACGAAGCAAACGCCTCCTCCTGACAAAAAACCCTTTTATTAATTTGCTGTGAGTTCTGCTCCTTCACATCCAGCCAAGTCTTTCAAGGGAGGATTTACGGTCACAGACCTTATCTGGCTTGGAGAGCTGCCAGGCTGATATATGCAAAACCTGGCAAGGAATCTCGGAGAGTCAGGAACCAATGAAGTGAACTAATTGCCTCCTGCAAACTCCACTCCCCTTTCGCTCCTCTTTTATTCCCTCTGGGAGGGGCCATTCACCGTCCACCTGTGGCCTTACTCCCAAGTCGACCCCTGTTCTTTAGCTATGTTCCCTTTGTCTGGCCACTCTGCGCATGCGCACACTGGGAACAGGCTCCAGCTGTTCATCTGCCTCACTGATGTCTGACTGTGAAGGCAGCTGATAACTGTCGGACGGCTCTGGCCCCCTCTCTGCCTCCGACACAGAGCCCTCATCCGAGCCTTCCCCAGACTCCAGGACTGGCCCAGGTTCCTCCCCAACCTCCTCACTGTTCGAATCTGCTGCCAGCTCCACTGGCCACTGGCGGGCCACAACACTGATGTTGAAAAAAAAACAACCAACTGAACTTCCTTGATCTTTCACTTCTGATCCAAGGACTGACTTTAGTTCTGAAGAAGCTTCTTCAATGAGAAAAGAAACATTTTCAAGGGTCAAAAAAACACAAGGAAGTCCAGTTGTCTTTTGAAAAAGCACCTTTGGCATACCTGGATATTTGAGAATCTCCATAGATAGTCCATCAGATCTCATTGTCTCGTTTTGGACAATCATTCAAGACTTCTTGCCATATCTCAGAATGCTTGAAGTCAGAAGTGGATCCCATCTTTCCCTCTTCAGACCAGCTTCAGGAAATACACCTCAATGTGTAATAGGAAACTTTTTATAGATCGAAAACTAAAAATTCTGGCTTAAAGCCAGTTATTTATCAGGCAACTAAGTCACATGGACTCGGCGGGGTTCAAACGTGGCCTGCGTAGTTCCAGGTTACCCTTGGTAGCACCATCATGGAACTTCTAACTCAGGAGGCCTTCTAAATTTATAAATAAAACTTTGGTAAAGTTTGAGAATCACCTGTACGAGCAACGGGAGTTTGACATTTTTTTTCAACCCAAAAGAGAAGGGACAGTTGAGAAATTTAACAAGGTTATCTATAGAGCAGGGAGTCTCCAACCTTGGCAACGTTAAGACTTGTGGACTTCAACTCCCAGAATTACTCAGCCACCTTTGCTGAGGAATTCTGGGAGTTGAAGTCCACAAGTCTTAACGTTGCCAAGGTTGGAGACCCCCTGCTATAGAGGATTGTGCCAAATTCATGCAATCACGCTGGGCAAAAAAGAAAAATAGCTTTGGACATGCTTTGGTTTGGCTTAAGCGGCCAATTTGCACGTATGTTATTAGAATGGCTGCTTCTGGGCACTTCTGCTTAAAACAGGTCGGGAATCATGACAGGTGGACTTCCACTCCCAGAATTCCCGAGCTGACTCAGGGATTTTGGGAGTTGAAGTCCACCAGTCACAAAAGGCCCATTGTTCCCCATCTCTGCCTTCAGACCTAAGTCTCGCTTATTAAAATGGCCGGCTCAGGGATTCTGGGAGTTGAAGTCCGCCAGTCATAAAAGGACCATTGTTTTCCCACCCCTGTGGCTGAACTCTTCAGAATCCGCTGTTGACCAACTTACTTTCGCTTTCCTTTCTAGGAGCGTGAGCATGTGCGACATGCGATGCCCAGACGAGGGCGCTGTGAATCAACCGCACAGCAAAAGTCGCCATGAAAAGCTGCAGATCATTCACCACCAGCTGAAGGAAGACGAGGATCAGTGGCAAGATGTGAGTAGGGGGCGGGGGGTCTGCAAAGCTACGCAGTCAGAGCGGTTGCAGAGCTTTTGCAAACCATGTTTAAGATGCAGGCACAATAAGCAATGGACTCAAGATGTGTGACGTGTGAATACCACTTTACAAGGCTTTGGTAAGGCCGCACGTGGAAGATTGCATCCGGTTTTGGTCTCCACATTGGTGAAAAAAGATGTGGAGACCCTGGAAAGAGTGCAGAGAAGAGCAACAAAGAGGACTAGGGGACTGGAGGCTCAAACATACGAAGAACGGTGGCAAGAACCGGGGCTGTCTAGTTTGATGAAAGGTAAAGGTAAAATAAGGGACGCGGTGGCTCAGTGGCTAAGACGCTGAGCTTGTAGATCGAAAGGTCGGCAGTTCAGCAGTTCGAATCCCTAGCGCCTCGTAACGGAGTGAGCTCCCATGACTTGTCCCAGCTTCTGCCAACCTAGCAGTTTGAAAACAATAGGAACCACCTTTGGTGGGAAGGTAACAGCGTTCCCTGCGCCTTCGGCATTGAATCATGCCGGCCACATGACCACGGAGACGTCTTCAGACAGCACTGGCTCTTCGGCTTTGAAACGGAGATCAGCACCGCGCCCTAGAGTCAGGAACGACTAGCACATATGTGTGATGGCGGACCTATGATGCGCGTACCACAGGTGGCACGCAAAGCCCTCTCTGTGGCCTGCGTAGTTCCAGGTTATAAATCCAATAAAATAAATATAAATGTAAATCCAATAATGCATATAAATCCAATAAAACTATAAACTGTGGGCACGCGAGCTGTTGGCCCATCTCAGCTCCACTGGGCATGTCCCCGTGCCTCCTGCCAGCCAGGTGATATTCGGATCTCTGCCGCAAATGCGCGGGGGGCGTGGCACATGCAGGTGACGTCTGCACATGAGGGGGGGGGTGCCCCGTCCCCCCCGGTCTGTTTTTGGTTCCAGGAGGCTACACGGAGGCCTATTAGGCCCAAAACGGTGTACGGGGGGGGTGTAGTGTCCCCCCCCCCGCCCGCGGCCCATTTTTGCTCCCAGGAGACTGCAGGGAAGCCCACTAGGCCCAAAATGGGGCATGGGGGGGTGGTCGCACGCTCGTGTGGGAGGGGCCAGGGGGAGTGCGTGCACGGAGGAGTGATAGGTGTTGCATGTGTGGGGGCAGGGCGCAGTTGGGGGTCGCATGCACATTGCATTATGTGTGCAGGCGCGGACTTTTGGCACATGATGATCAAAAGGTTAGCCATCCCTGGTATAAGCTATAGTTAAATAATGATTAATAATGATAACAATACATCTAGATATATTAGTTTGATCATACGGAATTTTATATAAACAACTCATGGAGAATATGAGAGGAGGTTTAAAAGCTTTATCTAGAATATGTTATAAAGATGTATTGCGATTGGACGATCTTAGGATAATTTAATAGAACGTTATCGTATAATCCTATTCTAAATTTTGAATATTATGTATAAAAGGGTGTAAAAACAATTATAGTCAAATTAAGCTTAAGAGAAAGAAGGACTAGGGGAGACATGATAGCAGTGTTCCAATATCTCAGGGGCTGCCACAAAGAAGAGGGAGTCAAACTATTCTCCAAGGCATCTGAGGGTAGAACAAGAAGCAATGGATGGAAACTAATCAAGGAGAGAAGCAACTTAGAACTAAGGAGGAATTTCCTGACAGTTAGAACAATTAATCAGTGGAACAGAAGTTGCCTCCAGAAGTTGTGAATGCCCCAACACTGCAAGTCTTTAAGAAGATGTTGGATAGCTATTTGTCTGAAACGGTATAGGGTTTCCTGCCTAGGCAGGGGGTTGGACTAGAAGACCTCCAAGGTCCCTTCCAACTCTACTATTGTATTGTATTGTAAGGTTGAGGTATAATAATTGTGATATACGTGAATAGAGGTGGATTCAAAATATGCGATTTGATATGAAAAGCAGGTGACGACTATGGAAGAGATGCATGGAAATACTGTAACCAACTGAAACACTTTCTACAATTTGTAATGGAAGATGGATGTTTTTATTTTTATGTTTGTTTGTCTTTGTTCAAAAATAAATTAAAAAAAATTTTTTTGTTAAAAAAGAGGTGGGTTTCACAGACATTTACCACTGGTTCACCAGCCTGAGCTCACCCTCACGTCCTGAGCGCAAGCACCTTCCGTGCATGTGGGCAGCCTTCCGCGCATGTGCTTTGCTCATGCACGCAGCATGCACGCATGCACACAGCTTCGACAACGTGGCTAAATAGGATGGCATAGAGCCCACCCCGCAAAGTCACTACTACCGGTTCACCTGAACCAGTCCGTACCACCTGAACCTCAGAATGAGCTGATGAGCTACCTGCTCTGTAAAGTCTTCATTCTTGGTTGTTTCTTCTCCTTTGCCTTCCTTCGCCCTGTGATCTTATGCAGGATTTAGCCCGGTGGAAAAACCGTCGGAGGAGTGCTTCCCAGGACTTGCTGAAAAAAGAAGCCGAGAGGAAGAAGATGGAGCAGCTACTCATCGGAGGAGAGGGGAGCAACGAGAGACGGAAGAGCATCAAAACGTACCGAGAGATTGTGGAGGAGAAGTACGTAACCTTAAGGAAATGAAAGCTGGTAGCAAAAGGCGCACAAGGTCATAATAGGGGTTGGGTTGAGTTGTATCAATGAGCCCAGACAATCCTGGCATATTTAGAAACCATGGCTAAAGAAATGATGGGCCAGATATCGATCGAAGAGAATATTTGTAGCTCAGAGTTGAGCTGTGTGGTCCTTGGTGTTTTTTTTTACAGATGTTTCATGACCCAACTAGGTAACATCATCAGTGCGAGGAGGAGGAGGACTGTAGGATTCCTCGGTGCTCTCTGAGCTGGGTTGTTTCCTTGCAGACCAGGGGTGGTATTCGCTTACCTTCCCTACTGGTTCGCAAATGTGATCGTGCACGGAAGGCTGAGGCATGCGCTTTGGCAAAAAATAGGGCCTAAATGGGATGCCAGAATGGGCGGGAAATGGGGTGTGCGGAGGCCGAAAACAGGGGCGGCAGAGGCCGAAAATGGGGTGCAAGGAGGTGGAAATGGCAAATCCCTGCAGCCTGAAACAGCTGATGGTCGGGAGGTCAATCCAACTGACAATCAGCTGCTTGTGCTCATCAGGCTGTGCTGAAGCTGAAACTGAAACAAGCTGTTTACTGTTTGCTGCAAGGAGGCAAATTTCTGGGAGGCAGAGGCCAAAGGGTGGGGGCCGGCGGGTGGCCAGGGCTACATTCGGTGTATAAAACACACCCAGATTTTCACCCTATTTTAGAGAGGGGGGGGGGGGAGAGAAAGTGCGTCTTATAATCCGAGAAATACGGTACGTAAATACGGCAAACTGTATTCAACATATTTATGTGTAAACGATAAAAATGTATTAAATAAATAAATAAACACTCCGCCATCTTGGTTTCTGCTACCCTCAAAACCAGAGAGAAGCGGGAACGAGAACTTCACGAAGCCTACAAGAACGCCAGGTCTCAGGAAGAGGCCGATAGGATTCTCCAGCATTACATCGAGAGGTTCACCATCAGCGAAGCTGTCCTCGAACGCCTGGAGATGCCAAAAGTTTTGGAAAGAAGCCATTCGGTGGAGCCAAATGCATCCCCCCCACCCAAGGACCCCAACCCCCTCCGATATTTACGGCAGCAGTCGCTTCCGGCCCCGAAATTCACTGCTACGTTCGAAGCCACCATCATCCCGACCACTGGATCGGAGGCCGGCATGTCCACCAGCTCCCCCTCCTCAAGCAGACCCTCCGGCTGCATGGCTATGCCTCTGGTGACGCCAAAGCCTTACTCCCAGCCGAAAGAGAGCCGGGAGGTTTTGAGAAACGTCAAGGTTGGTTAAGATATGAAAAAGATGGCGGCCGCCAACGAGGTGCGCAGCATGGAAGTTTAGTGAATAAGTAGATAGATGATAGGGATGCGGTGGCTCAGTGGCTAAGATGCTGAGCTTGACGATCAGAAAGGTCAGCAGTTCAGCAGTTTGAATCCCTAGCGCCGCGTAACGGAGTGAGCTCCCGTTACTTGTCCCAGCTTCTGCCAACCTAGCAGTTCGAAAGGACGTAAAAAATGCTAGTAGAAAAATAGGAACCCCCTTTGGTGGGAAGGGAACAGCGTTCTATGCGCCTTTGGCATTGAGTCATGCCGGCCACATGACCACCGAGACATCTTCGGACAGCGCTGGCTCTTCGACTTTGAAACAGAGATGAGCACCGCCCCCTAGAGTCAGGAACAACTACCACATACATGCGAGGAGAACCTTTACATTTACCTTAGCTAAATGATGGATGGATAAATAGACAGACAGATGATCGATGAGATGGATGATGGATGGACAGATAAATAGGTTATAGATTATGGATGGGTGGGTGGGTGGGTGGACAGATAGACATGGATAGACAGATGAGAGAGGATAGATGGGTAGAAGGATGGATAGGGAGGTAATAGATGAGATAGATAATGGATGGATATACATATAGATAGAGATTTGAGAGATGATGGATGGGATGGATGGATGGCTGGATGAGGGAATGGATAGATGGATGGATGGATGGATAGATAGATAGATGATAGATAGATAGATAGATAGATAGATAGATAGATAGATAGATAGATAGATAGATAGGCAGGCAGGCAGGCAGGCAGGCAGGCAGGCAGGCAGGCAGGCAGGCAGGCAGGCAGGCAGACGATAGATGAGATAGATGATGGATGGATGGATGGATGGATGGATGGATAGATGATAGATAGATGATAGATAGATAGATAGATAGATAGATAGATAGGCAGACGATAGATGAGATAGATGATGGATGGATGGATGGATGGATGGATGGATGGATGGATGGATGGATGGATAGATAGATAGTAATTCTGTAGTCCTAACCATTTTCCTTCTCATTAGAACTAACCTGGATGGCCCGAGAGCCTTATAATTCTCATCTGTTTTGGGTTTTGAAATGCAGGTGGACGGAAAGATCACGGTGAACGGAGAAGCCAGCAATGGGGTGGAAGGCGATCCAGACAAGGAATTCTCAGCCTTCCTCTTCGAGCCTTCCCCCGGCCTTTCAACCAAGTCTGACCACGTGGTGGAATCCCCTGGGGCATCCATGGAAGGAAGCGCAGATTCCATCCCTCCCGAGCCGCTTCAGAAGAGCTTAATCGAACATGCTTTACCTGGAGAGCAAGTTGTAAGGGCCAAGATACTTGGGTTAGCAGGAGCCGGGTGGGGAGTTAAACGGTTCTACAACTGTTTGTAAACTTAGGCCCGCAGGTAGTCGACTTATAACTATTCAGTAGTACGACCACAATTGAGCCCAGAATTCCTGTTGCTAAGCGAAACATTGAAGTGCCCCCATTCTACGACCTTCCTTGCTGCAGTTGTTAAGCGAGTCACTGCAGTTGTTCAGTTAGTCGCACCGTTGTTAAGTGAATCAGGCTTCCCCCTTGGCTTGGCTTGTCAGACGGTCGCAAAAGGGGTTCGCGGGACACTGCGGCCATCATAAATATGAACCAGTTGCCAAGCATCTGACTTTTTGACCACATGACCATCGGGATGTTGCAATGGTCACAAGGGCAAAAAAATGGACGCAAGCCACTTTTGCATTGTAACTTTGTTGTAACTTTGAAAGGTCACTAAACAAGCTGTTGGAAGTCGAGGACTACCTGTATCTGTTTGGCTCAACAAAGCAGCCCCTGAAAACATTTAAGCCTTAGTTAATTTGTGATCTTCCTTTACCCCAAATTGCTTCTCTAAAAAGAAATGCCAAGTTACCGAATCCTAAAAGCATATTCAAACTGGTGGTGTTGTTAGTTGCGAAGTCGTGTCTGACCCATCGCGACCCCATGGAGAATGTTCCTCCAGGCCTTCCTGTCCTCTTCCATCCTCTGGAGTCCATTGAAGCTCAGGCCGGCTGCTTTGGTGACTCCATCCAGCCACCTCATTCTCTGTCGTCCCCTTCTTCTTCTCTTGCCCTCCATCGTTCCCAGCATGAGGCTCTTCTCCAGGGAGTCCTTCTTCCTTCTCACTAGGTGACCAAAGTCTTTGAGTTTCCTCTTCAGGATCTGGCCTTCTAAAGAGCAGCCAGGGTTCATCTCCTCTAGGACTGACCGGTTGGATGGCCTTGCAGTCCAAGGGACTCAATGCAGGAGTCTTCTTCTCCAGCACCAGAGTTCAAAGGCCTCCATTCTTTGGCTCCCAGCCTTCCTAATGGTCCAACCTTCACAACCATACATTGCAACTGGGGAAACCAGAGCCTTGACTAAACGTTGTAGAGAGTCGTTTGATTGCGGCAGGATAGAAGTAGAATAAATAAATCAACAGATTTCTTTGGCTTCTGCTTTAACCATAAATTCAATGTTTTTCCGCAGGACTCCTGCAAGGAAGAAGCTGATCTAGCCAGCCGAAAAGAAAGAACTGGTTCGGAAAAAACATTTCTAGGTAGGAGGGTCTTGCGAACGGGTGTTTTTAAAGTATAGTAAACAGTCCTGTCTACTGAGCTCAGGGTTGAAGTGGGGGGTCCTTGGTGCTCTCTGAGCTTGGTGGCTTTCTTGCAGAGGTTTCATTACCCAAGTTGGTCACATCATCAGAGCTAGAAGGGAGTGGGGTTTGTGGAGGAGGAGGAGAATAGAATTCTTTATTGGCCAAGTGTAATTGGACACACAAGGAAGAAGAAGAAGAAGAAGAAGAGGAGGAGGATATAATTCTTTATTGGCCAAGTGTAATTGGACACACAAGGAAGAAGGAGGAGGAGGAGGAGGATTCATAAATGGCTGACCAACCGCACTCAACGTGTAGTCCTCAATGGAACTGCATCTACATGGAGGGAACTATGCAGTGGAGTACCAAGACTCTGTTTTGGGCCCAGGATTCTTCAATATCTTCATAAATGATTTAGATGAGGGAATAGAAGAGGAACTTACCAAATTTGCAGATGATATTAAACTGGCAGGAATAGCCAACACTCCAGAAGACAGGCTTAAGATACAGAAGGATCTGGACAGACTTGAACATGGGGCGCTTCCGATTGTGAGGCGAGAGCGCCACCTCTAGGCACCACTCAACTTACTTCTCAGTCATGCAAGGAAATTAAAGAAATCCTTTTGTGCAGATCAAATAGAAGTTGTAACACATACCACCAACAAGATTGGCAAAAATGTACCCAACACTGAAACCGATATGTTGGAAACGCAAAAAAGAGCAAGGGACCTACTACCACATGTGGTGGACCTGCCCGGAATCGCAAAAATATTGGAAAAGAATCTGGAAGTAGGCACAAGAAATTACAGGGGAACAAATAAAGTATAAACCCGAAACCTTTTTACTAGGAATAATTAAAGGGAACTACACAAAAAAAATTAAATATCTACTAACGCATATATTAACTATAGCTAGAATTGCCTTTGCCCAATGCTGGAAGCAAAATAATACACCGCCAGACGAATTAGTGATAACAAAAACCTTGGAGTGCGCAGAGATGGACAAACTAACTCAAAAATTAAAGGACAAAGAAGAATCGGAATACTACGAAATTTGGAATAAGTGGTATGAATGGTTGGATAATAAGAAAAACAATTAAGCTGAAAATAATATACATAAATAAACATAGAACTGTATATAAAAGTAGGTAAATATGTTAAATATCATAAAAATATATAGATAAGATGACATAAGGATTGTAATATATGGTAAAGAGAGGAAAACATACATAGATACGACGATGTAACATTGTACAAACTGTTGATATAAAGATTGTAATATGTGATAAAAAGAAAAACAATAAAAAATTATTACAAAAAAAAGAAGTTGTAACACATGAGTATGAGCACCGTTATGAATAGGATTTCTGTGGCTAAATGTGTTCTGACCCAGGATTCCTTAAAAAGCATGAAACAGAGTCTTGTTCCCAGCAAACCCCTTTTATTGACACGACTGTGAATTCCTTTCGTTCGCAGTCCGCAAGGCTTAGCAAACCGTCTTCCCTAGGAACATTTATCCACACGCACCTTATCTCATTTGGCGAGCTGCCGGATAACTAGTGCCCAAACTCAGGGCAAGGCAAAACGTGGCACAGAATCACAACCACAGCTTTCCATTCTTGAAGCAACCGAAGAAACAAATTGTTTCCTGCAAAAGCCCATTCCCCATTTACTCTGGCTTTACTCCCAAGTCGACCCTGCTGTCTTAGTTGTTCTTGTCTTCTGGCAGCTCTGCACATGCGCCCACTGGGAACAGGCTCCAACTGTTCCTCTGCCTCACTGCTGTCTA
>NC_138558.1:74249202-74426702 GCF_964273705.1 Natrix helvetica
TAGATAGATAGATAGATAGATAGATAGATAGATAGATAGATAGATAGATAGATAGATAGATGATAGATAGATTCTCAGTAAAACATAGCTCTGGTTTGAACAACTTCAGAAGAGTAGTACTACTTCGACGATGTGCTAACGATGTTCTTTATGAATTGTTCCAGGTCCAGATAGATACCTTGGAGGCTCCGAATCCAGGTGAAGACCTACCTTTTTCTCTTCCGGAGACAAGCCACGGGGCTTTGCAGGATGCTCCCCTACAAGAGCAGAAAGGTAAATTTCCTAGCTAGGCATAAACAAAGCTGCCATGTCTAGTTTCTTTCCCCAAAACCAGTTCTGAAAAACCATAAATGACGCCGTGTTTCTGCATCCAGTAGTACAAGGGTGTCAAACTGGACTTCTCTGAGGCCGGATCAGCATTGTAGTTCTCCTCCTCAGGCCAGCCCGGGTGGGAGTGGGGGCGAAGAGCGGGAGGGATACAGGACGAACGCCTCCTGTAGCACCCTCCCATGCTCCACGCCCCCTCTGCGCCCCGTTTTCAGCCTGGACGGCCTACTGCAGCACTCTGCTAGCCGGAAACAGGCAGCTCGTTTTGGCTGACAAGAGGCAAGTCCTTTGATATTCCCAGGCCAGGTCCACGGGCCAGTGTTGTGGCCCGCCAGCGGAAATGGCAGCAGATTCGGACAGTGAGGAGTTTGGGGAGGAACATGAGCCAGTCCTGGAGTCTGACGATTATCAGCGGAGTCAGACATCAGTGAGGCAGAAGAACAGCTGGAGCCTATTCCCAGAGTGCGCATGTGCAGAGTTGCCAGATGAAGGGAACAGCTGAGGAACAAGGGTCGACTTGGGAGTAAGGCCACAGGTAGACTGTGACTGGCCCTTTCCGGAGGAAATAAAAGAGGAGCGACAGGGGAGTGGAGTTTGCAGGAGGCCACGAGTCCATTCCTGCATTCTTGCCAAGTATTGCAGCGTCTGAAAGATATCGGCCTGGCCACTCTCCAAGCCTGAGAAAGGTCGGTAATTGTGAATTATCTTGAATGACTGTGAGCCGGGACTTCACCTGAGAGGAATATACTGTAAATTAAATAAAAGGGGTTTATCGGGACGAGGACTCGGTTTCCTGCTGCTGGGGAAGCCTAGGTCAACACAGCCAGATCTAAGCAGCCCGTAGGGCACCTCTGGCCTGCGGGCCTTAAGTTTGACACCCCTGCCGTAGTGGCGTCTGCTTGAAACCAAAACGCCACCAGATTCTGTCGCCGTTGTTGTCTTTGTTTATGCCAGGGGTGTCCAAACTTGGGAACTTTAAGACTTGTGGACTTCAACTCCCAGAATTCCCCAGCCAGCATGGCTGGCTGGGGAATTCTGGGAGTTGAAGTCCACAAGTCTTAAAGTTCCCAAGTTTGGACACCCCTGGTTTATGCAAAGAGTGACAAATCAGACCAGACAAGACTTCACTAGTGTTTTTTGACAAGGTTTCCTTTTTTTAACCATGAATATTATCGTCTTCGTTGTTTCAAATGGTTTGGTCATTTTGGAAACTGTAAAATCGGCACGCTTGTTGAACATTTAAAGAGAATATATATTTAATTACCGTAAATCTTTTTCCCTCAAAAAAGAGGCTGAAAATCTAGGTGCGTCTTATACACAGAATTCAGCATTTTTTACCTCCCGAAACCCCATCCCCTTCACCAAAATGACCATGCATTGCCTTTAGGAGGCTTCCAGAGTGCTCCTGGGAGCTGGGGAGGGCGTTTTTTGCTCACTTTTGCCCCCCACAGTCCCCAGGAGCACTCTATAAGCCTCTTAAGGTCTATTCATGCCCTTTAAAAAAAAATGGGCCCGTTTTTGCGAAAAACGGGCCATTTTTGGGAGGTTTGCAGAGTGCAAAAACTTTGTATTTTAATTTGCCTCTTCAAAACCTTGGTGTGTCTTATACTCTGAAAAATACGGTATCCATGTATTAACAGCAGTTAGAATTGTATTTGCACACTATTGGAAAAGTGAAGAGATTCCTACTGAAGAGAAGGGGATTAGGAAAATATTGGAATGTGCAGAAATGAATAGACTAACATTAGCACTTAAGGAAAAGGAACAAACTGATTATTATATGAAATGGGAAGCATTTTACAAATGGTTGGAGAATAAAAAAGAAATTGGGAATAAAGGAAGAACACAATAAGAATAGAGAATACATTAAGATAAATATAAGAATAAAATGACAACTGATAACATGAGTATGGTGAGAATAATTATGTTTAAAGTTATTATTGTATTTTTTTAGAAGATATGTTATGAAGGAAATGAAGAGCTAAACAATGTATAATTGTTCAATGTGTTATAATATGTGGAAGGATGTTACACAGAAATATTTGCACCCAGACCACACACTGTAAGGACAGATGAAATGTTTGTACTTTTAAAATTGAAAATCAATTTTAAAAACTTAAAAAAAAACATTTAACAGGTTTAAAAGTTTTAATTTTAGCTGTTTTTCTTTTTTCTGCAGCCGCCGCTGAGAACAGGGACACATCAAACGTACGTTGATCTTACTGGACGTCTTGAAATGTCTTATGAGAATTTTTGACAGATTTTAAGCAATTTAATTTTTATCCGGTATCGTGTGTTTGATCAGGGCTGAACTTATGGTTACTTTGAACTTGTTAAGTTAGCCTACAAGCAGATCTTGACCAAGGACTACAAAGCCTGCCCATTACAAGTCACAAGTTGTGACGGTCCTTAAGCGAGGTGATTGCGTGTCTCCTCTGTGGATGCCCCCCCTACCAGTTTTGATATGTTGCAGATAGTCCTCAACTTATGACCACAGTTTCCACTGCTAAACCTTTATGAAGTGAGTTTTGCCCCATTTTATGTCCTTCCTGGCCACAGTTATTTATGTCAAACAAAAATGAGAACAAGAATAAAAGGAGAAAAAATATATAAAAATACAATGACAGGGACAAGAGGCACTTTAGTGTACTTATGCACTATTCTCCGTACCGAAAACTACAAAATACGATTGTCCAGGAAGAAGGATCAGCCAAGGAGGGGTTTACAAACCTACCTGTAGACCAGGGATGTCAAACTCAAGGCCCGGGGCCCCAGATCCGGCCCACGGGAAGCTTAGATCCGGTGCGCCAGGCTGCCTTGGAAACAGCAAAAGTCCGGTCTGCAGTGCCTCTGCCAGAGAAAACAGAGTTCGGGAGGGCTCCATTTTCGTTGGCAGAGAGCTGCAGGAGATTGTCCCAGCCAAAAACAGAGCTTGTGAGGACTTCACGTCCCGTCCCCCTGGACCCTGAGCTCCATTTTCTCTGGCAGAGGGCTGCAGGAGGCCGTCTCGGCCAAAAACAGAACTCAGAAGTCCGTTTTCACCGGCAGAGCGCCTGGGCTACCACAGCCACCCCCGACACGAGTGATGAAAAGCTGGCCACGCCCACCCTGGCCACGCCTCCCTCCCGACGTCAAACACAACCCTGATGCCATCAATGAAATCAAGTTTGACACCCCTGCTATAAGATAACTTGGAAGGATTTGGGGTTAAAATATGCAGGGGCGGGGCTGCATTATATGCTGCTAATTGTATATTTGATCAAACTTATTGAAGCGTTCGACTTGCTGGTCTTGGGATCCGGAAGAAGAACGTAGGCGCCAGGAACGGTGGCAGCAGGAACAGGAACGGCTACTTCAGGTAGATCCGGGTTTTGATTCGTTTTTCTGATATATGCTTACTAGCTGTACACCCATGCTTCACCACGAAACTATGTGATCGGGCAATGCAGAAGAAATCCGGTTCAATCTGTTGGCTCAGTGATTAAACACATAAGGAAATATCGCTCCCGCCACCTTGAATCCAGAAGCAGTTCCATAGCTGGAGGGCGTAGACTTTTTGGTGAGTTAGCGACATTTAGTACTGTAAGGAGCCCCAGGCCGCTCCTGAGTGAAGGAGAACCGTAAAGCCTACAAACTTGAAATTCATCACGTATGTTCTTCTTGGCTTCTAGGTGCTTGCTAAGAAAGGATTTGTCGAAATGACCATCAGATCATTAGTATTTCTTATACACTAATTAAAACGCTCTGATGCTAAGGAGCTCTACTCCCCCTCCCCACCTGAAAAGAACTCTGTTCCAACTGCCAGTTGCCTCACATTCTGTTGCCTCAGTTCAAACTGGCAGACGTTCCACTCCTTCACTCATGAGCGGTCTGGGGCTCCTTACAGTATGAAACTTTGGTACCTCACCAAAATGTCTACGCCATCCGCTTATGGAACTGCTTCCGGATTCAAGGCGGCGGGAGCGATATTCCCTTATATGTTTCAGTCACCGAGCGCCACTGAGCCAACGGATTGAACCGGAGTGAACCAGATTTCTCCTGCATTGCCCGATCACATAGTTTCGTCGCGAAGCACGGGTATCCAGCTAGTATACTATAATTACCATGTATATGTAAATGTTAGTGGAAAGATTACGATTATGTATATTTAAATAGTCTTGTTATTGGTATTATGTATAAAGTGCATCGACCCAGACAAGACACTGTCCACTAAGCAGTTATGGGTGTTTAAGAAAAAACTTTAAATAAAATTATATAAAAAACATTTTTAAAAAAGAGAAAGTTTTGAAAGAAACCTTTACTAGGAGCTCTTCCATAGATCCAGCTACCACAGTTCCACCGCATTGGGCCAGGATCGGGGGTGGGTTTGGGTGAAATAGATGTTAATTTTAATCTGGTTCGCCGAACCGCTAGTTGCAAGGACTGGCTGGTCCTGCCCACCCAGAGCTGCCCTTCCCAGGAGTCTCCACGTGGCCCGTTCCTCATGCCAGGTAAGTCAGGGCCCACGCGGAGGCTGTGGGAAGATAAAAAATAGGCCTCCTGGAAGCTTCCGGAGCCTGGGGGAGGCTGTTTTCGCCTTCCCAGAGGCTCAAGGGAAGCTTCTGGGGCCAGGTGGGGGTGAAGGAGGCCATGCCCACCATGGCCACGCCCACTCGGCAAACGGGCAGGGAACTGATCGCTAACATTTTTCAGTCCCACCCCTGGCCAGGATTCCTGCTTTACAGCTTGTGTTGCTCTACTCTTTTCTTAGGAAAGGTACCAGAAAGAGCAGGAGAAGTTGAAAAAAGAGTGGGAAAAGGCACAGAAGGAAGTGGAAGAAGAGGAACGCAAATATTATGAAGAGGTACGAAGCCCGAGATGTGATTGGGGGCGGGGAGGGGGGGCGTGTGTCTCCAACTCAGTACACACCCTTGCCCTTTTGAGCTTTTGTAATTTTATTCCCAAAAGTGTTTTAATTTTTTCTCCCCTTTTTAAAATTTATTTTCTAGAAGGTTGGTCTGAACACATTTGAATTATGTGCAGTTGGTCCTCGACTTACAACAGTTCATTTAGTGACCGTTCAAAACTACAACGGCACTGGAAAAACTGACTTATGGCCGTTTTTCACAGTTAGGACCTTAGTTGCATCCCCACGATCATCTAACTAAAATTCAGGTGCTTGGCAACCGGTTCGTACTTATGACCGTTGCTGTGTCCCAAGCGATTCCCTTTTGTGACCTTCCAAGAAGCAAAATCAATGGGGAAGCCAAGATTCACTTAACAACCGGGTTGCCAACTTTTCAACCTCAGCGATTCACTTTGCAGCTGTGGCCAGGAAAGTCGTAAAAGAGAGCAAAGCTCACTGAACAAATGTCCCACTTAATGACAGAAAATTAGGGTTCAGCTGCGGTCGTAAGTTGAGGACTACTTATAGTGTCCCAAAGGTGCTTTTTGAAGAGGCAACTCTTCAAAAGTCAAGGGAGGATTTACAGTCACAGACCTTATCTGACTTGGAGAGCTGCCAGGCCGATCTCTGCAAAACTTGGCAAGGAGTCTCAGAGAGTCACGAATCGATTAAGCGAACGAATTGTCTCCTGCAAACTCCATTCCCCTTTCGCTCCTCTTTTATGTCCTCTGGGAGGGTCCATTCACCGTCCACCTGTGGCCTTACTCCCAGGTCGACCCCTGTTCTTTAGCTGTTCCCTTTGTCTGGCAACTCTGCACATGCGCACCCTGGGAACAGGCTCCAGCTGTTCTTCCGCCTCACTGATGCCTGACTCCGAAGGCAACTGATAACTGTCAGACGGCCCTGGCCCCCTCTCTGCCTCTGACACAGAGCCCTCATCAGAGCCTTCCCCAGACTCCAGGACTGGCCCAGGTTCCTCCCCAACCTCCTCACTGTCCGAACCTGGTGGGCCCCAACACCATGCCTGGAAGTTGAGTCATTTCCCTGCTTATCCAAGTAGCGAAGAAGCTGTCCGAAGAAGCCACTTGGATAAGCAGTGAAGTGTTTCAAATGAAAGAAGTCCTCAACTTCCAGACAACTCCACTTGGGTGTCTTGAGAATCTTCATGGACTTTGACCATCTTCTCTTCTTTAGGAACGCAAGATCCTGGAGGATACCCTAGTGCCATTCATGCTGGCTTCAAGCTCGGCGGAGCCCCTGTCTACGTCGTCTTCTCTGACCGATGGCAACAGAACTATGGTGCGTCCGCAAGAGGAGCTTAAGGCTAAAACGGGTGATGGCCCCAAAATATAAGCTTTTCTAAGACGATGCCTTATAGAATATGGTGGCGCAGTGGTTAGAATGCAGTATTGCAGGCTAACTCTGCTGGCTGCCAGGAGTTTGATCCTGGTCAGCTCAAGGTTGACTCAGCCTTCCATCCTTCCCAGGTTGGTCAAATGAGGACCCAGATTGTTGGGGGCAAGAGGCTGACTCTGTAAACCGTTTAGAGGGCTGTAAAGCACTGCGAAGCGGTATATAAGTCTAAGTGCTATTGCTAGCCCCTTTCCTTCCCTCCCTCCCTCCCTCCTTCCTTCCTTCCTTCCCTCCCTCCCTCCTTCCTTCCTTCCTTCCCTCCCTCCCTCCCTCCCTCCTTCCTTCTTCTTTCCTTCCCAGTGGTTAGAATGTAGTATTGCAGGCTAACTCTGCCGGCTGCCAGGAATTCAATCCTGGCCAGGCTCAAGGTTGACTCAGCCTTCCATCCTTCCCAGGTTGGTCAAATGAGGACCCAGATTGTTGGGGGCAAAAGGCTGACTCTGTAAACCACTTAAGAGAGGCGTGTAAAGCGGTATATAAGTCTAAGTGCTATTGCTAGCCCCTTTCCTTCTCTCCCCCCCTCCCTCCTTCCTTCCTTCCTTCCTTCCCTCCCTCCCTCCCTCCTTCCTTCCTTCCTTCCTTCCTTCCTTCCTTCCTTCCTTCCTTCCTTCCCTCCCTCCCTCCTTCCTTCCTTCCTTCCTTCCTTCCCTCCCTCCCAGTGGTTAGAATGCAGTATTGCAGGCTAACTCTGCTGGCTGCCAGGAATTCAATCCTGACCGGGCTCAAGGTCGACTCAGCCTTTTATCCTTCCGAGGTGGGTAAAATGAGGACCCAGATTGTTGGGGGTAAAAGGCTGACTCTGCAAACCGCTTAGAGAGGGCTGTAAAAGCACTGTGAAGCAGTATATAAGTCCAAGTGCTATTGCTATAAAGCTTTTATTTTAACCTAGCCTTTAAGAAAAACTGATGTGAAGAGCGGTTGAAAAACTGGGGATTTCTAGTCTAAAAAAGAGAATACTAAGGATGACGTGATAGCAGTCATCCAATATTTGAGGGGCTGCCATAGAAAAGAGGAGGTCAACTTATTCTCCAGAGCACAAGAAGACAGAACAAGAAGCAATGGATGGAAACTAATCAAGGAGAGAAGCAACCTAGAACTAAGGAGAAACTTTCTGACAGTGAGGACAATTAACCAGTGGAACAGCTTGCCACCAGAAATTGTGGGTGCTGCATCACTAGAGTTTGACATTCCTGGTGTAGGATTTCTTGTCTGAGCAGAGAATGCAACTAGAAGACTTCCAAAATCCCTTCCGACTCTGCAATTCTGTGGACATTCTGATACTTGTCAAAAACAGAATTTAATATTTTTTCTTCCCCATAGGAGCCTAGAGTCACTGAACGGGAGTGGGCGGCTATATAAATCCTATAAATAAATTAATTAATTAAAGTACTATCTTGTTGTTTCCAAATGTTGTTTTATGATGGAATTTTTCTAGCAGGGAGACTGACTTTTCATCTGTCATCTATCTATCATCTATCTATCTATCTATCTATCTATCTATCTATCTATCTATCTATCTATCTGTCTATCATCATCTAACAATACAATATAATACAATTGCAATACAATACAATACAATACAATACAATACAATAGCAGAGTTGGAAGGGACCTTGGAGGTCTTCTAGTCCAACCCCATCTTCTTAAAGACTTCCAGTGTTGGGGCATTCACAACTTCTGGAGGCAAGCTGTTCCACTGATTAATTGTTCTAACTGTCAGGAAATTTCTCCTCACTTCTAAGTTGCTTTTAAACAATATTTCTAAGTTGCTTTTAAATGATTCCCCCCCCTCCAATTCTTCAACCGTCAATAAGTATTGCAAATCTCCTCTAATTATTGGTATTAGTTGTTGGGAAATGCAGGGCGATTGTGATCAACGTTTGACCTCTAGAGCCAATCGTTTGCTTTGCGTTAAAGAAATCTGACTTACGGGCCAATTTTAGACTTTGCATAGTTTTAAGTTTAATAAGACGATAAATGAGATTGAATTCTTAGATAGGATACCAAATTGTGGTTTTACAGGCTTAGCTCTTGTAGCAGTAGGCGTTAAGACCACTGAGAGAAAGATGTCATCCCTCTGAGGTAAACCTTATATATTTATTTCGGTAGAATTTGATAGATCTAAGTTACTCGGAAGACGATAAGAAGCCAAATGAAGAGGCAAAACTGAAGACGTTATTCCATGAACAAGATGGCGCAAAATATAAGGAATGTCAACCGCGAGAGGAGAACTCAAGGTGCGTAAGAAAAAAAGAAATTTCAAAAGGGACGTGTCTGAGGAAAAATGTAGGAGCGAAGGAGAACCGTGAGAGGAGAGATGGACATTTGGTTTAGGATAAGATGGAGAAAGAAGGGACGTGGTGGCTCAGTGGCTAAGACGTTGAGCTTGTCGATCAAAAAGCTTGGCTGTTTGGCAGTTCGAATCCCGGGTGCCATGTAACAGAGTGAGCTCCCGTGACTTGTCCCAGCTTCTGCCAACCTAGCAGTTCGAAAGCACGTAAAAAATGCAAGTAGAAAAACAGGAACCACCTTTGGTGGGAAGGGAACAGCGTTCCGTGCGCCTTTGGCATTGAGTCATGCCAGCCACATGACCATGGAGACGTCTTCGGACAGCGCTGGCTCTTCGGCTTTGAAACGGAGATGAGCACCGCCCCCTAGAGTTAGGAACAAGTACCACATATGTGTGAGAGGAAGCTTTACCTTTATTTTCACCTTTCCACTTTTCTACAATTTATTTTCTGCTCTTCAGCACGGTGAATAAGGAAGAATATCTCGATGGCCTGAATTGGAGACAGAAAGATGAAATTCCCACCCCAGAACGCAGATCTCCCAACAACATGTCTTTGCCGTTATGCCCAGGTCAGTGGTAGCTTTATGCCTGTGCTTTAAAAAAAAAAACCTTGAAAATATCAAAGTTTTGGCTTTTTAACTACTGATCTTGTTTTGTCCTCACTGGTGTTGCATCCTCCCTGGTGGGAACGAAATGTATGAATTTTTGCACCAAGTAGAACGTACTTCTAGAGCTGTAAAATGCAGACTTAAAACATGGAAATGTCAACGGTAAATTAAGTACACTTTATGAAACATGCTAGCATGCTTTTTGGATTCCTTTTCTTTCTTTCTTTCTTTCTTTCTTTCTTTCTTTCTTTCTTTCTTTCTTTCTTTCTTTCTTTCTTTCTTTCTTTCTTTCTTTCTTTCTTTAGCTCGTCTTAGCGATAGGTCTATTTCCACCCTTAAAAGACAAAATAGTTCAATTCTGTACAATTTTGAAAAGGCCTGCTCCTCTTCCTTCTTTTTCTTCCTCCTTTCTTTTTCTCTTATCCTTCGCCTTCTCTTTCTTTCTTCCTCCTCTTCTCTTTCTTTCTTTCTATTTTTCTCTCTCCCAGTCTTTCTCTCTGTCTGTCTCTCCCATCAATCTCATTCGTCGCCTCACCTCCTCTTCTCTTTTCTTTCTTTCTTTCCCTTCCTTTCTCTCTCTCCCTCTCTTTCTTTCTGTCTCTGTCTCTTCCATCCTCCTTCTTTCCCTTCCATTATTTTGTTCCTCCTTCCTTCCTTTCTTTCTCTCCTTTTCTCTCCCTCTCTTTCTGTCTCTTCCATTAATCTCATTTTTCCCTCCCATCCTCTTGTTTCTCCCCCTTTCTTTCTTTCTTTCTTTCTTTCTTTCTTTCTTTCTTTCTTTCTTTCTTTTTCTTCCTTTCTCTTTTTCCCTCTCATTCTTTCTGTCTCTCTCTTCCATCAATCTCATTCTTTCCCTCCCATCCTCTTGTTCCTCCTCTTTTTTCTTTTTTTCTTTCTTTGTCTTCCTTTCTCTCCCTCTTTCTTTCTGTCTCTGTCTCTTCCATCAATCTCATTTTTCCCTCCCATCCTTTTGTTCCTTTTCTTTCTTTCTTTCTTTCTTTCTTTTTCTTTCTTTCTTTCTTTTTCTTTCTTTCTTTTTCTTTCTTTCTTCCTCCCTCCCTCTCTGTCTCCATCTCCGTCTCTTCCATCCTTCTTTCCTTCCCATCTTCTTGTTCCTCCTCTTTTCTTTCCTTCCTTCCTTCTTTCTTTCTTGCTTTCTCTTCCTTTCTCCCTCTCTTTCTTTCGATCTATGTCTCTTCCATCAATCTCATTTTTCCCTCCCATCCTCTTGTTCTCTTTCTTTCTTTCTTTCTTTCTTTTTCTTTCTTCCTCCCTCCCTCCCTCCCTCCCTCTCTGTCTCCATCTCTGTCTCTCCCATCCTTCTTTCCTTCCCATCCTCCTGCTCCTCTTCCTCCTCTTTCTTTCCCTTCCACCCTTTTCCTCCTCTTTCCTTTCCCTCCCTCCTCCTCCTCCTCCTCCTCCTCCTCCTGCTGTATAACTATGCAGAGGTCAAGACTTGTTTTCCTTATGAACTGCTCTGTGCATCTCATTCCCTAACTTAAAATCCTCCCCTTCAGATGTGCTGTGGAAGCAGCCGCTACCAGCCGAACAAAGCCCTTGCATTTCGGACATCAGACAAAAAGATTCACAGCCGGGATATAATTTGGGCCAGCCAGACAGTTCCCCAAAAGAAGTTAGGCGGTAAGTGCATTTTGAACGTTTTGGTTTGATGCTGGGCAGCTTATAAACATTTAATTTATAGCAGAACTGACATCAGGCAGATAGTTAGTAGAAATGGCACATCTTAGATTGAGGATGTAACACATCAGAAACTGGACGAGAGATTGCAGAATTGAATGCAGCCAATTTGTTTAGTTTATTTACTGATTTATTTTTCAAGAATTCAGGTACATGGATTAAACATCAGAGGAGAGGGCTGCTCAACATTAACCCTAAATTTAGCCAGCATTGCTTAGATGCAACTGAATTTTCTAATTCCATTTCCATCTGATTTGAGGCCAGATTAGATTGATTAAATTAGGTTAGGTTTATTAAGGTTTATTAAATTTATAGACCGCCCCCTCTCCCCGCAGGGACTCGGGGCGGTGTACAGACCGTTCATATATAAAAACAACAAAAACATGACATAAAACACCAGACAGAACAACGCAAACATACAGTCTGTATATATAACCCAAACTAATTAAATAATTAAAACAATTCTAAAACCAATTTAAAACCCCAAAATTTAAAATTTAAAAAGCCATTCAGGAAGGTCAGTAGTGAGTGTTACTTGTAATTACAATTAGGCCAGGCCGGCTAGTCGAAACAGGTGGGTCTTGAGTTTCTTACGGAAGGAGCGGAGGTCCAAGGTAGTTCTAATATCGGGGGGAAGGTCATTCCAGAGGGTTGGGCCCATCACAGAGAAGGCCCTACTCCTAGGCACCGCCCGCCCGCACTGCTTAGCGGAAGGTACCCGGAGGAGCCCCTCTCTGTGAGAGCGGATTGGTCGCAGGGATGTGTAGGGTAGAATGCGATCCCGCAGGTAACTAGGTCCCGAGCCATGGAGCGCTTTAAAGATGACAATCAGCACCTTGAAACGCACCCGAAAAGCCACAGGCAGCCAGTGCAGCTCGCACAGGAACGGTGTTACATGGGAGTACCTAGTACTCCCCATAATAGCCCGCGCGGCTGCATTCTGAACCAGCTGGAGCCTTCGGGTGCATCTCAAGGGGAGCCCCATGTAGAGAGCATTGCAGTAATCAAGACGGGAAGTCACCAGGGCCTGAGTGACTGTGCGAAGGGCGTCCCGCTCTAGTAGGGGGCGCAATTGGCGCACCAGGCGAACCTGGTGGAACGCCCCCCTAGCCACGGCTGTCACATGATCCTCTAGCGACAGCCGGGAATCTAGGAGGACGCCCAAATTGCGTGCCCTATCCACCGGGGGCAATTGTTCCCCCCCGATGGCCAGAGATGGAACACACTGGCTAAAGCGGGGTGCCGGTAGCCACAGCCACTCCGTCTTGGAAGGGTTGAGCCTGAGTCTGTTGTCACCCATCCAGACCCGGACGGCTTCCAGACACCGGGACATCACCTCGACGGCTTCGTTGGGGTGGTTCGGGGTAGAGATATATAGCTGAGTGTCATCTGCATACAGATGGCACTCAACCCCGAATCCTCGAATGATCTCGCCCAGAGGTTTCATGTATGTGTTGAACAGGAGAGGTGAGAGGACCAACCCCTGTGACACCCCACACGTGAGCGGCCTCAGGGTCGACCTCTGCTCCCCCGTCAACACACATTGCGTCCGACCGGAGAGGAAGGAGGAGAACCACCGCAAAACGCTGCCCCTCACTCCCATCCCCTCCAGCCGAAGCAGTAGGATACCATGGTCGATGGTATCGAAAGCCGCTGAGAGATCTAACAGGACTAGGATGGAGGAACAACCCCCATCCTTCGCCCTCCAGAGATCATCCACCAACGCGACCAAAGCCGTCTCAGTGCTGTGGCCGGGCCGAAAACCGGACTGGCGCGGGTCTAGATAAATAATTTCCTCCAGGTGTCGAGGGAACTGTTGCGCCACCACACTCTCAACAACCTTCGCTAAGAAGGGAAGGTTGGAGACAGGACGATAATTGGCTAACTCTACTGGGTCCAGAGAAGGCCTCTTAAGTAGGGGCCTCACCACCGCCTCTTTCAAGGCGGCTGGTAGGAACCCCTCCCTCAGCGAGGCGTTCACCAGTCCCAGGAGCCAGTCTCGTGTGACCTCCCAGGCTGCCAGTACAAGCCAGGAGGGACACGGGTCCAATAAACATGTGGTGGCCCGCAGTCGCCCGCGTAGCCTGTCCATATCCTCGGCAGCAACAGAGTCAAACTCCTCCCAGAGTGGTACCTCAAGACTCGCCTCCGGTGTCTCCCCAGGATCACTGAAGGGGACCCATTCACTCCGGATCTGAGCGATTTTGTCCTGCAGATTTTCTCCAAATTCCTCTGCCCTACCCTGCAAAGGGGCTTCCCGCGGCCTCTGTGAAAGGAGGGAGCGGGTCACCCGAAACAGGGCGGCAGGGCGGTTTTCTGCAGACGCAATAAGGGTGGCGTAATATCGACATTTAGCCACCCTTAGTGCCACAAGGTAGGTCCGTAAATGGCCTCTTACCTGTGTTCGGTCAGATTCGGCGCGAGAGGATCTCCATCTGCTCTCTAGGTGTCTCTTGTGGCGCTTCATCACACTCAGCTCCTCGGTGAACCAAGGGGCCAGGGTGGTTCGCTGCCACCGGAGAGGCCGCAAGGGCGCCACCTGGTCCAAGGCCCCAGCCGCCGCACTATTCCATGCGGCCACCAGGTCCTCCGTCCGGGAGCGGGTCAGGGCTACAGGAAGTGGCCCAAGCTCCGTCTGGAACCTGTCAGGTTCCATCAGTCGCCTGGGGCGGAACCATCTAAGATCTTCTGGTTCCGCCTCCCCGCAATGGGGGGTAGCGTCAGGGAAGTCGAGTCGGAGAAGCGAGTGATCTGACCATGACAGGGGAGTAATAACCAGATCCCCTATTCCCAGATCACTCTTCCATCGACCAGAGATAAAAACAAGGTCCAGCATGTGGCCTCCCTCGTGTGTGGGGCCCTGAATTATTTGGATCAGGTCCAAGGCTGTCATGGAAGCCATGAACTCCCGAGCTACCTCGGATGATTCACCCGTCGATGGCAGGTTGAAGTCCCCCATAACTAATAGTCTGGGGGTCTCAACCGCCACCTCCGCAATCACCTCGAGGAGCTCTGGCAGGGCCGCTGATGCATAGCGAGGAGCCAAGTATGCAATCAGCAGGCCCAACTGACTCCCTGGGCCCCATCTCACACCTAGAGTCTCACATCCGGATATCTGAGGTACGGCGAATTCTCTCGGTGCCAGGACTTCCCGTATAATGACCGCTACCCCGCCACCCCTACCCCGGGCACGAGGCTGATGGAATACACGGTATCCTGGTGGGCACATTTCCACGAGGGGCAAACCCCCCTCGTGGCCCAACCAGGTTTCCGTGATCCCTGCAAGGTCCGGCTCCCCCTCAGAAACCAGATCATGGATGAGGGGGGCCTTATTAACAACGGACCTTGCGTTACACAACATCAGCCTCATGCCCTGGCTCTGTAAACCCTGACCACCTAGAGTGCGGGGGTTGGTACAAACGACCGGGCGTATCCAGCGCCGACGGTCTCCCAACCGACTACAGAATCTTCTTCTGTCCTCGCATCCACCCCTTCCTACGACCGTTGGGATATAGGAACCCTCTAAAGGAACGTCATACTGACTCCCCTCCCCCACTCCGCTCTCTTCCTCCTCAGTCCCACCTGTTCGCCTGGCTCTATTCCCTTTCCTGGTCTGGCTGACCCCTAACCCCCCCCCCCCTGGATCCCCTTAAAACATTTAAAAGACATTTGCACAAAAACCCCCGGAGCCTCCTCTTCCTCCACCTCTCTGGATTGATGCATCCGTCATCAAGGTGGGCCCTCGAAAGGGCAGAGGGCCATATTTGCGAGAGGGGGGACTCCCGCAATAAAATCAGGTCTACCCTTGAGTAAGAATAAACCATAGTTCAGCAGGGCCTCAGATCGGTTGAGGGTGCTACAGATGTTAAAATCACTTTAAAAGATGTTAAAATAGGTGCTGCATACAGCACTGAGTCCAGTAAAATGCAGAGAGATGCAGAAAGCCAGAGCCTGGGTACCGATGGTAAGAGCCAAAGTCCTAGGTGGGGATGATGGATATGGCAGACCAGTCAATCAGTCTGCAGATGGTCAGAACATAGGTGGGCAGTAGAAAAACAGTAGGGAGCAGGTGGTTGGTGGATGGTAAACCGGGGATAATAAACAGGGGGCAGATGGTCAATGGTGGTAGATAGGTGGTAGGTGGTAGGCAGATGATTGGTGGTAGTCAACAGGGGCAAAAGATCAAAACAAGGTAGGCAGGGGCAGATGGTTTCCTGCCAAGCCTCTATCACCTCTGTCACCTCTGGCACTGAAGGTCTACTGCTGGCCACCGACAGGCCCCCTAGTTCCTATCTGACTTCCAGCATTGAGCCACCCTCCTCTTACCAAGTCTCCAGCGTTGAAGAGCCACTACCTTCGCTCCTCCCCTCTCCTTCGCTCCAGCAGCCGCCATTGCCTTTCCCTGTATATCCCCTATGTGTTCGGCGCCTCGAGTCGCCGCGCCGCACCACTCCTGCCCCAGGGGCCATTACCACCAGCCTCCGACGCCTCAGCCGGCCTCCAATCCTCCCGCCGACGTTTTGGCGCTTCGGCGCTTCGTCAGGCCTCCAGGGCTCCCGGCGCCAGGCTCCTCGGCCCCTCCAGGCACCGCCAGCACCGCCAGTAGCCTGCATAACTCCAGCTTCGCCCAGCCGCTCCACACACTCACAAACATGCCAGCCGGCTTCGCCCCACCATCCCATGCCGTCCCACACCCAGCGTCTCCACAGCGGAAGCAGCAGTAGCAGCGGCCGGCGCTGACTCCCTCTCCCCTTCTCCGGCTCTCTCACCTCTCGCGTTTTCTTCGGATTTCTCAATCGCCAGACCACCCTGGAGACCCGTTAGGGTCATGATGGAAAGCCAGGGTGGTCCTTTACTGGACCCGGTCCTCACAGTCGGCATAGAGGACCAGTAGCACTCCCTGCTCACTCAGGCAAGCCCCGCAGTCATACGGAGCTCACGGGTAGACCGCCATAGCTCCAGGAAGCTCCTCCCCTAATCAGTTTAATTAGATTAATTTAGTTTAGCTTATTGTCATTGCACCTTGTACGAAATTAAATACCATCTTCAGTGTACATTATAACTATAAAAATAAAAACACAAACACACATCCTTCACCTGCTGTATAATTGAAATTGAAAATGCAATATGGCATTAATATTGCACTATACCTGTGATCGCAAGGCTATGGCACACAAGCCACAGGTGGCACATGGACCCATTTCTGGGGGCATGCAAGGCGTTGCCCTGTCAGCAAATCTGCGCGCTAGCCAGCTGATTTTCTGCCTTGATTTTCAGCTGTTTTTCGCCCTCCGGAGGGCGAAAAACCGCCCAACGGGCAATCCAGAGGTCCATTCCCGAACTTCCAGTTTGCGTGTTGGATCATTTTTCCGCCTCCCCGGGCTCCTAGAAAGCCTTTGGAGCCTGGGGAGGGCGAAAAACGGACCTACCGGGCCCACCACTGGAAGTCGGAAAACGGGCCATTTCTGGCCTCCGGAGGGCCTCTGGGTGGGCGGGGAGGATGTTTTCGCCCTCCCCAGGCTCCAAGAAAACTGTCCGTGCATGCACAGGGCAGCAGGGTGGTGGTGGGGGGTCATGCTCATGCGTAGAGGGCATGGCACGGGAGGGGGGCATTAAATTATGGGAGTGGGCTTGCGAGTGCGCTAGTGCATCCAGGCGTGCTTTTGGCACCCAAGGCGAAAAAAGTTCACCATCACTGCCCTGTACCATAGAATTCAATATAATTACTACCCTGGAATAGAGCACCCACGATTTCCTCCACTGGTTCAGGCAAACCAGTCCAAATTGGTAGAATACCCCCTGTGGTTTATCCCCTTCAAGTGGTGACAATGAGAAATGTGGGGGTTTTTTGAACCAAGAAAGTCTGTTTTTGCAAAAACTCAACCCTCAGAAAAAGGTATCTACCAGCTGTGGCATTGATTGCTCTGGAAGCTATCTATGGTGGACTTCCAAAATGCTCATCTGAGCTCCCATCCTTTTCAGGAGCTGGGCATACCAGTTGCTAAGTTAGAGTCCAAAACAATCCAGGATCAACCTGTTGAGTTGACTTGAAGACAGTCTCCTCTCTGGAATCTTCTGGCTCCTCCCATCCAAAGAGAGCAAAACATTTTCTGGAGAAAGTTCTCAACAGTTCTGAATTTGGTCAGTAGATGTCAGTGAATCACTGCAGATCTGCTAACGCAGCTCTGAAGCGCTAAGATTTGAGCAAGCCTCACCATGATAGGATGATGTCACTGATCCAAGGGCTGAAACTTTGGTGCCTGCTTCTTTTCTGTAAGTTGGGGACAGCTCGTTCCCACCCTCACCTTTTTTGTAAAGCAGAAAGTTACACCTTTGGAAATTCAACCAATTCTGGAATTAGACAGTGGGAAAGGGTAGAGTTGGAAGAAAAAGTTGGATTGCATAATCAAATAGAGAGGGGGAGAGGCTTAAGCGACAAATATGGGAGGAAAACTAAAAGGGAAATAAGATTAAAGGTTCAGGTGTGGGTAAGAGATGATGGATAAGGGAAAATAGAGTAAAAAAAATACCTTTATGAATATATTTCAATAATGTGTATTAGAATTGTGCAGGTTGGAAAATTATCTTAGCAGTTTGATAGCTATCAGGATAATAAATTAATAAAAGAGATACGAAGAATTGGAAAATTAGATTTTGAATGACTGTACTACTAAATAAGTATAAAAATATGAATAGCAGTGAAATGTTAGAATTAAACAATGGGTGATTAGGTGTGTGTGTGTGTGTGTGTGTGTATAATACCACCGTATTGGGTATCATGGTTTTTATTATTATATACTTTATTCATTAAACATGAAACTCAGTCAACTGAACTTTCAAAAATGCATCACAAATACCATTAACTAGTGCTAATGGTTGATATGGGTTGCTACCAGCATCCTAGGTATCATCCAGCATCCTAGGTTTATTATTGTTGTTGTTGTTGTTGTTGTTGTTGTTATTATTATTATTTTCTATACTCCCACATACATCCCTGCGGCCAATTCGCTCTCACAGGGAGGGGCTTCTCCAGGTGCCGTCCACTAGGCAATGCCAGCGGGCGGCGCCAAGGAGTAGGGCCTTCTCTGTGATGGGCCCAACCCTCTGGAATGACCTCCCCCCCCGACATTAGAACCACCTTGGACTTCCAAAAATTGAAGACTCACCTGTTCCGATTAGCTGGCCTGGCATAATTATAACTGTTATAACTGTTACCTCCTGGAAATATATTTTTAACTGGTATTTTAAGGATATTGTTTTAAATTTAATTGATTTTAGGGGTTTTAAAGCCATATTTATATTCTTGCTGTACAGTTCTTTTAATTCTTTCACCTCCTCCATATTTATTTATTTATTTATTCATCTGTTTACCTATTTAATGAATTTTACTGTGGATGATGTATTTGCTGTGTGGACTGTACACCGCCCTGAGTCCCTTTTGGGAGAGGGGGCGGTCTAGAAGTGCAAAGAAATAAAATAAATAATAATAAATACTGTGTTTGTCAGGCTTCCAAGTAATAGACCCAGGGCAGGTAAATTCCTCAAAGAATAGCTTTAATTGGATATATCGTATTGGCACAGATCTGGTGAAAACCGACTCTGAAGGTACCCGTGGTTTTCACCTAATTAAAAGTACCGTATTTTTCGGAGTATAAGACGCACCTTTTTCCCCTCAAAAAAGAGGCTGAAAATCTGTATACAGATTTATCTGTATACACTGAATACAGCATTTTTTGCCTTCCAAAACCCATCCCCTTTACCAAAATGGCCGTGCATTGCCTTTAGGAGGCTTCCAGAGTGCTCCTGGGGGCTGGGGAGGGCAGAAATGAGCAAAAGACGGCCCATTTTTTGTTCAATTTTGCTCCCCCCCCCCCCAGCCCCAAGGAGCACTCTATAAACCTCCTATTGCCCTTTTTTGACAAAAAATGGGCCCGTTTTCACAAAAAATGGGCCATTTTTTGCTCGTCCCCCCCCCCCCACAACGCCCCCAGCCACACTCTACAAGCCTCCTAAAGGCTATTCATGCCCTTTTATTTTAAAAAAAGCGGGCCTGTTTTTGCGAAAAACGGGCCATCTTGGGGAGGTTTGCAGAGTGCAAAAACTTTTTTTTTTTAATTTGCCTCTTCAAAACCTTGGTGCGTCTTATACTCCAAAAAATATGGTAAATGTTTTCTCTCAACCGCAAACAATCAGTCACCTGGTCCAATCAAGACACTGTCTGGTTGCCTGGCGACCTTGCTCCTCCTTTCTCAGGCCAAGTGTGAGACTGTCCTTGGTTCTCAGGAGAAAGTATTTTATTTTGGCTACAAAACCCCAGCTATCTCTAATCCCCACCTTCCCTATCCCTCAGCTCCAATGTGGCAACACTGAAGCCCCAAAGATGGCTTCGGCCAGACCAGCTTCAAGGTTGAAAATGTTTTTATTGTCGTTTTATTTATTTATCAATGAAATCAACTTTGACACCCCTGGTTTATAGCAACTGTGGCAAGTAATGTCGTAAAATGGGGGCAACACCCAACCTAACTGACGTTTCACTTAGCAAGAAAAAGGATGCGCTCGATTCTGGTCATAGAGTTGAGGGTTCGTGGAATGTCGGAAGGCCCCTGGAAAGGCTTCAACTCCCGTTTTATCGTTTCAGGTCAATCAGTGGGAAGAAGCTCTGCTCCAGCTGTGGACTCCCCCTTGGAAAAGGAGCTGCCATGATTATTGAAACCCTCAGTCTGTATTTCCATATTCAGTGCTTCAGGGTAGGTGCTCCTCTCAAATTAAAACTTTTATAAAAACTTTTATAAAATAGAAAGGGAAAAAAAAAACGTGGAAAAGTAAGCAGAGGGAAAAAGAGCGGGTATAGTATAATGAAACGCATGCGGTGGCTCAGCGGCTAAGACGCTGAGCTTGTCGATCAGAAAGGTCGGCAGTTCGGCGGTTCGAATCCCTAGCGCCGCGTAATGGAGTGAGCTCCCGTGACTTGTCCCAGCTTCTGCCATCCGAGCAGTTCGAAAGTGCGTAAAAATGCAAGTAGAAAAATAGGGACCACCTTTGTTGGGAAGAGAACAGCGCTCCGTGCGCCTTCGGTGTTGAGTCACGCCGGCCACATGACCACGGAGACGGCTTTGGACAACCCTGGCTCTTCGGCTTTGAAACAGAGATGAGCACCGCCCCCTAGAGTCAGGAACGACTATCACATATGTACGAGGGGAACCTTTACCTTTAGTATTAAAAAAAAGGGGGTGGGGGGGAAGGCACCAACTTCTGACTCTTTGGCGCAGTCAAAAGTAACAACATTACAACTACAACTGTATTGTTTTTACACAGCAATGTGTCCAAGCCATTTCGGTAACAATACGCCTGTCCTAATTTACAAAAAATAGAATCAAAGTTTCATTTTTTCCCTCTGTCTCTCATTGCAAACACAAAATCCGGAAGCAATTTGGGACTAGAGAGAAAAATGAAATCTAATCCCTTCGTTAGAGATTCTCATTAGAGTCGCCGTTAAGGGCAGCGAAGTAAAAAATATGCCTCCTTCTTTGCCCATGCAATAGTGCGGAATTTGTAAGGGACAAGTCGGAGACGCAAAAACTGGAACGGACGTCCGGATCAAAAGCGGTCTTCTCACCTGCAGTGATTGTTACATCAAATCCAGAAGTAAGTATCCGAAGCCGATCTTAGCAAAAACACCTTGATTCTTTCACGGGTTTAGCCCAAAAGGAATTTTTTTAGCCTCTCAGTTTGCCCCAACTGAGCTTTATGGATACGATCACACCAGTGGTTGGATTGCTCCCGGCATTACTGCCAGTTCGGTGTGAGCACGATTCTTCCGCGCATTCGCAGTTGCCCATAAATAGGTCTGCGCATGTGCAGAACATTAAAAAACGGGGGGGGGGGGGCTGCCGCAAAAACCGGGCTGCCGTTTCCGATGATCCAGGGCGGCAAACCATTACCAGTTTGGCCAAACTGATCCGAACTGATAGGAATCCACCTCCGGATCACACCACGGTAAATTGCTTCATTTGCAAAAGTGGCAAATGCTTATAGCTGAATGGAGGTGGGGATGGCACAGCGTTGTTGTCCATAAGAGTTGGAAATTCTCAACTCAAAAAATGGAGGAAGTCGGGCATTTACAAATTGGTCTTGTTTTATTTGAGCCTGTTGTACCTTTTGATGGGTAGGTCGTCTTGCCTTATTTCAGTTTGTAGCATTGTTTTATGATATAAATACATCTCCTCTCTCCCCCTACTCTCTCTCCCTCTCTCTCCTCTTTCTCTCCTCTCTCTTTTTCTCCCTCTCCCCCCTTTTCTTTCTCTCCTCTCTCCCTCCGCCCTTTTCTCACTCTGTCTCCTTTCTCTCTTACCCTTCTTTCTCTCCCTCTCATTTCTCTTTCTCTCTCCCCCCTCTCTCCTTTCTATCTCCCTTACCCTTTTTGCTCTTCTTTCTCTCCTTCCCTCTCTCTCCTTTCTCTTACTTCCTCCCCTCTCCTCTTTCTCTCTCTTTCTCCCAAAACGTAGCTGCTGGCCAGCCAACCACTTTGTGACCAGGATCTCAGTTCCGCGTAAGATGATCTCCTCGGGGGGACCATCCTCCTTTGTGTCCTGAGGCTGTTCGGCGTGTAAGAGCTCAAATCCAAGGACTCCTTAGCTCTCCGTCTCCCTCTTTCAGCTCATGGGTCGAAAGAGCCTTGAACGCCTCTCTCCTCACGCGATACATCCTTTGATTTCCCGCGTTCACTTACGTTACATGTATGAAGTCTGTGGCTGCACGGTTAAGCACTTTTCCCCTCCCAGCAAAAGCCCCTTCCAAAATAACGGTGACGCTTGATTTTCAGATCCGATATTTTGAAAGGGACGGAAAGGCAATAAATCCCTGCTGTTTCCTGCGCGAACTTTGCAAGATGTTATCTAATATGCCGATATATTACTTTCATTAATTGAGTTCTCGGGGGTGGGGGGTGGGGGGAGGTTGAGCGGCATTGTAGAGATCACCTTTTCGGTTTATTACTAAAGAGGTGACTTTTTTTTATACAGGCTAGTTTGATAAAACACATTTTAATTCTGAAAAACCTTTTACTTAACATTGCCTTCCGTGGAGGGTAGGGATTCTCTCAATAAATTATTGCCCTTCCGGTCACGGCGTCTCTGAAAACGTAAAACCTAAAACCATCTGTAGTAACAGATCATCTGCGTATAATGTTGGCATTTTCACCAAACCAACCCTATAAACCAGGGGTGTCCAAACTTGGCAACTTTAAGACTTGTGGACTTCAACTCCCAGAATTCCCCAGCCAGCAGAGCTGGCTGGGGAATTCTGGGAGTTGAAGTCCACAAGTCTTAAAGTTCCCAAGTTTGGACACCCCTGCTATAAACATTCAGCAATTCTGCAACTATCTGACGGATCATGTCACCTTTTTTTTTTTTTTTAATAGCCGACTTTTGCTAACCGTTTCGGGTTTAAACTAAGATAAAGACTCTGTGTTTCATTTTTACCGGGAAAATAAATAACATTACCACGCCCCTTTTGCAGTTACTCTTTAACAGTGATGGCAAACCTTTTTGGCACTGAGTGCCCAAACCAGAATGTGTGTGAATGTGCGTGGCCACAGCACCGGAAACCCTCCGCGCACTGCCCAGCTGGTCTTCGCGTATACTGGTGAACCAGAAAGCAAGGACTGACTGGTTCGCGCATGCCTGTTTTTTGGGCCTGTTTATGCCATTTTCAAGCTGGTTTTTGGGCCGTTTACTGGCCCCAAAACAGCCTGAAAAACAGCCTGAAAACAGCCCAGAAAAGGCCTGATTATCAACCCGAAAAATGGCCTGCTTACTGGACATTTTTGTCTGTTTTCAGGCCATTTTCCTGCTGTTTTTCAGGCCATTTTTTGTCCATTTTCTGGCTGTTTTTCTGGCCGTTTTCAGGCCATTTTTAGTCCAAAATGGCCTGAAAATGGTCCAAAAACCAGCCTGAACAGCAGCCTGTTTGTGGCCATTTTTCAGGCCATTTTCAAGCCATTTGTTAGGCCATTTTCTGGCCATTTTTTTGTCCAAGAAACAGCCTGAAAATGGCCCAGAAAAGTCCCAGATAACAGCCCGAAAAATGGCCTATTTTTCTGGCTGTTTTCAGGCCATTTTCAAGCTGTTTTTCAGGGCGTTTTTTGAGCCATTTTCAGACCATTTTCTGGCCATTTCTTGGTCCAAAAATGGCCAGAAAATGCCCAGATAACAACCCGAAAAATGGCCTGTTCTCTAGCCATTTTTGGGGCGTCTTCTGGCTATGTTTTGGGCCGTTTTGGGGGCATTTTCAGGCCGTTTTTTGGTCCACAAATGGCCTGAAGAACAGGCTGAAAATGGTCCAGAAAAGGTCCAAATCACAGCCTGAAAAATAGCCTATTTTTAGCCATTTTTCGGGCCATTTTCCGGCACTCCAGCGCACACGAAAACCAGCTGGCCAAGCATTCCGGAAGCCAGGAGAGCAGCTGGCCAAGGCACATGTGCCCACAGAGAGGCCTCTGTGTGCCACCTCTGGCGCCCGGGCCATAGGTTCCCCATCACGGTTCTATAATGAGGTGGAAATCTCAGTTAACTGTGAAATGGAAATTCTGCAGTAACCAGTTTAACATGGTAGGCGATAATTTGAGATTATCCAAAATTTCCAATTCCCCCTTTGGCTCTCTGAGGAAGTAGTGAGAGCGTAAAATGGGCTCCCCTTGTAATAAATCCCCAGTCCACCTTTAATAGAAACCCTGAATAGAATTATAATGATGATAAAATCCAAAGCAGAGGCCAGTACAGGTAGTTCTCCACTTAACAACCGTTCGTTTAGTGAACGTTCAGTTACGACGCCACTGAAAAAAAAGTGACTAAGGACCGGTTTTCGCACTTACACCCGTTCTAGTGTCCCCCATGGTGACGTGATCAAAATTCAAACACTTGGCCACTGACTCCTACTTACGACGGTCGTAGTATCCCGGGGTCCCACGATCCCCTTTTGCGACCTTCAGATTCACTTAACAAACGTGTTCCTAACTTAACAATGGCAACAATTCACGTAACAGCTGAAGCAGAAAAGGTCATAAAATGGGGCCAAACTCATTTAACAGAAGAAACGTTGGGCTCAATTGTGGTCGTAAGTCGAGGACCCCCTGTGCGGGCCATTTGCAGTGACCACATGGGGACGTTCCTCTGTTACGTCGGCTTTTCTCCATAATGACCGATTTAATCACCAGCATAGATTAAAATACTCTGGTTTTCCTCATCTTCTTAAATTTTTCATTATTCTATGAAAATAGCTCTCTCGTCAGGCTCCCACAATGTGACCCATAGGTTATTTCAGTTATTTTTTGGGGGGGGGGAGGCGGGGAGATTTAAGAGCAGTGTCAAGAAAAAAAACCAATTCACTATATAGCGAGTTGAAATACTAAACACATGTTTTAAAGAGTGATTTACATGGCAATATTATAACTGTAACGGAGTTGTTTTTTTTTAAGCGTTCCCAAAAAAACTGTATGTAGCTTTCCATTTCTCTAGATGGCAGACATAACCGTGTCATAATTATTTTTATATCTCCTTCATTCTCGGCACTTCCTAAATGATCCATTATTCTTGTTATTTAGAACTAATTCTGTACCCAGTATAATGACTGATATGGCTGGAAAGCCGAAAGGGGGGACTTCTGTTACAGACAAGATCACCAAAGTCTCAAAATACCAATTATTACACTAATCTCTATTAATGATATTTATTCTAAAATGCTCTGGGAAGGAAGAAAATTGTCTAAAAATGCAACTGCTTTTATAGTAAATGTTACATTTATAAATAAACATTGATTAAAATGAGTGGCGTTTTGGTTTCGTGGCGTTTGGAAGGAGTACAGTGCAGGAAGATTTTAAATGTATTTATTTATCAAATTTAGCAACTCCCCACCTCCCTCACAGTACAAATACATACATAAATAATAACCTTATTTTTATTTTATTACTTCATTATTGTGTACAATGACATTACTTGTTATGGCTGTTCTGACCGTGGCTTTCCCAAAAAGCCCGAGGCAGATTCCTGGTCCCGACAAAACCCCTTTTATTAAATGAGTGTGAATTCCTCTCATTCACATTCAGCCAAGGCCTGGCAAAAAGTCTTTCAAAGGAATATTTATGACCACAGACCTTATCTAGCTTGGAAAGTTGCCATGTAAATATTGTCCAAATAAGGTGCTGTTCAAGGAAAGACTGGGCACAGAGTCTCTGAGATTCACGGACAGATCTTCACACTCCTGAAACGAATCTAACGACCGAACGAACGAATTGTTTCCTGCAAAAGCCTCCTCCTCTTTCGCTCCTCTTTTATTTCCTCTGGGAGGGGCCCTTTGTACACCTGTGGCTTTACTCCCACGTCGACCCTGATTTCTGAGTTGTTCTTTTCTTCTGGCAGCTCTGCGCATGCGCACACTGGGAACAGGCTCCAGCTGTTCCTCTGCCTCACTGCTGTCTAACTCCAAAGGCACCTGATTACTGCCAGACGGCCTCGCCCCCCTCTCTGCCTCCGAAACAGAGTCCTTGTCCGATCCTTCCCCAGCCTCCAGGACTGGCCCATACTCCTCCCCAACCTCCTCACTGTCCGACTCCTGCCAGCTCCACTGGGATCCTTGGTGCTCTCTAAGCTTTAAGTATGAATTTTTGAATTTTTACGTACTCCTGATTCAAAGATAATCATCTCTTTTCTGACATTTTCAACTATAGGTAATCCAACCACAATTGAGCCCAAAATAACTGTTGCTAAGTGAGACATTTGTTAAATGGTTCCTGCCCCCTTTTACGACCTTCCTGGCCACAGTTGGGACGAGTCAGTTCCACATTTTGATGACGTGATCTTGGAGATGCCATAATGGTTGCAATTGTGGGGAAACGGTCAGAAGTCACTTTTTTCAGTGTCATCGTAACTTTTGAGCAGTCACTAAATGAACCAGAAGTCAAGGACTATCTGAAATTCTGTTTCCCAAGTTCTCTTCTTTAAAACATCTTCATGTTTACCATATAATCTCTGTTCACCTGTCATTAACAAAACCTTGACAGTTTATGCATATTTATGGAGGCAGATTTCATGCATTTTCCCTTCCAATAAGCCTATATAAATATGCATAAACTGTCAAGGTTTTGTTAATGACAGGTGAACAGAGATTATATGGTAAACATGAAGATGTTTTAAAGAAGAGAACTTGGGAAACAGAATTTCAGATAGTCCTTGACTTCTGGTATATACACCTACACCCGTGAAAATCTACGAAAATATATATATATATATATATATATATATATTTTTTCGTAGATTTTCACGGGTGTAGGTATGCTGGTTTTGTTGTATTCGGGTCTTTTCCCGTGTAAGGTTGAGATTGTCTTTGCAACGTTTCGGCAGGATCACACCTGCCATCTTCAAGCCATTTTTAAGCCCACAGCTTGAAGATGGCAGGTGTGATCCTGCCGAAACATTGCAAAGACAATCTCAACCTTACACGGGAAAAGACCCGAATACAACAAAACCAGCATACCTACACCCGTGAAAATCTACGAAAATATATACACACACACACACACACACACACACACATATAGTCCTTGAGTTATAACGGTTTGTTTAGTGACCTTTCAAAGTTACAACAGCACTGAAAAAAGTGACTTACGACCATTTCTCACACTTACGACCGTTACAACATCCCCATGCCCACGTGATTTACGTTCGGATGCTGGACAACTGACTCTTACGTATGACGGTTGCCAGGTCCCAGGGTCATGTGATCCCCTTTTGCGACCTTCTGACAAGCAAATGGGGAAGCCAGATTCACTTAGCAGCCGTATTACTAGCTTAACATCTTCAGGGGTTCCCTTAGCAAATGTGGCGAGAAAAGTCGGAAAAATGGGGGCAAAACTCACTGAACAAATGTCTCACTTAGCGACATAAACGTTGGGCTCAAGTTGAGGACGATCTGCACGCAATCATCCACAAACCACCAAAGCACAAGGAAATATACCACAATCGTTGGAATCCAATATTGCACGGTAGGGTCAAAATTAGAAAACACTTGTCAGGGGTGCTGAACCCATTATTCTAGATTTCTTGTGATCTAGAACCGTTTAGAACGTATTGGCCTCTTTCTTGTGTGAGTACAGGGATACAAAGAAAGGGGTTGAGGCCCTAGAAAGGGTGCGGAGAAGAGCCACAGAGATGATGAGGCTAAATCATATGATGAGCAGCTAAGGGGACAAGGTGGGTTTAGCTTATCAAAGAGAGGGGAAGAAGAGAAGAGAAGGAAAAGTAGAAACCAAATAGAATTAGAAGAGAACCAGAAGAGAAGATAATTAAGAAGAGAAGAGAAGGAAAGTAGAAACCAAAGAGAACTAGAAGAGAACTAGAAGAGAAGATAATTAAGAAGAGAAGAGAAGTAGAAACCAAATAGAACTAGAACTAGAAGAGAACCAGAACAGAAGAGAAGGAAGAGAAGGAAAAGTAGAACTAGAACTAGAAGAGAACCAGAACAGAAGAGAAGGAAGAGAAGGAAAAGTAGAACTAGAACTAGAAGAGAATCAGAAGAGAATTAAGAAGAGAAGAGAAACCAAATAGAACTAGAACTAGAAGAGAACCAGAACAGAAGAGAAGGAAGAGAAGGAAAAGTAGAACTAGAACTAGAAGAGAATCAGAACAGAAGAGAAGGAAGAGAAGGAAAAGTAGAACTAGAACTAGAAGAGAACCAGAACAGAAGAGAAGGAAAAGTAGAACTAGAACTAGAAGAGAATCAGAAGAGAATTAAGAAGAGAAGAGAAACCAAATAGAACTAGAACTAGAAGAGAACCAGAACAGAAGAGAAGGAAGAGAAGGAAAAGTAGAACTAGAACTAGAAGAGAATCAGAACAGAAGAGAAGGAAGAGAAGGAAAAGTAGAACTAGAACTAGAAGAGAACCAGAACAGAAGAGAAGGAAAAGTAGAACTAGAACTAGAAGAGAATCAGAAGAGAATTAAGAAGAGAAGAGAAACCAAATAGAACTAGAACTAGAAGAGAACCAGAACAGAAGAGAAGGAAGAGAAGGAAAAGTAGAACTAGAACTAGAAGAGAATCAGAACAGAAGAGAAGGAAGAGAAGAAAAAGTAGAAACCAAACAAAACTAGAGAAGAATCAGAATAGAATGAAGAAGAGAAGAGAATGAAGAGAAGAAGAGAAGGAAAGGTAGAACCAAATAGAACTAGAAGAGAACTAGGACAGAATAGAATGAAGAAGAGAAGGACTAGGGGAGACATGACAGCATCTTCCAATATTTGAAGAGCTGTGATAGGGTAGAGGGCCTTGATTTATTCTCCAAACCACATGAGGACAGGACGAGAAGGGACAGGCGGAAGCTTACCAGAGGAAGACCCAACCGGGAAATAAAGAGAAATTTCCTGATAGTGTGAACTATTAATTAATGGGACAACTTTTCTCCTCGAATTTTGGATGCTCCATCACTAGAGGTTCCCAAAAAAAATCAGACAACCAGGGTCTGAGGACTCCTGCCTTGGGCAGCTGGGGGTTGGATTAGAAGACCTCCAAAGGTCCCTTCCAGCCCTATGACTCTATCATCCTATACTTCTAGCTTTTTCTTAACCTCCTTCAATCTCTCCTTCCTTCTCAAAATCCCAGGCCCTTGGATTGTTCTTCGTAGAACTCAGTTGATACTTATCCTGACCACCAGGAGGCATCACGTTATCAGTTTCAGCCTGGAAAAATCCTTAAACACAGAGAGAGGGTCCATAACTCTGTGCTGGGTGGGGATGAATTCCGGGGGTGGGGGGGTGGGGTTGAAGTCCATCCATCTTGAAAGTTGTCAAGGTTAAGAAACACTGCTTGGTGGGACTCAACAAATTGAAGTCATCTATAGACCTTTGCAGTGGGAAGACTACTTTGTAGGAGCTGTCCAGGTGCTGAAGCTCAGCCATTTTGCACAAAGAAACCTGTGGAGACAATGGCTGATGACTCTACCTTTAAGTTCTCAGACATTCAACGTACAACATCATTATCTGTTAGCTTGATTCTTATCCCATTTTTATTACTTTAACAGAACAACAAAGTTGGAAGGGACCTTGGAAGTCTTCTAGTCCAACCCCCTGCTCAAGCAGGAGACTCTATACTTTTTTGGCAAATGGGTACTCAATCCCTTCTTAAATCCTCACAATGTTGGAGTACTCACAACTTCTGAAGGGAAGCTGTTCCACTGGTTAATTGTTCAGGAAATTTCTCCTTTGTTCCAGGATGCTTCTCTCTTTGATGAGTTTCCACCTGTGACATCTTGTCCTGCTTTGAAAAATAGCTTGACTTCTTCTTCTTTGTTGCAACCCTTCAAATACTAGAATACTGCTATCATGTCATCCCTGGTCCTTTTCATTAAACTAAACATGCCCAGTTCCTGCAACCGTTCCTCATATGTTTTAGCCTCCAGTCCCCTAATCATCTTTGTTGCTCTTCTCTGCACTCTTTCTAGAGTCCCCACATCTTTTTTACATCGTGGCGACCAAAACTGGTTGCAGTACTCCAAGTGTGGCTTTACAAAGGCTTTGTAAAGTGGTATTAACACTTCACGGGATCTTGATTCCATCCCTCTGTTTATCCAGCCTAGAACTGTGTTAGCTTTTTTGGCAGCTGCTGCACACGGCTGGCTCCTATTTAAATGGTTGTCCACTAGGCCTCCAAGATCCCTTTCACAATTACTACTGTTGAGCAAGGTACCACCTATACTGTACCTGTGCATTTTGTTTTTGTTGCCTAAATGTGGAACCTTACTCTTTTCACCATTGAATTTCATTTTGTTAAGGGGCCATTGTTCAAGTCTATTTAGGCCAGGGGTGTCCAAACTTGGGAACTTTAAGACTTGTGGACTTCAATTCCCAGAATTCCCCAGCCAGCATGGGGAATTCTGGGAGTTGAAGTCCACAAGTCTTAAAGTTCCCAAGTTTGGACACCCCTGATTTAGGCCCATCTGGATTTTGAGCCTACCTTCTGGGGTGGCTATTCCTGCTAGTTTGGTGTCAGCTGCAAATTTGATGAGTTTTCCTTCTGTTTTTTCATCTAAATCATTTACGAAAATATTAAAGAGTACTGGGTTATGGTGGCTCAGTGGCTAAGATGCTGAGCTTGTCGATCAGAACATCGGCAGTTCGAATCCCTAGTGCCGCGTAACGGAGTGAGCTCCCGTTACTTGTCCCAGCTTCTGCCAACCTAGCAGTTGGAAAGCAGGTAAAAAATGCAAGTAGAAAAATAGGACTCACCTTTGGTGGGAAGGGAACAGCGTTCCGTGCGCCTTCGGTGTCTAGTCATGCCGGCCACATGACCACGGAGACGTCTTCGGACAGCGCTGGCTCTTCGGCTATGAAACGGAGATGAGCACCGCCCCCTAGAGTCGGGAACGACTAGCACAGATGAGTGAGGGGAACCTTTACCTTTAAAGAGAAGTGCTCACTGGCAGGAGGCTGATGACAGCATGCATTAAATCAGTAACCAGAGCATCACCGTGCGCCGTTGCTCAAGCTTCTAATGCACGATGAAATTAGAAGTCGCAAACTGGTTATTCTTCTCCAAACCCGCTTGCAGAATGCAAAAAACCCACAAAACATTAATGATTTTTTGTGAGGCTCAGAGCACTTAGCTTCCAGCAGAGTGGAAATTTCTCCTCGGACACTGGTCTGGCTTTTAATTGAATTTTGATGAGATGATGGATGTCGTATTTTATTCCAAGTCTAGATGCTACATTAACAACAATGTCGGTTCAGTTTTTCTCTTGGAAAGTAAACTGGAAGGAGTTGCATTAACAGAGGGATACAATCAAGAACAAGGGAGCTACTAATACCACTCTATAAACCCCTAGTAAGGCCACACCTAGAATTCTGCACCCAGTTTTGGTCACCACACTATAAAAAAAGATGTTGAGACTCTGGAAAGAGTGCAGAGAAGAGCAACCAGGATGATGAGGGGACTGGAGGCTAAAACATACGATGAACGGTTGCAGGAGCTGGGCCTGGCTAGTCTAGTGAAGAGAAGAGAAGGACCAGGGGAGACAGGAGAGCAGTCTTCCAATATTTGAGGGGCTGCCACAGAAAGGAGGGGGACAACCTATTTGTTTAAAGCACCTTTGAAGGCCAGACAAGGAATAATGGATGGAAACTGAACATAGTAGAGATTCAACCTGGAAATAAGGAGACATTTCCTGACAGGGAGAGCAATCAACCCATGGAACAGAAGTTGCCTTCGGAAGTTGTGGGAACTTCATCCCTGGAAGCTTTCCAGAAGAGACTGGACTGCCCTCTGTCAGAAATGGTGTCGTGTCTCCTGCTTAGGTGGGCGGGTTGGACTAGATGACCTACAAGTTCCCTTCCAACTGTTAATCTGTATCTGTAAGAGAATTCTGAGCTAAACGGATGCTTTGGGAAGACGCTGACTGGCAAGGATTTGTTGGCATGCCAAATATATATATATATATATATATAGCAAAGCCCTGTTCCAAACCCTTGTTTGCTGAGTGCCAGTTCAGAGAGAGCATTTCTGCGGGCATTGAGCCTAAATGCCATTGCTGGAAATAAGTAAGCCACCCAGGAAGCAAACGCAACAGCTCCCGGTATCCTCACATGACAAATCCAGACATTTCAACTTACAACCATTTCTTTCGCGACCGTTCGAAGCTGTGACAGCGCTGGGGGGAAAAAACCGCTTCTGACTTCTGACTGGTCCTCACACTTACAACTGTCGCCGCCTTCCACAGCCACACCATCAGAATTTGGGCACAGGTAGTCCTCGACATACGACCACAGTTGAGCCCAAATTTTCTGTTGCAAAGTGAGACATTTCTTCAATGAATGACGCTCCCATTTGACGACCTGCCTTGCCACAGTTTTCAGTTAGTTATCCAGTCGTTAAGCGAATCTGGCTCCCCCGTGGATTTTGGCTCGTCGGAAAGTTGGAAAAGCGGGGATCGCGCGACTCCGGGACGCCGTTATAAACATGAGTCAGTTGCCAAGTGCCCTAATTTTGATCGTGTGAGCGTCAACGGTTGTAAGTGTGGAAAACGGTCATGAGTCCCTTTTTCCAGTGTTGTTGTAACTTTGAGTGGTCACTAAGTGAACCGTTGTAAGTCGAGGACTACCTGTATTTACATACAATTGCAGCTTCCCCTGATCTCCACTGGGGACCTTTCCCGCTGGCTCCTGATAAGCACAATCCATGTGGGAAGCTGCATTCCCTTAAGGACCAGAGGATTCGCTCAACAACTGGTGAGTCGCTTAACAACTATAACAAAAAAAGGCCTTAAAATCGGATGTGATTCACTTAACAACTGTCTTGCTCAGGGATGGAAATTCTGGTCGCCCCTCATCCATTTTTGGCTTCCAGGTTGGTGCAGGAGGCCCTCCAGCCCCCAAATGGGGCCCATACATGCACATGAACCCCGAAAATGCAATGCAAGCAGCCCCCGCGCATAGACCTTCCCTGTGCATGCACATGTGTTGAATATAGAATTAGATATAAAAGTAGACTGAATTGAATAGTGGATATATGTTAAAATTGCAAATGAACCAAGAATTATAATTGATTGTTGGATTGAAAACAGAGAAATATTAGAAAGTGAAGTTGGAAACCAATTATCACTTAATACCATTCATTATATAAGTGATTAAGCTAGTTAAGTATTTTATCAATTTTTCTTTCATTCCATATACACAGTGTGTGTCCGTGTGGGGGGCATTTGTGCTGATAAATAAATAAAGGGAGACTAGTATAGATCTATTTCAAGCTATTTAGCTCTCATCAGCTAGCCATACCCTTACTGCAGGGGTGTCCAAACTTGGGAACTTTAAGACTTGTGGACTTCAACTGCATGGCTGGCTGGGGAATTCTGGGAGTTGAAGTCCACAAGTCTTAAAGTTCCCAAGTTTGGACACCCCTGCCTTACTGGGATTCGAACCTGGGCTGTTTTTACATGTTAGGCAATTGTATTAGCCTCTAAGCCACAAGCTCTCCTCCCTTGTCAGCTGAGCCAAGGAAATGATTAAGCATTACTTGGGCATACCAGGTGCTTTAACATAACACTTTATGTATATATACACATACATAGTTGCATTAAAAAACCCAAAATGTTCAGGAATTAAGTAAATTAGACCAAGAGAACCGAATGGGCCCGTATTTCCTTTTCATTTTTATTATCAACAACCAGTTAATGGTACACTTTTGTAAAACTATATGCACATGTAGAAATATTTCCCTTTTTAAATAGAAGCATTCATTTTAACCACATATAAATAAACCGGAGATCCTGAAAACATAATTTAGGACAGTTTAACGCTCACAAAGATATCTTGAAAAAGGAGAGGGGGGGGGGGGAATGGGAAATTAAAAACCCAGCCACGTGCCACCGAGACAGGTCCACGAGGCCCATCTAAAATGCAAAATAATAATAATAACAACTCATATTTTGTTCCATAAAGACACACCATTCAAGACTACAAGGAGAGGGGGAACGTTATTTATACGTCTAATTCGAGTAGACAGGTTTTGCGTCGATATTAACACTATACAATCGAGTCACAGAACACGGTGGTTGAAAGACACGGAAAGGATGTTGGAAAGCATTACCGACAGACAAAACGAAGCTCTAGGGCAGGGGTGTCCAAACTTGGGAACTTTAAGACTTGTGGAATTCTGGGAGTTGAAGTCCACAAGTCTTAAAGTTCCCAAGTTTGGACACCCCTGCTCTAGGGTTTTGTGCCTTTGAAAAGAAAAGGGATTTAAAAACCTTTAAGGGGCGGGGGGCTTAAAAACGGGGTGGACCATGTCATCGCAACCCGGGAAAGGAACACGCTGGGCTGAGACCCATTTGCAACAGGGATTGGGACTCCTTTTGTAAACACCTCCCTGCTTAATAGAAATATACAGCCTTTGGGTCGGATGCAAGAAACTGACGTAAGAAAAGGACGCGATTTCCAACCCCCCCCCCAAAAAAAACCCAGCAAGCTAATCGATGGAAGTAATAATAACCGGATTTTCTTCTGCTGAATGGGTCAAGATGACCAATTCACTTTGGGGTTTTTTTTCAGGGGTTCGGAAGGGTTCAAAAGATGCCCACGCACCCGTGGTGGCATTTTCTTGGCGGTGTGCTTCAATGGTTGAATGAGGACTGTTGAAGTGCGCACTTCGTGGGGAAAAACCCCACCGTGGTGGCCTGTTTCTTCGGTGTTTTAGGCACCTAATTCTAAAAATCAAGAATTTGCAAGCTTGGCCCCTTTAAGACCTGTGGACTTCCAACTCCCAGAATTCCTGGCTGGCTGAGGGATTCTGGGAGTTGAAGTCCATGGGTCTTAAAAGTGGCCAAGGAAGCTTAAAAGCTGCCTGAGGCATTCTGGGAGTTGAAGTCTTAAAAGTGGCCAAGTTTGGAAACCCATACTATAAATCACACCCATGGACTTCAACTCCCAGAATTCTTCAGGCACCATGGCTGGCTAGGGAATTCTGGGAGTTGAAGTCTTAAAGTGGCCAAGTTTGGAGATTTCGTTCACAATTTTGTTTGAATATGTAAAGAGAGTCATCCCAGATACATAAAAAGACACCAGGAGATTTTTCATTCGTCATGAGGACTAGTGGCTCTGAATTCTCCTCTGCCCTCAACCCCCCCCCCCCCCACAACTATCCCTAATCTGCCTTTATTCCTAAACACACCTTATAGGGAACAAGCCCTATTAGAGGTTTGCTTTAAGGGGGGGGGGGGTTAAAAAGTTCACATAATTGTGCAACCAAGAGTGGTGCGGTGGCCTGGAGGTGGCGGTCTTGCCTCACAATCAGGAGGCTGTGAGTTCGATCCTAGGTAGAGGCAGATATTTCTCTCTCTGGGCACATTGAGAATGTATCTGCTCGGAAAAAAACTCCACACTGGCGACAGGGAAGGGCATCCGGCCAGTAAACACTCCGCTCCATTCAGCTGCCCAGACTCCACCCGCGCAAGGGATTTATGGGGGTCATTAAAAGAAGATGATAAAAGAATTGTGCAACTAGGACCTTATAGGGACCTATAGAATTTCTTCCAAATGCTGTTTTTTTTTTTAAAGTCTGCATTCATTAACAAATGGCTTAAAACTAAAACATGGGACTTCCCAAGTTTTTAGTTTTAAGTACAGGCTGTCCTGGACTTACAACCATTCCATGTAGTGACTGTTCAAAGTTACAACGCCACTTTAAAAAAATGACTTAGGGCTGTTTTTCACACTTCATGACAGTTGCAGCATCCTCACGTGATCAAAATTCAGACGCTCGGCAACCAGTCCCTATTTATGACCATTGCTGTATCCCAGAGGTCTGTGCGTATCAGGCAATTCCCTTTTGCGACCCCCCCCCGACAAGCAAAGTCAACGGGGGAAGCTGGATTCGCTTATCCACTGGGTTACTAACTTAGCAACGGCAGTGATTCACTTAACAACAGGCAAGGTCGTAAGATGGGGCAACATTCGCTTAACCCAGGGGTCAGCAACCCACAGCTCTGGAGCCTCATGTGTTTCTTTCATCCCTCTGCTGCGGATCCCTGTCTCCACAATCGCCAATGTGTGATACCTGCCAGCACACAATTTATGGAGCTTTTTGACCCCCCCCAGTAGGCCAACCATGGATCAATCCAAGAAAAGAAACGTTTCAGAAAGAAAACAGAACGTTTAATTCAACTATCTATGCTAGTTTTGTGGCCGCTCAGGAAATAGGCACGGGGAAGGTTTCTGTGGGTCCCAGTGTTTTCTTTTGTGTGGGAAACCGGTCCCAATGTCTCCTTGAGTGCTTAAGGTTGCTGACCCCTTAGCTTAACCAATTCGCCTCCCTTAGCAACAGAAAATTTGGGGCCCCTTGTGGTCGTAAGCCGAAGACTACCTGTACAACTCGCTAACCGGTTACTTCTTAAGATCTAACCTTCAAATTGAAAAATAAGACGGATCTTACCACTATGTAGAGCTGCTGTCTTCTAGTCTCCAACCTTGGCAAATTTAAGCCTGGCGGACTTCAACTCCCAGAATTCCCCAGCCAGCAAAGCTGGGAGTTGAAGTCCGCCAGCTGGCAGGGGAACTCTGGGAGTTGAAGTCCGCCAGCTGGCTGGGGAATTCTGGGAGTTGAAGTCCGCCAGCTGGCAGGGGAATTCTGGGAGTTGAAGTCCGCCAGCTGGCAGGGGAATTCTGGGAGTTGAAGTCCGCCAGCTGGCAGGGGAATTCTGGGAGTTGAAGTCCGCCTGCTGGCAGGGGAATTCTGGGAGTTGAAGTCCGCCAGCTGGCTAGGGAATTCTGGGAGTTGAAGTCCGCCAGCTGGCAGGGGAATTCTGGGAGTTGAAGTCCGCCAGCTGGCAGGGGAATTCTGGGAGTTGAAGTCCGCCTGCTGGCAGGGGAATTCTGGGAGTTGAAGTCCGCCAGCTGGCTAGGGAATTCTGGGAGTTGAAGTCCGCCAGCTGGCAGGGGAATTCTGGGAGTTGAAGTCCGCCAGCTGGCAGGGGAATTCTGGGAGTTGAAGTCCACCTGCTGGCAGGGGAATTCTGGGAGTTGAAGTCCGCCAGCTGGCAGGGGAATTCTGGGAGTTGAAGTCCGCCAGCTGGTGGGGGAATTCTGGGAGTTGAAGTCCGCCAGCTGGCTGGGGAATTCTGGGAGTTGAAGTCCGCCAGGCTTAAAGTTGCCAAGATTGGAGACCCCTGGACTAGTCAACCTAGAAGTCCTCAAACCTCAAGTCCTGGGCTTTTTCCCACCCCAAGCGATGGAGTCTCTGTTGGTAACATCAACCGGTCCTCACCGTGTGCCAGAAAGTTGTCATGTGCATCCCCAAATATGGCCACACCTACAACCAGGTGACGTTGTAATGGGCTATCTACCCCTTGCATGGAAATAGTCTGTCATGCAAAATGTGCCATCTTTGCATCACCTGGGAGGTGAGGTCCTTCCCAGATGTGAACCCTGCGTTGAAACCTTCAGCCAATAGGGGGCAGCAAACCACAGTGGTTCCGGTGTCCTGAGGCTGCCCTCTAGCTGCCAAGCCTCGATGTGCAACCCAGAAAATTGGTACAGGTAGTCCTCCATTTAGTGACTGTTCGGAGTGGGGGGGGAGTGACTTAGGGCCGCTGTTCACAGTTACGACTTTTGCAGGATCCCTGTTGATTCACCAAATTCAAACGCTCGGCAACCGGTTCATACTTATGACTGCGGATGTGCCCCAAGGTCACGCGGCCCCCTTTTGCGACCTTCAGTGAAACAACCAGATGACAAGAAAAGTCATAAAACGGGGAGGGCAAATGCTCCCTTAACCCATGTCTCACTTAAGGACAGAATTTGGGGGCTCTGTTGTGGTCATAAATCGAGGACTACCTGTCCTAATCGAAGAGAAGATTTGTCGCTCGGGGTTGAACTATTGGGGGGGGGGGATCCTTGGCGCTCTCTGAGCTGGGTGGTTTTCTTACAGAAAGTACTTTTTTTTCCTGACCGTTTCATCAGCAGAGTCTGTCGCTGGTCTCTACTGCAGCACCTAGCCCTGTTGATGTTACCTAGTTGGGTAGCGAAACGTCTGCAAGGGAACCCCCCAGCTCAGAGAGCGCCCAGGACCCCACGGAATTAATCCCGCATCCCCCATGCGTGCGAAGGGAAACGTCTCCATGCATGGCCAAGCCACTGGGCCACTAGATGTGCGTCCCCTCCCCCTGGGGGATGGTGGTCAATGGAGCCCTTGGCTTGCAGGAAGGAGAAACGGCCCTGTTGGGCAGAGGAGGGGGGAGTTGTGGGGAGCTGGTGGGGGCAGGGAGTTACTTTGCAAGATTTGGGGGAGTCTTGTGGCTTTCCGTTTTTGCAAACCGAGTGATGGGGAGCCAATGGGGGGGGAAGCCGGGGGGGGCGCTCCCACGGACCCCGAGGGCCACGCGTGGCCTGGGACGCGGGTCCCGGAGAAGCGCCCAACCTAGCTGGAGTGGGGGGAGGCAGGGGGGGAGGCTGGCCCCTCCGCCCACCCCTCAAAACATGCCGCCCTTCACCAAGGTGCCTTTGGTGCCGTTGGGTCTCTGCAAAGAGGAGAGGACGCTGGCAAAGGGCCCGCCTAAGGAATCTGGGATGGAGGCGATGGAGCCCGGTCCCCCAGCCCAGCCCTGCCCGGGACCCGCTGCGGCTAAGCCAGGGGGCGCCGCGCCCTTGTTCCCCTCCGGTCCCGGACCGCCGGCTCCACCGCTGCCTTGAGCCCCCGCGGGGCTGGGACCGCCGCCTCCGCAGCTGGGCGCCGGGTTAGGGTTGGGACCCGGACCGCCGGTACTGTCCGGGTCGGTGCTCTTGGCTTCTTTACTCTCGTCGTCCCGGGACGGGTCGGATTTCTTGCCCGACGAGCCGTTCTTGGCCGCCGCCGCCGCCGCCGCTGCCGCCCGTTCCTGCTTGCGGAATTTGGCCCGCCGGTTCTGGAACCAGACCTGGGACGAGAGAGAAAGAAAGAAAGGAGAGAGAGAGAGAGAGAGAGAAGAAAGAAAGAAAGAAAGAAGAAACAGAAACAAAGAAAAGAAAGAGAGAGAAAGAAGAAAGAAGAAAGAGAAAGAAAGAAAGAATGAGAGAGAGAGAGAGAAAGGAAAGAAAGAAAGAAAAGAGCGTCGGCCCGGTTAAATCCAGACGAACCCCTCGATCCGGCTTCCCATCCCCGTCCCCGACCCGCTTCGGGTTTCTCCCTGCCCATCGGGAAAAAGCAAAGAAGGCCTGTCGGACGCCCCGTTCCGACAACTCCCTTTCTTCCGAGTTCTGACGCGCGTGCGATGCGAGGCTGGAAAAGCGCTTTTTGCTCACTGATCGGTTCTGGGTTTTTTTTTTTTAAGAGGCTTCGCTCTCTTGCCTTTCTCAGGGATTTATTCGGCTTTTGATCTTCGTTTCATCCATAAATGTAAGAAATTGATTTGAATTTCGATTCGAATCAGAGTGGCAAGAGTCCAGACGAACCTTTTCCCATTGATATAAACCGGATCTTTCCACTCCCCCGCGCCCCCGCCAGCTAAGTTTATCCTAGATGGTTAGGAGAGTGAGTGAGTGAGTGAGTGAGTGAGTGAGTGAGTGAGAGAGAGAGAGAGAGAGAGAGAGAGAGAGAGAGAGAGAGAGAGAGAGAGAGAGAGAGAGTTCCCAGTTTAACTAACGTTTAACCCTATTCTGTTTCTATGTCGTTCAGTTCCGTTCCTGTTCTCTTCTCTTCTCTTCTACCCTACCCGACCCGACCCTACCCTACCCTACCCTATTCCTATTCCTATTCCTATTCCTATTCCTATTTATTCTGTTATTTCTGTTCTATTATTTCTATCCTAGTCCCAATAGATTTTCTCAACCAGACTCGGAAGTCTAAAACAATTCCCTAGATTCACGGGTGTTTTTGAACGAAATCGGAACGAGATTTGAAGGAATTGCAGATGCAGCCGAAGAGGTCAGAGGTCGGGGGGTTGGTTTAAAAGCTTTATTTAACCATCACCGACCCCTTCCCCCAAATCACCTTGAGAAGGAGACAAAGAGATTTTTTTTAAAAAAAAAAAAGGGAGGGGAAAATATCACTGCGCTAAAACCAATCAATAAATAAAGGAGATAATTGAGTCCTTCTTAGTCACAAAATTTCTTTATGAGTGCAAATGCCTCCTTTACAAAGATGACATGCTATGTTTTGCCTAGGAAAAAGGTCAATGATCGTTTCTTTGGTTTCCTGGAGGAAAAAGCTCCCCGAACATCGATGAATTCAAATTACGCCAGCTTAGATCTGTCCCTAAATAAAACTACCTCCAATTTATTGATTTAGATGTTTTTTTAAAAAAAATCCCACTTTTATTATTTTTATAAATAACTCACAGCAGCAAATTATACCCAATGCTCCATCCTCCACCTCCTCCTCTTCACCCCACGACCACACCCCTGTGGGATGGGGTGGGGGCGGGAATGAAAGGCTGGCCCCCAACTCACCCCACTTTTACTTAACCTATTTCTCTGTCACTGTTGGAATGTTTTTTTCTGGAAGGTTTATAGGCATTTATGGAAGCAAAACGAAGTACAATGGATATATGCCAAAGGTGCTTGCCCCCCGCCCCCCCCCCGTCCCCCCAAGAGGCAACTGAAACTTTATGGGTTTTTCTTTGAAGATGTTTTGCTTCTTATCCAAGAAGCTTTCTTAGCATCTATAGGACAATCATGACCGCAATGATAAGAGAATCATAGTAGCAACATTTCTTCTTTTGGCTTCTTGACATGACCTATTTTTTTTTGGGGGGGGGGGGGAGGGAATCTCCTGCCACTGCCCCATTGAAATACGATGGGCAGCTTTCTAATTTGGGTCATGAAACAAGAAAACAAGCACGCTCAGAGAGCATCAAGGACTCCTCAAGTCAACCCTAAAAGGTAAAGGTTCCCCTCGCACACATGTGCTAGTCGTTCCTGACTCTAGGGGGCGGTGCTCATCTCCATTTCAAAGCTGAAGAGCCAGCGCTGTCCAAAGGCATCTCCGTGGTCATGTGGACGGCATATTACCTTCCCACCAAAGGTGGCCCCTATTTTTCTACTTGCATTTTTTTACGTGCTTTTGAACTGCTAGGTTGGCAGAAGCTGGGACACGTAACAGGAGCTCACTCCATTACGTGGCACTAGGGATTCAAACTGCTGACAAGCTCACGGTCTTAGCCACTGAGCCACCTATCAAGTCAACCCTAAGTTGTAAATATATATTTTTTGATTAGTAAATACTATCCGGTTAGGATTTTTAAAAACTCGGCCAATGATGACTGAAAAAAAGATGTTGAGACTCTAGAAAGAGTGCAGAGAAGAGCAACAAAGGTGATTAGGGGATTGGAGGCTAAAACATACAATAGACGGTTGCAGGAACTGGGCATGGCTAGTCTAGGGAAGAGAAGGACCAGGGGAGACAGGATAGCAATCTTCCAATATTTGAGGGTCTGCCACAGAGAGGAGGGGGACAAGCTATTTTCCAAAGCCCCTGAAGGCAGACAAGGAATAATGGATGGAAGGAGAAATTCAATCTGGAAATAAGGAGAAATTTTCCTACAGGGAGAAAAATCAACCCATGGAACAGAAGTTGCCTTCGGAAGTTGTGGGAGCTTCATCACTGGAGGCTTTCAAGAAGAGACTGGATTGACATCAGTCAGAAATGTTGTAGGGTCTCCTGCTTGGGCAGGGGGTTGGACTAGATGACCTCCAAGGTCCCTTCCAACTCTGTTTATCTACCTACCTACTTACCTGCTTACCTACCTACCTACCTATCTATCGCCCAGTCCTTACCTGCTTACCTACCTACCTATCTATCGCCCAGTCCGTTAATCAGAAAGGTTGATCTCTAATAGACACTTGACCTAAAGTCACCAAGGTTGAGAAACACTGCCTTAGCATCTGTTAAGTCACCGTGAGAGGGGGCAGCTTTCAATAGCTCCTTTAGTGACCATTCAAAGTTACAACAGGTGTATTGCAGCGACCCCGTGATCAGGTGTTCCCACTTGCTGTGTCCCACAGTGACGGGATTTTCTTTGGCCACCTCCTGATGAGCAAAGTCAAGGGGGAAGGCAGATCCGTTCTGTGATTTCCTGGTTAAATGGACCGATCTTGTCTGATCTTTGCATAAGGAGGAAACATATGCAGCTCCAGGTGGAAATGAATTTGGGTAGCATTTAGGGTGTAAAAAAACCAAGTGTAGGCAGGATTTAGCAGCTGAAAATATCCATTTTAAAATCTATTTGAATATGAAATATATATGAAATATAATATATATATATATATATATATATATATATATATATATATATATATATATATATATATATATATATATATATATATATATATATATATATATATATATATATATATATATATATATATATTAAAAAATAGAGTGTAAAAAAATCAAGCATAGGCAGGATATAGCAGCTGAAAAGAGCCATTTTAAATCTATTTGAATATAAAATATATATAAAATATATATGGTATAAAAAAACAAGCATAGGCAGGATTTAGCAGCTGAAAAGACCCATCTTTTTATCTACTTGACTATAAAATATATATTAAATATATAACATGTAGTTTTTTTAAAAGATAGGATGTAAAAAAACCAAGCGTAGGCAGGATTTAGCAGCTGAAAAGACCCATCTTTTTAAAAAAATCTAATTGAATATAAAATATAGTATATTATATTATAGTATATTATAGTATAGTATAGTATAGTATAGTATTGTATTGTATTGTATTGTAATATTATATTATATTATATTATATTATATTATATTATTATATTATATTATATTATATTATATTATATTATATTATTATATTATATTATATTATATTATATTATATTATATTATTATATTATATTATATTATATTATATTATATTATATTATATTATATTATAATATATAATATGTTTTTGTAGATTTTCATAGATAGATATGTATGTATGTATGTATGTATGTATGTATGTATAGATATATATTTAAAACCCTGCATATTGAATTTACAATTAAATTAGAATGCTGGGCTGAGACATCCGGGTCCTTTGCAAAGATGCGCAAGAGCGTTTTTAATTCAGAGAAGTCAATTGAAAACGAAAATCAAGAATAAATTTGTCTCTCTATCCAATATACCGGATGGCCTGCTTCTCTTTTAAGTCCTTTCCTATTTTTGAATATCCAAATTGCTCCTTAAGAAGAGAGTGACATCTCAACCCAACCAGATGACAAGAGTCTTGAAGTCACGAATGGGATTAAAAACAATCGCGGGTTTGCAATTGATGCTCCCGAAATATTGAGGTCAGCCCTATCCAGAAAGACGCCCCTGCACTGTTTATAATTTTATCCCGGCATCCACAAAAACAGGATATGCTCTAAAATAAATCGAGAGAGAATGGCTTTTTTTTTTGTCACTGAGGTGAAGCGGAGTGGTAGCTTTTGCAAAATCATTTGCCTTGAATTCAATTGGCAGCATCTGGAATTTCCTCTCCCCCAAAGTTAGCTTTTCCTTGAGTGGGAAATCAAAAGCCCCCTTAATATATTGGGGAAGAGGGGGAAGACAACTTGACAAAACAAAATTCTGTATTGTTGTAGAAGACATCAAAGCAGAGCCAGCCGAACAAATGGGTTTAAAACTAGTTTTTATCCTTAGGCTGACAGACTAAACCACAACCACAATCACTCCATGCACACACAGAAACGTGTGACTAGTTTTTCCTTTCCTTTCCTTTCCTTTCCTTTCCTTTCCTTTCCTTTCCTTCCTTCCTTCCTTCCTCTTTCCTACCTTCCTCCTTTCTTTCTTTCTTTCTTTCTTTCCTTCCTTCCTTCCCAGCTTCCTACCTTCCTTCCTTCCTCTTTCCTTCCTTCCTTCCTCCTTTCTTTCTTTCTTTCTTTCCTTCCTTCCTTCCTTCCTTCTCAGCTTCCTTCCTTCCTTCCTTCCTTCCTTTCCCTTAATTACTTGCATAGGGATTAGTCTTTATACTATTTATGTTGTTTGTATTTGTTGTCATGCATTTGCACCAGTGAGGCTAAAACCAATTTTGTTGTGTACCTGATGTAGAAGGACATCATTAGGCCTGGATAACCTTCAACTCCACCGTCTACATTCCAACCTGACCTTAGTGCTCAAGATAATCTGCCATAACATTCTACCTGCTAATGACGACTTTTACTCCAACTGCAACAATACAATAGATACAAACTAGATGCAATCCGTCCTGATCTTGATTGCAGGAAAAACGATTTCAGCAATAGTGTAGTAAGTGTGTGGAAGACCCTACCAATACCTGATCCTGTTGTTAGGTCCTCTAACCCCCATACCTTTTACCTTAAGCTGTCTCCCGTGGACCTTACGCATTTCTTCAGAGGTCCCTAAGGGGCGTGCATAAGCGGAGCAGCAACCCTACCGTCCCTGTCCTACTGTCCCATTTTTTACTCTTTGTATGTGTTTATGGCTATGTTTTGCTTATTTATATCCATTTATCCGTGCCATTTTTTTCAATACATTTTCATACTTGTTTCCTTGTACTTGTTGACATACATACATACATACATACATACATACATACATACATATATATGTATTTGTGTTACAACCCCTGGTATGCCTAAATATGGGAGGAAGGTCACTACTCCCTCTTTCTGTCCTTCGGCTTATCACAGAAAACCATGCAGGCAGAAAAACATATTTTTATTTTTAATGTTGCCTTTTTATATTTGTGTTGTATTTGTACTGATAAATAGATCTATACTAGTCTCCCTTTATTTATTTATCAGTACAAATATAACATATATATATATATATATATATATATATATATATATATATATATATATATATATATATATATATATATATATATATATATATATATATATATATATATATATATAAATTATAGATCTAAATCTTATATAAAAATCTTATTTTTAAGAAAAAAACTGGCTTAATGGCTGAAATTGTAACTCTCAGCTAAATGTGTGTGTGTGTATGTGTATATATATATATATATATATGTGTGTGTGTGTGTGTGTGTGTGTGTGTGTGTTTGTGTGTTTGTGTTACAACCCCTGGTATGACCAAATACAACAGCACAAATACAACATATATATATATATATATATATATATATATATATATATATATGTATGTATGTATGTATGTATGTATGTATGTATGTATGTATGTATGTATGTATGTATGTAAAGGTAAGATTAAAAAATAGATTAAAAATGATGTAACTATTAAATAGGATGACAGAAAGGTTGGGCCCAGATGACATACTGTAAGATTAATGGTATATAATAATAAATATTAAGATACATACATACATACATACATACATCTTTAGCTTTTGTTTTAAAAAGTTTTTTTACAATTTTTCCATAACCACTCTTATATCATTAATCTTACAGTGTGCCATCTGCTTACAACCTTTGTGTCATCATATTTAACAGTTACACCATTCTTAATCTATTTTTTAATCTTACCTTTCCCTTTGCATGTCAATTGCCCTTTAATTCAAGTCCTCCCCTATCATTCCGCGTTCCTTTCCAAATGCCTCTCTTTAGCTGAAAGCCTGTTGGGTGCGTCTCGCTGCGGCCCTTCCGTTCACGCGCGAGCTCCCCCCCCCACACGCCCTGGCCCCCCAACCCTAGACGGTGCGACACCCACCCCACCCCCCCGAGACACGTGAGGGCTTGCCCGGCTTCTCCCCTACCTGTACTCGGGCTTCGGTGAGGTCGATCTTCAAGGCCAGCTCCTCACGCGTGTAGATGTCGGGGTAGTGGGTTTCAGCGAAGACCCTCTCCAGTTCTTTCAACTGGGCGCTGGTGAAAGTGGTGCGAATCCTGCGCTGTTTCCGCTTCTCGTTCAGGCCGCCGTGGTCGGTGAAGAGCTTGTAAGGGACTGGAAGAGAAGGAGAGAGACACGCACCGCTTTAAAGGCCCTGCCGTTAGTTCAAACCCCGCTGCCCTTTTTTTGGTGCGCACGGGAACGCAAAGACAGAATTCACACGTGTGAGTTCTGTCTTTTCGTTCTCCCGTGCATGCACACGTGTGAATTCTGTCTTTTCGTTCTCCCGTGCATGCACGCGTGTGAATTCTGTCTTTTCGTTCTCCCGTGCATGCACACGTGTGAATTCTGTCTTTTCGTTCTCCCGTGCATGCACACGTGTGAATTCTGGCTTTTCGTTCTCCCGTGCATGCACAGGTGTGAATTCTGTCTTTTCGTTCTCCCGTGCATGCACACGTGTGAATTCTGTCTTTTCGTTCTCCCGTGCATGCACACGTGTGAATTCTGGCTTTTCGTTCTCCCCTGCGCACCAAAAAAGGGGCAGCGGGGTTTGAACTAAAGACGAGGGAGGCGTTTTGGTGCTTGGGGGCTCTGGACTCGGGGTGGGAAGTCCCCTTTTTATTTCCCGGGAAAAGGGACGGCGCGCATCCGCCCCCCTCCCAAATTGGACAAAATGCGCGCAAAGGATGGAGCAAAGGCGGATCCACGCGCGATACCCTTCTCCCTTTTTTCCCTTCGTTCGTCTTCTTCACGTCAATTCACCTTAAGCATGAAAGAGGCGGCGATTTTCATAATTTGATTATACGGAACGCAGGGCGGGCATCTCCACACAGCACCCCCAAAAAGTTAAAGCTTGCTTCGATTAGTCTACGGGATAGATGGATGGATGGGTGGTGGACGGACGGACGGACGGACGGACAGACTGATAAGTGGGTGGGTGGGTGGGTGGTGGATGGATGGATGGACGGACGGATGGATGGATGGACAGATAAATAGATGGATGGATAAATATATAATGTTAATTTTTGCCTATTGCGCTGATCAAAAACAGGAGGAAGAGAGGGGGGGACAGGACCGCCCCGCCTTTGCTAAGATGAGGCATAAAATTGTGCAAATGCCCCCTCTCCTCCCCCCTCCACCGCTTTTCCAAAGCCCGCTTTTGACAGCGATTCTTCCGCGGGGGCCGAAAAGCTGAGAAGCCAGCCGCGCGAAAGATTCGCTTCTCCGACTTGGCGTTTAGACCAGAACGCTGCGTTCTTTTTCCAAACCCGAAGCCAAAATGTTGCGGCTCTGTTGCCCGGCCAGGCCGAGGAAGCGGCTCATCCCTCGGAAGGGAACGAAGCGGGAGAGAGCGAGGCCCAGAGCTGGTCCGAGGCGGCAATCCCAGCGCTTGGTTTTGGATTCGGCGCATCCTTCCGGGAAGAGCTGCTGAAAATCAGGGGTAATCCGGATCAAGGCTCTACAAACGTCGTTGCCTCGTTTTCTGCCGGCCTTGCTGTGGGGAATGGGGGGTGCTTCCAAGCGAGCGAGGAGGAAGAGGAAGGAGAAGGAGAAGGAGAAGAAGGAGAGGAGGAGGAGGAGGAGAATTCTTAATTGGCCAAGTGTGATTGAACACGCAAGGAAGAAGAAGAAGAAGAAGAAGAAGAAGAAGAAGAAGAAGAAGAAGAAGAAGAAGAAGAAGAAGAAGAAGAAGAAGAAGAAGAAGAAGAAGAAGAAGAAGAAGAAGAAGAAGAAATAATAGTATTAGTAGTAGCAGTAGTTTTGGCGAGGGCGAGAAAGCCGCTGGTGTCAGTAATCACCCTCTACTACAGCCTTATCTAATTATTCCCCTCTCGCTTTTCAGTCCCCGTCGCAAAATAAATAAATTATGCCGATCATTTTGGCAGCTTAAGATAATTTTGTTGGCGGTTTCGGGTGTGACTTCGGATAGTGTAACTGTGTAAGTGAATTACAGCCGCCGCCCCCCCTTTCCTCCCCACCCACCCCTCCTTCTTCCCTTCCCTTCTCTACCTCTCCTCTCTCCTCTCTCCTTTCCCCGCGATCGCTCCTAACGTGATAAATCCTTTCATTTGGGTAAGCAAATTTGGTTTGGCTTAAAGACTCGAAAGCCCGATGTTTTCCAAATGCAATCAAGGCGCGCGGTTGTAAGCCGCAGGTTTTCCTGCTTGCCTTCCTCCCTCCCTCCCTCCCTCCCCAGCTAGGCGGAGGTCTTACCTGCCGCGTAGGGGCTGCTCTGGTGGTCCCTAAGGCTGCCCAGGCTGCAGGATCCGGGCGTGAGCGACGGGCAGCCCGAGGTGGCGCCGAAAGTGGTCCGGATGGGGTTATACTGGAAGCCGCTGGCTTGGCTGCAGGAGCTGAAATCCGCGTAAGCCGAAGCCAAGGTGGACGTGTCCATGCCGGCCATGCACGACTCGTAGGCGGAGGAATTGAGGTAGGAATATTCCATTTTATACATTGGAAAATGCTCCAGCTGGCCCAGCCGAGGGGGTCAGAGGAGGGCTGGGGACGCGGGAGTGGGCGCTTGCCTGCCTGCCTGCCTGCCTGCCTGCCTGCCTGGCCGAGGCCGGGGTTTTGGGGGGCCGGGGGAGGGAGAGAGATGCTCACCGCTCGGCTCTCGCTTCCAGAGTGGCCTCCCTGCTAGCAGCCGAGCCTGGTTTTATGAAAAAAGGGCTGCGAGGAGCTGCCTTGCCTTGAGGTCTCTAGAGCATATAGTTCCCATAATAAAAAACTTGGCTCTTTCCTCTTGGACAATAGCGAAGCGGTGGGTCTGAAGGCTGCCGCTTTTTACATGACAATAACTCATCAGTCTATTGGGCTGGCCGGGGGGGGGGGAGTTGGGAGGGGGAGCAATAGGAGGACGGAGGGGGAAAGAGCGAGCGCGAGAGAGAGGCGAGAGCGCCCGAGGTGGAGAAGGCGCGCTCCCGAATTTCCCTCCTCCTCCTCCTCCTCCTCCTCCTCCTCCTCCTCCTCCTCTTCTTCTCCCCCTCCCCGGTCCTGATTCCTGCATCTCTAATTAGACCTCGATCTTCTCTCTTCCCCCCCCCTCTCCCCTAACCCGTTGGCGTCCTTGCCCCGCCTTCTCTTTTTCCTCCCTCCCCCCCCCCTCTTTAATTTTCAACCAGCCGCCTTGCATGGGCGAGAAGCAAAGTGGGGAGCAGGGCTTGTCTTAACGCGCGGCCCCTTCCCGCGAGCATAAGCCCCCCATCCCCAATACTAATCTGTGTAATGTTAACCCTTCACCCGCACCTTGTATGGTAATGTATGTATCGCGTTTTACTGCATTAAAAAAATACGAACAGGCATGGATAGAAATTAACAAGGATAAATGTTTCGTTTTATCGAGCATTTTACATTTTTATTCCTGGGAGCAGTTGGCAACTACTATCTATCTATCTATCTATCTATCTATCTATCTATCTATCTATCTATCTATCTATCTATCTATCTATCTATCTATCTATCATCTATCTATCATCTATCTATCTATCTATCTATCTATCTATCTATCTATCTATCTATCATCTATCTACCTACCTACCTACCTACCTACCTACCTACCTATCATCTATTTTTCTTTTTTGTAAAACTTTTCTTATTTTTTTCCTTTTAAAACAAACATTTTATCATTCATTAATCAGTGTGTCCTCTGAGTACAAATTTTCTTTTAGTATCATAATAGTTATATAGCTTACCACCAAAATCTTTATATACATCTATTCTTATTTTAACATTACAACTTAATATATCTCCTCTTATAACATTTCTCTTCCTAGATTGTTTAAGTTTATATTTTTTCCAGTAATCACCTTTCATATTAATAATTTTACTTATCATCCATCTATCATCTATCTATCTATCTGTCTGTCTGTCTGTCTGTCTGTCGTCTGCCTGCCTGCCTGCCTGCCTACCTACCATCTATCTATCTATCTATCTATCTATCTATCTATCTATCTATCTATCTATCTATCTATCTATCATCTATACACACACACACACACACACACACACACACACACACACACAAACACACATATATGGCTCTGTTTTATTTAGGGCTGTCTTAAGGCTCTTGTCCGTGGGCCCCACGAGCACAGGGGGCCCATACTCATCTGTGTTAACCCTTCAATGCCCCTCGTATCATATAAACACAGCAATATATTTATTGAACTTTACTGCCTTTTAAAAAAAATTAATAGTAGCATGCAAAATAAAGGTTTCATTTTATCGACCATTTGACGTTTTAATGCTTGGGAGTCGTTGCCGTAGAGGCCCTTCGGGGGGGGGCATCATGTCGTTAAGAAGGTCCTGGTGGGGAGGAGGGGAACATTTAAGGACGCCCCCTCCCTTAAACGCAGACGCGCATCGAACCGCGTTCACATGTTCGCGCGCATCCCCTACGCGAGACGGGTCGGGAAGGGGGTCACCTAGGCTTTCTTTTCCTCTTCTTCCCTAAACCCCCCTCCCCGCAGGGTTTTAAAAAAAAATCTTCCAGCCCTCCCCCTCCCTTTTTTGGTCCGTGGCTGTTGGGGAAGCCCCCTTGATATCGACGCGAAGGGGTTTTTGTAAGCGTGTTACACGCCCAATTGCCGGGCCAAAGGACTCCCCGGAAGGGCGTGAAACCTTATAAAGGACCGAGACGCCAGCAGGAGGTGGGCACCTTCGGAGAGGGACCCTGCGGGTGGGGGAGGAGGAAAGCAGGGACGAGCCAGGCCGGGCTAGGCGAAGCTGTGTGTGTGTGTGCGCGGCATCGGTGTTTCCCACCCAAAACTCGCTCTGGGTTGCTGCCCTTCGGTCTGGCGGCGAGTCCTTCGCGGGTCCCTCTCCTCCCGGGTAAAAGACCCTGGGGACCCAAAGATCGTGCAGCAAGATCCAGCCGGTTCCTTGCATTAAATTAACTCTTCCCCCCCCCCCACAAAGCTATCTATCTTGCTATCTTGCTATCTTGCTATCTATCTATATGGCTATCTTTCTCTATCTATCTATCATCTATCTATCTATCTATCATCTATCTATCTATCTATCTATCTATCTATCTATCTATCATCTATCTATCTATCTATCTATCATCTGTCTATCTATCTATCATCTATCTATCTATCATCTATCTATCTATCTATCTATCTATCTATCTATCATCTATCTATCTATCTCTATCTATCTATCATCTATCTATCTATCTATCTATCTATCATCTATCTATCATCTATCTATCTATCTATCTATCATCTATCTATCTATCTCTATCTATCTATCATCTATCTATCTATCTATCATCTATCTATCTATCTATCATCTATCTATCTATCTATCTATCTATCTATCTATCTATCTATCTATCATCTATCTATCTATCATCTATCTATCTATCATCTATCTATCTATCTATCATCTATCTATCTATCTATCTATCTATCTCTATCTATCTATCATCTATCTATCATCTATCTATCTATCTATCATCTATCTATCTATCTATCATCTATCTATCTATCTATCTATCTATCTATCTATCTATCATCTATCTATCTATCATCTATCTATCTATCATCTATCTATCTATCATCTATCTATCTATCTATCTATCTATCTCTATCTATCTATCATCTATCTATCTATCTATCTATCTATCATCTATCTATCTATCTATCTATCATCTATCTATCATCTATCTATCTATCTATCTATATCTATCTATCATCTATCTATCATCTATCTATCTATCTATCTATCTATCTATCTATCTATCTATCATCTATCTATCTATCTATCTATCTATCTATCTATCTATCTATCTATCGTATATTTATTTATCTATGCGCGCGCGCGCGCACGCACACACACAGCCCTTTTATTTAGGGCTGTCTTAACGCATGGACCTGCTGGGCGCGTGCCCGTGGGCCCCACGAGCACAGGGGCCCAATATACTCCCCATACCTCATATACCCCAGTGTAACATACACCGAAGGGTGTATGTTAACCCTTCAATGCCTCTTGTATCATATAAACACAGCAACATATTTATTACACTTTACTGCCTTTTTAAAACAAATTAATACTAACATGCAAAACAAAAAGTTTAATTTTTACATTTTTATTCCTGGGAGTAGGGGGCCCGTCATGCTGTTAAGACAGGCTTGCCCCTCTTCCCTTTCCCACGACTTCTGCAAGATTCCCGTGAAACGGACACGGGTCCGGTTTCAACCTCCCGTCCCGAAGCTTCGCTGGAGCGCTGCGTATTTGCGCAGCGGATGGTTTTGTTCGCTTCCTTTTTCCCCGAGGTTGATATTCTTTCCAGTTGTCCGTCCGTCCGTCCCCGTCCCCCCCTCCCCGTTAATTATTTTTCTTCCCGGATTATTTGTCTCCTCCCCGGCGAGACGCCATTCTCAGCGCTGGGTGGCGGCGCCTCCCTTCCCCTCCCCTCCCACCCCGTCCTAAAGATAGAACCCAAGGGCTAATTGGCTGCATTACCTTCATTACCGCCCCTTATGTCATTAAAGTAACAAACTCGGAGTATTTACCAGGCTCCCTTCCAGTCCTATCACCGCAAAGCGGGGCTATTGTGTGTGTGTTTGTGTGTGTGTGTGTGTGTGTGTAGGTAGGTAGGTAGGTAGGCAGGTAGGCAGGCAGGCAGGCAGGCAGGCAGGCAGGCAGGCAGGCAGGCAGGCAGGCAGGTAGACAGACAGACAGACAGACAGAGAAAGAGACAGACAGGCAGATAGATATATAAAGATGCTAGATATATAGATGAGAGATAGATATAGATGATATGGATAGATAGATGGATAGATAGCCAGATAGATAGATAGATAGCCAGATAGATAGATAGATAGATAGATAGATGATAGATAGATAGATAGATAGATAGATAGATAGATAGATAGACAGACAGACAGACAGACAGACAGAGAGATATAGATAGATAGATAGATAGATAGATAGATAGATAGACAGACAGACAGAAAGACAGATAGATAGATATAGAGAGATAGAGAGATACGTAGGTAGGTAGCCAGATGATAGATAGATAGATAGATAGATAGATAGATAGATAGATAGATAGATGATAGACAGATAGATAGAGATAGATAAAGATAGACAGATAGATAGATATCAAGATAGATAGATAGACAGATAGACAGATAGATAGATAGATAGATAGATAGATAGATAGATAGATAGATAGATAGATTGATAGATGATAGATAGATAGATAGCCAGATAGATAGATAGATAGATAGATAGATAGCCAGATAGATAGATAGATAGATAGATAGATAGATAGATAGATAGATGATGGATGGATGGATAGATATCTAGATAGATAGATAGAGAGATAGAGAGAGAGAGAGAGAGAGAGAGTGATAGCGAGAGAGAGAGATACGTAGGTAGTTAGCCAGATAGATAGATAGATAGATAGATAGATAGATAGATAGATAGATAGATAGATAGATAGCCAGATAGATAGATAGATAGATAGATAGATAGATAGATAGATAGATAGATAGATGATGGATGGATGGATAGATATCTAGATATCTAGATAGATAGATAGAGAGATAGAGAGATAGAGAGAGCGATAGCGAGAGAGAGAGATACGTAGGTAGTTAGCCAGATAGATAGATAGATAGATAGATAGATAGATAGATAGAGAGTGAGAGAGAGAGAGACAGATAGATAGATAGCAAGATAGATAGATAGATGATAGATAGATAGATAGATAGATAGATAGAGAGAGAGAGAGAGAGATAGCCAGGTAGATAAATAGAGAGAGAGAGGGATAGCGAGATAGATAGATAGATAGCGAGATAGATAGATAGCGAGATAAAGAGAGAGAGAGAGAGAGAGAGAGTTAGATACTCATACCAACTACAGTGGTTTCCACCAAGGTCCTCTGTTCTGGCGGGAACAGAGGTTTAATCCTATTGGTCGAAGGGTCTGACAGCTCCCTATAAAAGGGCTGCTGTTAGAGTCAACCTTTGCTGGATTGTTCTTACTTGTTGTGTTATAATAAAGAGCTGTTGTTATCGTTAAGCCTGTGTGTGCCTATCCATTACCCAATCAAACACTGGTGATGAGGGTGGGATTGGAAGGCAACTAGGCGAACCGAAAAGAGCGAAGAAATCCAGCAAGTACATCCAGCCCGGAGCTCAGCGCGGCTTCGAGCAGCCATTTTTGAGCTCAAAACGCCCTCTGTACATAAAATGGCCATGCACGCCCCACCGACTCCGTATGATCCAGTCACCAAGCAATGGGACTCATACATGCTACGATTTGACTGCTTCTTCAAGGTAAACGACCTCATGGGCCTTTCTGAAGGCCGCAAGAAGAACATGTTCCTCGGGTACTGTGGCCGGGAAGTGTTCAAGACGGCAAAAGACCTCTCCGAACTGACACCGCTCCAATCAGTTGCCTGGTCCGTGCTCCAGCAGACGCTTAGCACTCATTACGCGCCCAAGCCATCCAAGCACGTTCGCCGGCATGAATTCAATATCAGGAACCAAAAGGAGGGCGAGTCGATTAACGAGTACGTTGCTGCACTCCGTAAAACCGCAGCATACTGCGAATTCAGAGACTTAGATGAGCTGATTCTGGACCACATAATATGCGGCGTTCAGGACATTAATTTACAGAGGAGGTTGCTCGCGAAAATCAAACCTCACTCTGCAAATCGCCTTGGACGAAGCCAGGGAGTCAGAATCAGCCGTCAAATTGACTGAAACCCTGCAGCGCCAAAGCGCGCCCCAAGAAGCAGGGAAAAGCACACACATTCATTGCGAGGCCGCAGAGCCCGAGAGTTCTGAAGAAGAAGATGACAGCTGCTGCATGCGCAGTAGCCAAGCCCAGCCGGCGCACTCTTTCAAACAGCGTCTCCCGCCTTGCGCGAGCTGCGGAGGAGACCATGTCAGATTGGCTTGCCATTTCCACGACACAACCTGCCAGCGCTGCGAGTGAAAGGGGCCCATCGCAAAGGTGTGCGGGGGCAAATTCTCTGCCACTGCCTGGCAGCCTAGAGGCACACCTAGCCGCCAACCAAGGCCCAGCCAAGGGGCTTGGAAGAAGCCACCACGGCGCTCAGAGGGCGATGACAGAGTCACCCACCACACATCAATCGGCAAGTCCGTACCAGGCGGCCAAAAATGCTGAAGGTCACAGTCCTCATTGAGGACACTTCATGTGAGATGGAGATCGACACCAGGTCATCACTGACCATCATACCATGGTCTACCCTGAAACAAGCTATCCCTAGCCTCAAGAAGAAGCACCTTCGCACCCCTGACATCCGCCTACGCGATTACCAGGGAAACCGGGTCACCATCGTGGGCCAAGGCACCTTCCAGGTGAACTTCAAACAGTTCAGTGGGAAACTCCCAGTGACAGTGGTCAGCGGCAACCTGCAGAGCCTCCTAGGGCTAGATTGGTTCTAAGCCCTGGGCCTAGAGGTGACCGGTATCAACGCCTTGAAGGACAACGGCACTGAAGCATCTTTAAGGAGTTCGAGGACATCTTGGGCGCTGGTGTGGGTGAGTATGTGGGGACCCCAATTTCATTTAATCTGGACCCCAACATTCCCCCTCTCCGTGGTCACCCCCTTTTTCCCCTTCTCAGACCCACTTGCATAACCATCCCCCCTCCCCCTTGGGGCAGGGAGCCTGAGACATGCAGAGTCCGAGCGTGGAAAAGGCAGACCCTCAGTGACTAAGACGCTGAGCTTCTCGATCAGAAAGGTCGGCAATTCGGCGGTTCAAATCCCTAGCGCGGCATAATGGAGTGAGCTCCGGCTACTTGTCCCAGCTTCTGCCAACCTAGCAGTTCGAAAGCACGTAAAAATGCAAGTAGAAAAATAGGAACCACCTTTGGTGGGAAGGGAACAGCGTCCCGTGTGCCTTCGGCATTGAGTCATACAGGCCACATGACCACGGAGACGTCTTCGGACAGCGCTGGCTCTTCGGTTTTGAAACGGAGATGAGCACCGCCCCCTAGAGTCAGGAACAAATACCACATATGTGGATCCTTTACCTTTATGTACTCTGCCCCTCTGCCCCCCCCACCTCAATCCACAGATGGTTTTTCACACTTACGACTGTTGCAGCTATTCTATCTATCTATCTATCTATCTATCTATCTATCTATCTATCTATCTATCTATCTATCTATCTATCTATCTATCTGGCTATCTATCTCTATCTATCTATCTATCTATCTATCTATCATCTATCTATCTATCATCTATCTATCTATCTATCTATCTATCTATCTATCTATCTATCTATCTGGCTATCTATATCTATCTATCTATCATCTATCTATCTATCATCTATCTATCTATCTATCTATCTATCTATCTATCTATCTATCTATCTATCTATCTGGCTATCTATCTGGCTATCTGGCTATCTCTCTCTCTCTCTCTCTCTCTCTCTCTCTCTCTCTCTCTCTCTCCTTATCTATCTATCTATCTGTTAGATTGGGTAATGGATAGGCACACACAGGCTTAACGGTAACAACAGCTCTTTATTATAACACAACAAGTAAGAACAATCCAGCAAAGGTTGACTCTAACAGCAGCCCTTTTATAGGGAGCTGTCAGACCCTTCGACCAATAGGATTAAACCTCTGTTCCTGCTGGAACAGAGGATCTTGGCGGAAACCACTGTAGTTGGTATGAGTATCTAACACCCCTCCCCTCTTAGATGGAACAATCCTACTGGTAACGTAGTCACGCAGGTAGGCGGGCTTTTGGGTAGCTCTGACTGACCTGCGCAGTTCAGTAGGAGGGGTTTCCTGGGCCAGGTCAGACGGACCTGTTTGCTCCGCAGCTCTGCTTGGTGGAAACTCCTGGAACCTTTTACAGGCCGCGGCTGGAGCTTCTGGAGCCGGTTCACTCGGAGCTCGCTGCGGGCCTGCAACAAAACCAGATAAGTTTCTCTGTACCCTCGGGCTTGAGCTGACTGTGGAAGGAGTCAGCATTTGCTCCGTTTGGGTAGGTCTTTGGCTAACTCATGCAGGAGTTACTTCTGATTGTCTAAGAGTGGAGTTGGAGAGGCGGCCACGGAGTTGGTCAATATGCCTTCTCTAATTCCTACTGTCCTTGAGCTCTAGGAAGTAAGAGTGAGGGCTGGTGATGCCTATAATTTTGGCAGGAATCCACAGAGTTCTCCCGGTGTAGGTGTGGGAGTATACCGAATCCTCTACGCTAAAAGTCCGAATCTTGCTTGTGGAGTCTGGGGGTGATGAGGCAGAATAATTGGGGTGTAGCCAGTGTAAGTGGGACCTTAGTCGGTGACCCATGAGAAGCTCAGAGGGGATTCTCCCAGTAGTGGCACTGGGCATGATGTGCTGAATTAGTAAGTAATGGTCAACCCATGTTTGCCAATCTCCTGGGCCCATCCTAGAAAGGGATGCCCTACGCACAGTCACCCATGCGCTAGTGACGTCTCGCCTGGACTACTGCAATGCTCTCTACATGGGGCTTCCCTTGAGATGCACTCGGAGACTACAGTTGGTCCAGAACGCGGCCGCGCGGGTGATTATGGGGAGGTCTAGATACTCCCCTGTAACACCTCTCCTGCGCGAGCTGCACTGGCTTCCTGTGGTCTACCGAGTGCGTTTCAAGGTTTTGATTATGATCTTTAAAGCGCTTCATGGCACAGGACCTAGTTACATGCAGGATCGCATCCTGCCCCACACATCCCTACGACCAATTCGCTCACACAGAGAGGGACTTCTCCGGGTGCCGTCCACCAAACAGTGTCGGGGGGCGACATCCAGGAGCAGAGCCTTCTCTGTGATGGGCCCAGCCCTGTGGAATGACCTTCCCCGTGACATCAGGATTATTTCCGATCTCCGCTCCTTCCGTGTACAGTTGAAGACCCACCTCTTTCAATTATCCGGCCTGGCTCAACTGTAATTTTTTCATATTCCTCCTGACTGTCTTTTTTAAATTTTCAATTTTTATTGTATATTGGGTTTTTACTAAACGGGGTATGTCAATGGTTTTAATTTGTCTAAATGTTTTAATCTATTACCTCCTCCGTGCATGTATGTCTTTGTATATATGTATGTTTATATATGTCTTAGTGTACGCCGCCCCGAGTCCTGTCTGGAAAGGGAGCGGCTAATAAATTCAAATTTATTATTATTATTATTATTAAAGGGCCTCTTTTGCAGATCTCACCATTCTCTCCACTTGACCATTGGAGGTCGGATGGAATGGCGCGACCAGGGTATGCCTGATTCCCTGAGCTGCTAGGAAGGTCTCAAATTGCATGGCCGTGAATTGGGGCCCATTGTCAGAGACCAAGACGTCAGGCAGGCCATGCGTGGAGAAATGTCTCTGTATCACCTTGATGACGGCTTCTGCCATTGTGGAGGTTATCAGGACTACCTCTAATCACTTCGACTAAGCATCCACAACTACTAAGAATGTCTGGCCATGAACTGGGTCAGCAAAGTCAATGTGCACCCTAGACCACAGTGCTTGAGGTCGCTCCCACGCCTTACCGGGCGCCTCTGGGGGAGCTGGTCTGGACTCCTGGCACTTCTTCGATCTCCCTGTCCATGTTAGGCCACCACACATAACTTCTAGCCAAAGACTTCATCCTGACAATTCCAGGACGCCCTACATGTAAAGCTTCTAATACTGCAATGCACAGTTTGGGTGGAACAACAACCCAGTCCCCCCACAGTAGACAGCCATTAACCACCGACAATTCATCGCGTTTAGCAAAGTACATTTTAAAATCAACTCCGACAGGCCCCTTGGGCCATCCCCTCTACACTCAGTTCAAAACTTGTTTGATGGTGGAGTCCTTCGCAGAGTGGTGGGCAACGTCAGTGGATGAGACAGGCCCAGTCTCCAGGCAGTCAGTGAGGAGGACTGGCGTCTCAGGGGTAGGGTCAGCAAGAAGTTCTGGCAGTGGGCAGCGGCTGAGAGTGTCGGCATGCCCCAAAGTGGAGCCAGGTCGGTGGATAAGGCGGTAGGAGTAAGCAGCCAGGAAAATAGTCCATCTGCTCATGCACTGGGGTAGAACGGTCCCCAGCCAGTAGACCCAACAACGGCTTGTGGTCCGTAATCAGTTCGAAGTCCCATCCGTAAAGGTACTCGTGGAACCTTTTTACTCCTGCCACAGCAGCCAAAGCCTCGTGGTTCAACTGGCTGTAGTTCCGTTCTGGGGCGGATAGGGTCCTGGAGTAAAAAGCAATAGGGGCTTCAGTTCTGTTGGGCATACGGTGGCTGAGGACGCCGCCGACGCTGAGTGGTGAAGCATTGCAGGTCAGCACCAGCGGCAGGGTCTGGCTGTACAGGACGAGAAACGAATCCACTGACAGGAGTCGTTTTACTGCGGCAAATGCAGCAGCCTCGGCTTTCCCCCAGGGACCATTTCGCGTTTTGGGCCAGTAGACGATGTAATAATTAATAATAATAATTTATTAGATTTCTAGACCGCTCCCTCTCCCCGGAGGGACTGTAGGCGCACAGCAATGGTGGCTTTCTGTTTAAGAAAGACGCTGTAGAAATTAAGGAGCCTGAGGAACGCCTGCAGCTTGGTTTGATTGCGAGGTGTGGGGGCATCTTAATAATAATAATAATAATAAATTTGGATTTATTAGCCGCTCCCTTTCCAAGTAGGACTCGGGGCGGTGTACAATGGAGCATATAACATGAAACATATATAACAACACCAAACGTACATACATACACAACACACATACATACACGGAGGAGGAAGCAAATTACATCAATAGACAGTTAAAAATCTGCTTTAAAATACCCCAATTGTAAAAACCCAATAAAATTAATATTTAAGAACAATTTAAAAAACAGTTTGGAGGAATGGGAAAATTACGATTGCGATTGAGCCAGGCCGGATAATTGAAAGAGGTGGGTCTTCAGCTGTACACGGAAGGAGCGGAGATCGGAAATCATCCTGATGTCACGGGGGAGGTCATTCCATAGGGCTGGGCCCATCACAGAGAAGGCTCTGCTCCTGGGTGTCGCCCCCCGGCACTGTTTGGCGGACGGCACCCGGAGAAGTCCCTCTCTGTGTGAGCGAATTGGTCGTAGGGATGTGTGGGGCAGGATGCGATCCTGCATATAACTAGGCCCTGTGCCATGGAGCGCTTTAAAGATCATAATCAAAACCTTGAAACGCACTCGGTAGACCACAGGCAGCCAGTGCAGCTCGCGCAGGAGAGGTGTTATAGGGGAGTATCTAGTCCTCCCCATAATCACCCGCGCGGCCGCGTTCTGGACCAATTGTAGTCTCCGAGTGCATCTCAAGGGAAGCCCCATGTAGAGAGCATTGCAGTAATCCAGGCGAGACGTCACTAGCGCATGGGTGACTGTGCGTAGGGCATCCCGGTCCAATAAGGGGCGCAATTGGCGCATCAGGCGAACCTGATGGAACGCCCCCCCTTGCCACGGCTGTTACATGGTTATCCATGGACAGCCGGGTATCCAGGAGGACGCCCAAATTGCGCACCTGTTCCATGGGGGCTAGTTGGACGCCCCCGATGGCCAGAGATGGAAGCACCTGGTTGAACCGGGAGGCCGGAAGCCACAGCCACTCCGTCTTGGAAGGGTTGAGTTTTAGTCGGTTGCCATCCATCCAGACCCGTACGGCCTCCAGACACCGGGACATCATTTCGACGGCCTCATTGGGGTGGTTCGGAGTGGAAATGTATAGCTGAGTATCATCAGCATACAGATGATATCCCACTCCAAAACCACGGATGATCTCGCCCAGCGGTTTCATATATGTGTTGAACAGGAGAGGCGAGAGCACCGATCCCTGTGGCACTCCACATGTGAGTGGCCTCCGGGTCGAACTCTGCTCCCCTGTCAACACACGTTGCGTCCGACCAGAGAGGTAGGAGCCAAACCACCGTAAAACGGTGCCTCTGACTCCCAGCCCCTCTAGCCGGTGCAACAGGATACCATGGTCGATGGTATCGAACGCCGCCGAGAGATCTAATAGGACCAGGATAGAGGAACAACCCCTATCTCTGGCCCTCCAGAGATCATCAACCAATGCGACCAAGGCCGTCTCCGTGCTGTGCCCGGGTCGGAAGCCGGACTGGCGCGGGTCTAGATAATCATTTTCCTCCAGGTGACGTGGGAACTGCTGTGCTACCACACTCTCTACAACCTTCGCTAAAAAAGGAAGGTTGGAGACTGGACGATAATTGACTAGGTCCGTTGGGTCCAGGGAAGGCTTCTTGAGCAGGGGCCTCACCACCGCCTCTTTCAAGGCGGCCGGTAGAGACCCCTCACCCAACGAGGCGTTCACCAGGCCCAGGAGCCAGTCACGCGTGACCTCCCAGGATGCCAGTACAAGCCAGGAGGGACACGGGTCCAATAAACATGTGGTGGGTCGCAGACGTCCACGCAACCTGTCCAAATCCTCGATGGCAACCGAGTCAAACTCCTCCCAAAGCGGTCCCTCAAGACTCGCAACGGGCGTCTCTACTGAACCACTGAAAGGGGTCCATCCCATCCGGATTTGAGCGACTTTGTCCTGTAGATAATTCCCAAACTCCTCTGCTCTGCCCTGTAAAGGGGCTTCCCGTGGTCTCTCAAACAAGAGGGAACGGGTCACCCGAAACAGGGCGGCAGGGCGGTTATCTGCAGACGCAATAAGAGCAGCGCAATGTTGACGTTTGGCCGCTCTTAGTGCCACAAGGTACGTCTTCAAATAGGCTCGTGCCTGTGCTCGGTCAAATTCGGAACGGGAGGATCTCCAACGACTCTCTAGGCGTCTCTTGTGGCGTTTCATCACCCTTAGCTCCTCAGTAAACCAAGGTGCCAGGGTGGTTCTTCGCCGCAGGAGAGGCCGCAAAGGCGCCACCCGGTCTAGGGCCCCGGTAGCCGCACTATTCCATGCGACTACCAGGTCCTCTACTCGGGGGCGGGTCAGGTCCACAGGAGGTGGCCCAAGTTCCGTCTGGAACCTATCCGGTTCCATCAGGCGCTTGGGGCGGAACCATCTAATACCTTCCAGTTCCGCCCCAAGCGCCTGAATTGCTTGAATTGCTTCTTGAATTGCTTTTATTTTTTGTGTGGTTGGGTCTTGAATTGCTTTTATTTTTTGTGTGGTTGGGTGAATCCCAGAGCCGTCGATCAAGAAATCTTGAATTGCTTTTATTTTTTGTGTGGTTGGGTGAATCCCAGAGCCGTCGATCAGGTACCCTAGGAATTCAACCCTTGGCACGTTAATTTGGCATTTTTCCTTTTTGAGAGGGAGGCCCTTGTCTCTAATTCTAGCCAAAACTGCTCATACTCGTTTTAAAAGTTGCACCTCATTTGCAGCCGATACCAAGATGTCATTGAAATAGGAGACGACTCCTGGAATCCCATGCAAAAGCCGTTCCATGATGCTTTGGAATGCTGAATTGCAGGCGGTGACATTTGAATGCACCCCTGTGGGTCACAATGGTTTGGGCCTCCACCATAGTGCCATATACAGGCAATTGTTGGTATGCCTGCGCCATGTCCAATTTAGCAAAAATTTTTCCAGGGCCTAACAAATGGGTACATCTCTCTCTCTCTCTCTCTCTCTCTCTCTCTCTCTCTCTCTCTCTCTCCCTCCCTCCCTCCCTCCCTCCCTCCCTCTCTCTCTCTCTCTCTCTCTCTCTCTCTCTCTCTCTCTCTCTCTCCTGTTTGCTGTTTTAAGGGACCTTGTAGGTCATCTAGTCCACCCCCCCACCCAAGCAGGAGACCCTACACCCTTTATGACTGATGGCAGTCCAGCCTCTTCTTGAAAGCCCACGACTTCCAAAGGCAACTTCTGTTCCATCGGTTGATTGTTCTCACTGTCAAAAAATTTCTCCTTATTTCCAGGTTGAATCTCTCCTTGGTCAGTTTCCATCCATTCTTCCTTGTCTGACCTTCGGGTGCTTTGGAAAATAGCTTGACCCCCTCCGATCTGTGGGAACCCCTCAAATATTGGAAGACTGAAACCAAGATTAGTATCCATCCCTATTAACGAAATTCCGACAATGCCTCTCTCGTACGTCTTTTATCAGTCCTTGCCTGTCCACCTCTGATGTGTAAACGTAACCAGGTTTTTTTCCTGCCTTAACTGGACATCAGTAAGTAGCTTGCGGGGCACACATAACATCCTGAGTTTTGTTGGGGAGTGGGGGGTGTCTCACTTTGAGAACTGACATTGTTGGTTTGTGGTGCGTTTGTGCTGCACGAACTGCAGGTTGTGGGGTGCTAATATAAGTCTTGGATCTGTGCCAGGTATTTCTACTGATGTATTGGGGGAGGGGGCACCATATCTTTGTGTCCTTAAACCTTCCTTAAACCAAAATCCACATAGTAGATTCTATCTAGCTAGCTATATAAAAGCAAAATACCACTCATGCAGCATCACGAAATCTCCAGAACCGTAAAGCCTACAAACTTGAAATTCGGCACGTTTGTTCCTCTTGGCTTCTAGGTGCTTGCTAAGAAAGGATTTTTCAAAATGACCATCAGCTCATTAGTATTTCTTATAGTATTATTAACATGCTCGGATGCTAAGGAGTTAGACATTCTACTCCCCCACCCCACCTGAATAGAACTCTGTTCCAACTGCCACTTGGACATGGGCGTGGCCAGCGTGTGACTCATCTGGCCTGTGGGCTGGGAGTTTAGACATTCTACTCCCCCTCCCCACCTGAAAAACACTCTGATGGTAAGGAGTTAGACTGAGGGAGAGAAGAGGATAAGATAGGAGAGGCCTCTGTGGGGCAAGCCTGAGGGAGAGAAGGGGAAAGGAGAGGATCAATCGGGCCAACCTGAGGGAGAAAAGGGAATAAGATAGGAGAGGCCTCTATGGGACAAGCCTGGGGGAGAGAAGGGGAGAGGAGAGGATCAATCAGGCCAACCTGGGAGAAAAGAGGATAAGATAGGAGAGATATCTGTGGGGCAAGCCTGAGGGAGAGAAGGGGATAGGAGAGGATCAATGGGGGCAACCTGAGGGAGAAAAGAGGATAAGATAGGAGAGACCTCTGTGGGGCAAGCCTGAGGGAGAGAAAGGGAGAGGAGAGGATCACTGGGGGCAACCTGAGGGAGAAAAGTGGATAAGATAGGAGAGACCTCTGTGGGGCAAGCCTGAGGGAGAGAAGGGGATAGGAGAGGATCAATGGGGGCAACCTGAGGGAGAAAAGTGGATAAGATAGGAGAGACCTCTGTGGGGCAAGCCTGAGGGAGAGAAAGGGAGAGGAGAGGATCAATCGGACCAACCTGAGGGAGAAAAGGGGATAAGAGGAGAGACCTCTGTGGGGCAAGCCTGAGGGAGAGAAAGGGATAAGAGAGGATCAATTGGGCAAGTCTGAGAGAGAAAAGAGAGACCAATCGTAACTACTCATTTATTTTCAAGCTGTAACTATTGATTTATCAAGCCCGATCACGTAGTTTCGTAGTGGAGCATGGGTAAGAAGAACAAGAGGTGGAATTCTTTGCTTAGGGTTTGGCTATCGCTTTTAAAGGTGTTTTTCAACACCCACCCCGCCCCCAAATCCGAAATGGTCCTCTGGATGTGGGTAATTTGGGTTGTTCTTTAAAAAATATAAATAAAAATAAAACAGTGATATTGCTGCCATATTACTTTTGCGTGGAAATCTTGAAGCCGTTTTGTGGATTTTGGAGCATATTTAACTTGCTGCTTCAGTAGGGATTCTCAAAGCAGGCACAGCACGGCACAGCAATGCAGGGCTGGAAGGGACCTCAGAGGTCATCTAGTCCAACTCCCTGCTCCAGCAGGAGACCTTATGTCATCTGGGTTATTCCGGTCCCCCTAACAAGAGGAAATGTAAGGAGTTTACTAGGCAAGTAAACTGCCCTGCAGAGGGAGGCAGAGATAGTCCTCGACTTACGATGATAATTGAGCCCAAAATGTCGGTCGTTAAGCAAGAGCGTTGTTAAAGTGAGTTTCGAGGCATCGAACTCCCTCCCTCCTCCTCCAACAGTCTGGCTCCAGCGGTTTCAAATGTAGCATGAAAATGTAGCATGTGCACACAGATGTACATGCGTGAATACACAAACCAGTGGTGGGCTCCTACCGGTTCGGACCGGTTCGGCTGAAACAGTAGTGATTTGCCGGCCTGAGTGGCCGAAACCGGCAGCGACCCAGGCCTAGTCATGCCTCCAAACCGATGGGCGCAGCATTATTTTTTTTTTAATGTTCTGTGCATTTACAGACCTATTTATGGGCAATTGCACATGTGCGCGGAGTGCGCAAGGGCGAAATTGCACTCGCACCGAACCGGCAGTCATGCTGGAAGCAGCCCACCCCTGGCCCAAACACACGGCAAAAGCACAGGAGGAACTAAAGCCATTGAGCCAACACCGGAAGTGTAAACAACCTTCCAAAACCCACCTTAAAAAATAAATAAACAGAAACCCAAAATGGGGACAGATTTAATTTCTGTATCTTGGCTTATCAAAGGCTATCAAATCATGGAAATTATGAAATTATGTTCATCTCGCAAGAACCTGGGATGCTGGTTTGAGAGGATACGGGGTTTGTCTGCCTGTATGCCCAGGGGGTGGGGGGGTGGGTCTCCAAAACTGGCAGCTTTAAGTCTTGGGGACTTCAACTCCCAGAATCCCTCAGCCAGCCCTGGTGACCTTGGCACTCAGATCTTCTATATATTACCTCTGGGCATCTTCTTGGCGACATTCGCACACGGGACATTCTTCTTGGGGTTCCCCCCTTCTTCTTCTTTCCCTCCGCCCATTGGCCACTTTCTCGCTTCCGTTCATGGTTCTGAGGCTCCACGCTGCCCCCTTCTTCCCCCTTCATATGGCCTGTCAGTCCCTTCCTCCAGCTGTCTGTCTCATCCTCCCTCCCTCCCCCTCCCTCTCTCCTTTCCTCCCTCCCTTTCTCTCCCTCTCTATCTCTCCCCCTTTCTCCCTATCTCCCTTCCCCTCCCTCTCCTCTCCATCCCCCTCTCCCTCCTCCTCTCTCTCCCTCTCCCTCTCTCCCTCTTCCTCCCTCCCACTTTCTCCCCCTCCCTCTCTTTCCCTCCCTCCCTCCCTTTCCCTCCTTCTCTCTCTTCCTCCCTCTATCTCTCTGTCTCTCTCCCTTTCTCCCTTCCCCTCCCTCTCCCCCTCTCTCTTCCTCCCTCCCACTTTCCCTCCCTCCCTCCTTCCCTTTCCCTCCTTCTCTCTCTCTTCCTCCCTCTCTCTCTATATCTCTCTGTCTCTTTCCCTTTCTCCCTTCTCCTCCCTCTCCCCTCTCTCTCCCTCTCCCTCTCTCTTCCTCCCTCCCACTTTCCCTCCCTCCCTCCCTTTCCCTCCCTCTCTCTCTTTTCTTCCCTCTATCTCTGTCTCCCTCCCTTTCTCCCTCTCTCTCCCTCTCTCCCTCTCTCTTTCTCCCTCCCTCTTTCCCTCCTTCTCTCTCTCTCTCTTGCTCCCTCCCTCCCTCCCCTCCCTTCCCCCTCCCTCTCCTGCCTGACTTCAAGGCCCCCTCCTGTTTTGGCCCTGGTCCTTTCCGCCTGCGAGACGTCCCTTTCCCAAAGTCGCCAGCGCCCGGTTCATTTGATTAGGGCAAAGATGCGTCCACTGCTTCAGCGGCCTTCCATCACCCGCCTGGAGAAGGGGAGGGGAGAGAACAAACCCGGGCTGCCCCTCCCTCCCTCCCTCCCTCCCTCCCAAATGAATCAAATCAGAAAGAAGTGTGGATGCCCTGGCCCCAAAGCCCACTCCTGGACTCGCAAGTGTCCCAAATGGAATTAAGGGTCCCCATAGCCCCCATCTTTCCACCCCCCCAGTCCTCCCCCCTCTGTGACTCTGCTGTTCCTTAACCCAGCCAGCAAAGCAGACCCCTCCGCCAAGAGCTTCATCCCCCCCCAAAGGTCCATAGGGAGTGGGGAGGGGGCCACTAAGAAAGGCCGCGAGTCACAAAGCCCCAAGAAAAGGAGAGGGTGCAAGTAGACCCTCCCCATTTCCCCCTCCCCTCTTCCTAGGTTACTTTCTGGGATTTTCTTTTGGGTTTTTCATTTTGATAAACCTGTAAAAAAAGATTTTAAAAAAGGTACTGGGGAGAAAAAGGGTTTTGGGATCGTTTTTCACACTTACGTCGAGACGTCGCCAGGGTCCCCCGATCGAAATTCAGACACTTGGCAAAGGGCTCGCCTTAACAGCCACGTCTCGAAGGGAGGAACTGCAGGGGTTCATTTAATGACGGTGGCAAGCGAGATGGTACAATGGGACCAAACTCCCTCAGCCGACGTTTCACTTAGCAATAGAAATTTTGGGGACTCCATTCTGGTCGTAAGTTGAGGAGTACCTGGACCGGCTCCAGGAAGAAAAAGAGCAAAATAAAACTCTTCTTGGGGGGAATTCTTAGCTCAGAATCATTCTTTTCTTTTTCTTTCTTTCTTTCTTTCTTTCTTTCTTTCTTTCTTTCTTTCTTTCTTTCTTTCTTTCTTTCCTCCCCTCTCCTTCTTTTCTCTTTCTTTCTTTCTTTCTTTCTTTCCCTTCCTTCATCTCTCCCTCTCTCCTTTTCTTTTTCTCATTCTTTCTTTTTTCCTCTTTCTTTCCCTTCCTTTCCCTCTCTCCTTCCTTTGTCCCTCCCTCCTTCTTTTCTTATTCTTTCTTCCCCTTTCCTTCTTTCTTTCTTTTTTCTTTTTCTTCCTCCCCCTCCCTCCCTCTTTTCTTCCTTCCTCTTCCTTCCTTCCTTCTTTCTTTCTATCCCTTCCTTCCTTACTCTCTACATCCCTCCTTTCTCTTTCTTTTCATCTTCCTTTCTTTCTCTTCCTTCCTTCCTCCCCTCTTTCCTTTATCCCTCCCTCCTCTTTCTTCCTTTCCATCTTTCTTCCTTTCCTTCTTTCTTTTCCTTCCTTCCTCCCTTTTCCTCTCCCACCCTGTTGAAAAGGCCTGTTGTTGGGAGGCAGCAAAAGAAGGGGAGAGAGAAAATGCCATTGTATGGAAGCTGCAGTTCGCTGGCTCGTGTCTCGCTCTCCCGAAGCCTTTTCCCCAAAGCCTCTGGCGATACATTGAGCACCAGTGGGGGCTTCCCCAGCGCCTCTCTGTTGGATTGCTTCATTTGGAGGAGACGGCCAGCGACTCCCAGCAGAGATGGCCAAGGAGCAGCCGATATCCTGCCATTGATGGTCTTCGGAGTCATCAGACAAAAGAGGGAGCTGCGGGTCAACACACCAAGGGGGGTGCTCGGACTTGGTTTTTGACCAAACTCTGGATCACAACACGAGAGAAGCCCCAACACACCAACTGACAATAGCTATTCTTTCTTTCTTTCTTTTTTTCTCTTCCTTCCTTTCTCCCTCTCTCCTTCTTTCCCTCCTTCCTTTGTCCCTCCCACCCTCCTTTTCTTCTTTCTTTCTTTCTTTCTTTCTTTCTTTCTTTCTTTCTTTCTTTTCTGCCTCCCTCCTTCTTCCCTCTTTCCTTCCTTCCTTCCTTTCTTTCCCTTCCTTCCTTCTTTTCATCTTGCTTCTTCCTTCTTCTTTCCTTCCTCCCTTCTTTTTCTTTCCTTCCTCCCTTCCTTTTCTTTCTTTCCTTCCTTTTCTTTCTTCCTTGCTTTCTTTCTTTCTCTCTCTTTCTTTCCATCTTTCTTTCTTTTTTCTTTTTCTTCCTTCCATCCTCCTTCCTTTCCTCTTTCTTTTCTCTTTCTTTCTTTCCTTCCTTCCCTTCCTCCTTCCTTCCTTCCTTCCTCTTTCTTTTTTCTTTCTTTTCTTTCTTTTTTCTTTTTCTTCCTCCCTCCCTCCTTCCTTCCCTCTTTCCTTCCTTCCTTCCTTTCTTTCCCTTCCTTCCTTCATTTCATCTTGCTTCTTCCTTCTTCTTTCCTTCCTTCCTCCCTTTTCTTTCTTTCTTTCCTTCCTTCCTTTTCTTTTTTCCTCTCTTTCTTTCTTTCTTTCTTTCTCTCTCTTTCTTTCCATCTTTCTTTCTTTTTTCTTTTCCTTCCATCCTTTCCTCTTTCTTTCTTTCTTTCTTTCCTTCCTTCCTTCCTTCCTTCCCTCCCTTCTTCCTCTTTCTTTCTTTCTTTCTTTCTTTCTTTCTTTCTTTCTTTCTTTCTTTCTTTCTTTCTTTCTTTCTGGACCACCTTTGGTGGGAAGATAATGGCGTCCTTCGGCATTTAGTCATGCCGGCCACATGACCACAGAGACATCTTCAGACAGTGCTGGCTCTTCAGCTTTGAAATGGAGTTGAACACGGCCCCCTAGAGTCAGGAACAACTAGCACAGTTGTGCGAGGGGAACTTTTACCTTTGCCTCTCCTATAACTATAGAATGCTATTTGTGACTCCTGTTAGAAAAGCATGGATTTTGGGATCATATTTTGGGTCATATGGTTAAAAGATTGGAATCTTTGCAATGCCTCAAAGGACAATCAAATGTCACCCAATGAAATCATGCAGATATATTTCCCTCACTTTTGTGCATATCAAAAAAACTGAAAAAAAGTTGAAATGACTCTTGTCAATCTATTCTACATAGGCGGATCAAAGTTGGATGTACTTAATCTGTAGGGTGCAAACACGGTGTCTTTATTTGATTGCTTGATCAGTGATTACAGATTAACAGAGTCGGAAGGGACCTTGTAGGTCATCTAGTCCAACCCTCCGCCCAAGTAGGAGACCCTACACCATTTCTGACAGATGGCAGTCCAGTCTCTTCTTGAAAACCTCCAGGGATGAAGCTCCCACAACTTCTGAAGTCAACTTCTTCCATGGGTTGATGGTTGTCAAGGTCAAAAAATTTCTCCTTATTTCCAGGTTGAATCTCTCCTTGATCAGTTTCCATCCGTTGTTCCTTGTCTGGCCTTCAGGTGCCTTGGGAAATAGCTTGACCCCTCCTCTCTGTGGCAGCCCCTCAAATATTGGAAGACTGCTCTCATGTCTCCCCTGGTCCTTCTCTTCACTTCACCTATACTTAATCAACGTAGAACCCCTTTGCCATCCTATATTATGCGCTTAATGGAGGGAAACAGTTTTTTTCTTTGCAAAAGAAAGCAGTGGATCTATCTAAGAAATTACTCACCCTAAATTAGGACTGCAGTTCTGAATAAAATCAGCTGCAGAGAATCCACAAGAGATATTGTGAACCCTGGAAATGAGAGTGGGGTGGAAATACAGAAGCAGTTGCTACTCCTTCTTGGAAGAGGAGTCTTCCCCCTCTTTTTTCTTTTGCTAAGAGCTGCTGGATTCGAAGTCTCTGAGACTACTTTAAGGGGTGCCCAGATGTAGAAGTGACATTTGCGGATGACAAAAGGGAATAAATTGAATTAGGCCACGAGGCCTTGATTCTCTTGGCAAGCGGAAACAGATGCGCCGTGTCGCGAATGAAAAGAGAAGCCCCAGTCCAGAGGGAAAGGCTCCCCTCATGTATTGGTTTGTATCCTGGGTGGCTCAGTGACTAAGATGCTGAGCATGTCGATCAGAAAGGTTGGCAGTTCGACGGATCGAATCCCTAGTGCCGTGTAACGGAGTGAGCTCCCGTTACTTGTCCCAGCTTCTGCCAACCTAGCAGTTCGAAAGCACGTAAAAAAGGCAAGTAGAAAAATAGGAACCACCTTTGGTGGGAAGGGAACAGCGTCCCGTGCGCCTTTGGTGTTGAGTCATGCCGGCCACATGACCACGGAGACGTCTTCGGACAGCGCTGGCTCTTCGGCTTTGAAACGGAGATGAGCACCGCCCCCTAGAGTTGGGAACGACTAGCACATACGTGCAAGAGGAACCTTTACCTTTATCCTGCCTTTATTATTATTAATTTTTTACAAATACCTCATAGATCCAGCACAGTTTTATCTTCCTATTTTCTCGACAACAAAATAGGAAGGAACTAAAATTCAGAACTGAAATTCGCTGTCTCCTGGTGGATTGAGCAAAGTCATACAACCAGCTTTTATTTCTAAGGTGGCATTAGAACTCACCATCTCCTGGTGATTGGCCAAAGTCACCTAGTCGGCTTTCATGCCTAAGGTAGGATTAGAACTCACCATCTCCTGAGTTGTACCTACAGCCCTGGGATCTCCTGGGGATGTCCTATCCAAGATTTTGCCAAGTCTAACCCTGCTTAATATTTCCCCAGATTTATAGGGAAGCATAGGGATAGGAGTGGCAGAACCTGAGGGCGGAGTAAAAAGAGGAACCAGCCTAGAATTCCTACATAGGAATCAGCAAACTAACTCCAACCTCCCTTGAACTTTGTTGACCTGCAGTCTACACAAGGTGCTAACCATTAGTTGAGAAGATAACAGTGCAGCAGTGATGAAATTCAATTTTTTTTTACTACCAGTTCTATGGGCGTGGCTTGCTGAGCATGGTGTGGCTTGTCGGGCGTGGCTTGGTGGGTGTGGCAGGGGAAGGATACTGCAAAATCCCCATTCCCTCCCCACTCTGGGGCCAGCCAGAGGTGGCTTTCGTCAGTTCGCTGAACTACTCAAAATTTCCGCTATCGGTTCTCCAGAATCTGTCAGAACCTGCTGGATTTCACCCCTGCTGTGCATAGGCAATAAATCAACTGAATTGGACCTTCAGGCCTGGGCCTGGTCTTTCCCACCTAAGAGGAAGTGAGACAGCAATATCATCTGTTGTTGTTGTTGTTGTTGTTTTTTCCAAGTGATTTGGAATTTTCATCCGGCAAATAAGATTGTTAGACTACGCGGATCGGAGTGCTGAAAGGCTCTCTCTGCTTAAGATGTTTTTAACCATCTCTGTGCATTTTCTGATGCTGGTTTAGAGGCGTTTCCCTGGTTCAACGAAATGTAAATAGCTCGTTAATTGAATTTCCCGATGATAGGATAACGGATTGAAAAGGGCCCCTAAAACAATTGGACAGGAGAGACTGCTGATCCAAAGACTCGTGGCACAAACAGCAAGGCAAGCTCTGCTCCGGGATTTTTATGGAGGAATATTGCGAAAATTAAATAAGAGCTTTGCGTTTGTTATTGTCAAAAACACGCACTCAGGGGTGTGAGAATGAATATTCAGATTTCTTTAAAAAGAAAATAATTTTAAAATCTGGTAATAACAGGGAGCTAATTCCAGTAATACGGGACACGGCGGCTCAATGGCTAAGCTTGTCAGTCAGAAAGGTCAGTAGTTCGGCGGTTTGAATCCCTAGCACTGTATAACGGAGTGAGCTCCCGTGACTTATCCCAGCTTCTGCCAACTTAGCAGTTCGAAAGCACGTAAAAATGGAAGTAGAAAAATAGGAACCACCTTTGGTGGGAAGGGAACAGTGTTCCGTGCGCCTTCGACGTTAAGTCATGCCGGCCACATGACCATGGAGACATCTTTGGACAGCGCTGGCTCTTCGGCTTTGAAACACAGATGAGCAGCGCCCCCTAGAGTTGAGAACAACTAGCACATATGTACGAGGGAAACTTTTACCTTTACTTTAATTCCAGTAATATTTCAGAGGATTTTTTTGAAGGTGGCAAACTTTTCACGCTTTCTTTTCAGTCCTCATCAGCCCAGTGACTTCTGTGAAAATGATGACAGGTAGTCCTCGCGTTACGACCGAACATTTATGTTGCTAAGCGAAACATTTGTTCCGTGCACTTTGCCCCATTTCACGACTTTTCTTGGCACAGTTGTTAAGCGAATCAATGCGCTTGCCAAGCGAGCGACAAGGTTGTTAAGTGAATCCTGGCTTCCCCGTGGACTTGGCTTGTCTGCAGTTCGCAAAAGCAGATCACATGACCCCATAGATGACAGACAGATAGATAGATGACAGGTAGACATATGGATGTATGAATGAATGAGTGAATGAGATAGATAGATAGATGGATAGATAGAGAGAGAGAGAGAGAGAAATTGAAATGGATGGATAGATAGATATATGGATGGAGAGAAAGTGAGAGAAATAGAGATGGATATAGATAGATAGATAGATAGATAGATAGATAGATAGATAGATAGATGATAGATATAGATAGAGAGAGAGAAACAGAGATGGATGGATGGATAAATAGATAGATAGATAGATAAATAGATAGCGAGAGTGATGGAGATAGAAATAAGACAGAGAGAGAGAGAAGGATGGATAGACGGATGGATGGAGAGAGAGATTGAGAGAGAGATGGAGATAGAAATAGATAGATAGATAGATAGATAGATAGATAGATAGATAGATAGATGATAGATAGATAGATAGATAGATAGATAGATAGATAGAAATAGAGATGAATGATTTAGATATATATATATAGAGAGAGAGAGAGATGGAGATAGAAATAAGAGAGAGAGAGAGAAAAATAGAGGTGGATGGATGGATGGATGGATAGATAGATAGATAGATGATAGATAGATAGATAGATAGATAGATAGATAGATTTGATTTTGACTGCGAAAAAGTCCCTTTTTATCAGCGCCGTTGTTACTTTGAACGGTGAATAAATGAACTCTTGTAAGTCAAGGATTACCTATAGAAGGACAGATCTCTGAATCCTTTAAGATCCCCGCCCTGTCTTAAATAGTTGAACTTCTAAAGCAGCAGTCCCCAAACTTTCCAGCGGGAGGGTGGGAGAGAGGTCGGCAAGCAGTGGGCAAGCATGCTCGTGCACCTGCAGCTCCATTTGTGCGAGTTGTGGCATCCACACCTGCTGGTCGTGCAAACAGAGCTGGTGTTGTGGCCTGCCAGCAGCCAGAGGAGCTGCCAGCAGATTCGGACAGTGAGGAGGTTGGGGAGGAACCTGGGCCATTCCTGGAGTCTGGGGAAGGCTCTGACGAGGGCTCTGTGTCGGAGGCAGAGAGGGGGCCACAGCCGTATGCCAGTTATCAGCTGCCTTCGGAGTCAGACATCAGTGAGGCAGAAGAACAGCTGGAGCCTGTTCCCAGTGTGTGCATGTGCAGAGCTGCCAGGCGAAGGGAAGAGCTAAAGAACAGGGGTCGACTTGGGAGTAAAGCCACAGGTGGAAGGTGATTCGCCCCTCCCATAGGACATAAAAGAGGAGCGAAAGGGGAGGAGGCTTTTGCAGGAAACAATTTGTTCGTTCGGTCGTTGGTTTCATTTCAGGAGTGTGAAGATCTGTCCGTGAATCTCAGAGACTCTGTGCCAAATCTTTCCTTGCACAGCATCTCATTTGGGAAAATATTTACATTGGCAGCTTTCCATGCTAGATAAGGTCTGTGGTCATAAATATTCCTTTGAAAGACTGTTTGCCAGGCCTTGGCTGAAGGTGAATGAGAGGAATTCACATTCATCTAATAAACGAGTTTTGTCAGGACCAAGACTCTGCCTTGGAGGCCGAAGGTCAGAACAGCTGGGCGCATGCATGCTTGTCCATCACTCAGCCAAGTGAGGTTGCATGAGTCTGTTAACCCATCGCTTTTGCAGCCTGTTTCTGGATGGGCCCAGTAGTGCGCTGTGGCCTGGGGATTGGGGACCCCTGTTCTGAAGGAATGTTGGACTCTGATGGCTAAATCCAAGGTTATTTCTCAGATTTTAGAAAAAAGGATAATAGTTTTAGGGTATTGAATTGAATTAGAAGGAAAAAAAGAAATAACTGTCAAGGAATACGAGACTTGGGATGTCAACGTTTAATCAACCATTCGTAGTCTACTACTGATAGCTTGTTTATCTGATACTTCTACTAATTCAGAAACTACCAGCTCAGATAAACAAGCTAAGAGTAAGCAACAACCTAATGAAGGAATCACCAAGAATATTCCTACCAACACTGACACGCCTTTTCTTGTACATAAGCAGGGATCAAACCACATTCCTTTCAGGCACTGATGATGTCACCTCGTTGGGTAATGAGACGTCTGCAAGGAAATCACCAAGCTCAGAGAGCACCAAGGACTCACAGTCATCAGGACCTCCGTGGCTGAGGATGGACTACTCTCCACCCTTAATCCAGCTCTTTAACCGGTATTCAGCCGGTTCAGACTGGTTTGGGTGAACTGGTAGCGGAGATCGCGGGTGAGGCTGCCCTCCCACCCCCATGCTATGCTGTCCTATTTAGCCACGTTTTTGAGGCTGGGCGCATACGCAGAAGGCGTGCAAGTGAGGACGGACTACTCCCCACCCTTAAACCAGCTCTTTAACCGGTATTCAGCCGGTTCAGACTGGTTTGGGTGAACTGGTAGCAGAGATCACGGGTGGGGCTGCCTCCTTTTGGCGCTACGCCATCCTATTTAGCCATATTTTTGAGGCCGGTCGTATGTGCCGAAGGCACACGGAAGGTGCGCGTGCATGGCGAACTGGTGATAAAAATAAGTGAAACCCACCACTGTCTTTAACCATTATGCTACACTATGTTGCCATTCCCAAAATATGTTCCGAAACAAAGTCCGTTGTGAGAACTTTTAATGCCTACGCAGGGGTCCAGATCGGTGAAAGTTAAGGAGCAGATTCAGCTGAGTAGCAGTGCAGATTTGAACAAAAAAACAAACAAACCCACATTTGCAATTCTCTTAGGAATTGCCCTGGTGACGTGGAGGACGGCTGTTTGATCTGAGATACCATTTTTGATAGATGGAAGCTCACTGCTGAAAATCGAAGAGCTGCCGTGATGGTGAATGCCTTGTGCAATATTCTGTTATGCAGCAGATATTTTCTGATGATGAAAAATCATTTCGTGCCAGTTTTTAAATGTAACACGATAAATCTTGCAGATGCCCCTGCTTTTAAATATTCGATGCATTTTCAATAGAGGTTTAGCATTAACAATTGGTAAGTTATTATGAAACACTGGGCACAATCGGCGTAAAAAAATAATAAAACTCCTTTAAACAAAGTGAAACATGTAACCAGAAAATATAGACTACACAAGCTATTTATTTTCAATTCAGTCTGGTTATGGAAGAAAAAAAGTATTTTTAAACACCCTATTTGCCAAATTTGCCTGAATGTTTTTGACAAGACAGTCAGGACAAGGGCAAATTCTTTAAAAATCTAACCTGTGTAAATGAACAGTTTTAAGCTCGGCAGGAAAAAAAAAGTTTAATTTGCATTGGAGTTTATGCCATGATCTGTATAAACTCTTTTTTTTTAAAGGATTTTAATATTATTTAATTGCAGAGACATATTTTGGTGCAAGTTCCTTCATTTACAACAGAGATGGGTTGAAACTTACAATCACTTCTGATACATTTTCTGACCCCTTTATCAAATCTGATAGTTTTATTGAGAATAAAATCTGTCAAATTGCCTTTCTTTCTTTCTTTCTTTCTTTCTTTCTTTCTTTCTTTCTTTCTTTCTTTCTTTCTCTCATTCCTATCTTTCTTCCTTCCTTCCTCCTTTCCTTCCTTCCTTCCTCCTTTCCTTCCTTCCTCTTTCTTTTTCCCTTTCCTTCCTTTCTCCTTTCTTTCCTCCCTCCTTTCCTTTCTTTGTTCCTTCCTTCCTTTTCCTTCCTTCTTTCCTTCCTTTCTTTTCTTCCTTCCTCCCTCCCTCCTTTCCCACCTTCCTTCCTCCTTTCCCTCCTTCCCTCCTTCCTCTTTCCTTCCTTCCTCCCTCCCTCCTTTCCTTCCTTTCCTTCCTTCTTTCCTTCCTCTTTCTTTTTTCTTTTTTTCTTCCTTCCTCCTTTCCTCCCTTTCTCCCTCTTCTCCTCACTTTCCTTCCTTCCTCTTTCCTCCCTTCATCCCTCCCTCCCTCCTTTCTTTCTTTCTTTCTTTCTTTCTTTCTTTCTTTCTTTCTTTCTTTCCTTCTTTCCCCCCCTCCCTCCCTCCCTCCCTCTCCCTCTCCCTCTCCCTCCCCTCTCTCTCCATTTCTTTAAATAGCTACAACAAGACTTTCCAAGTCTCCTTGTCTGCTGCTCGGGGTTCAAATCTCTTAATTGCTCCTTGGCTATCATTAGCAGCCATTGTGACCCTGAAGTCACCAAGTGGAATAGGGTAAAGATCACACCCATTTCTTTTCAGGGCACTGTGGCGGGGTGGGAGTTTGTAAGTGGCCCATTCCCGCCCCCCCAATTTCTTCTTCAGTAAAACGTCTTTTCCTCCTCCGTCATCCAAACCCACCCCCCTTCCATAAAAGCTTCGACATGCAACAGCACACAAAACTGATTGTGTCCAGTTGACACTAATCGGCTAATTCCGGTAAGCCTTCCTCCCCCCCGAAACAAAAGTTAGTTGTCTATTGATGATGTGTGTGTCATGCCCCCCGCCCCACATCTCCCACTTAATCTACAGGGCTGGGTCAAGCAGAACCTTGCTCCGAGGCCCTACGGTTAGATCTAAACCCGGAGAGGATCTGTAGTTAGAATAGAATAGAGCTGGAAGGGGCCTTGGAGGTCCTCTAGCCCAGCCCCCCTGCTCAAGCAGGAGAGCCCTATGCCATTTCAAATAAGTGACTATTCTATTCTCTTCTTAAAAACCTCCAGTGATGGAGCAAACACGATTTCTGGTGGCAAGCTGTTCCACTGGTTAATTGTACTTGTTAGTGGTTAACTAACACTGGTTAATGAATTTGGCTTGGCTTCCCCCCCCCCAACCCAGGTCTCCTTGTTTTTGAGGGCTGATTGTGGGGGATGAGATCCATCAGAATAGAGCTGGAAGGGACCTTGGAGGTCTTCTAGTCCAACCCCCTGCTTCAGCAGGAGACCCTATACCATTTCAGACAAGTAGGCTTCCAGGAAACGTACAGTGTTGTAGGTCTGTAGAGATTCTCAGCCCTCCAGGTCATGGTTGTCCCAAAGGTGTTTTTTCAGGAGGCACCTGGACTTCCTTGTTTTTTCTTCTGAAGACGTTTCCCTTCTCATCCAAGAAGCTTCTCCAGTTCTGACAGGATGGTGGGGAAGGCAAGGATTTATTCATGCAGTCAGAGCTGAAAAAGCTTCTTGCATGAGAAGTGAAACATCTTTTTCAAAAAAAAACAGGGAAAAGTCTAGTTGCCTCCTGAAAAAGCACCTTTGGGTCACTTCACAAATGTCTCGCTTAACAACAGAAATTTTGGACTTGATTGTGGACCTAAGTCGAGGACTGTAATATGTACAGCCAGTTAAACGATTAGATTAATTTCAAGCTATGAAAGATAGATAGATGATAGATGATAGATAGATAGATAGATAGATAGATATAAATAGATAGAAAGAAAGAAAGAAGGAAAGAAAGAAAGGTGATAGATAGATGAGAGAGATATAGATAGATGGATGATAGATATAGATAGATAGATAGATAGATAGATAGATAGATAGATAGATGATAGAGACATACATAAATACATACATATATAAATAGATAGAAAGAAAGAAGGAAAGAAAGAAAGGTGATAGATAGATAGATAGATAGATAGATAGATAGATAGATAGATAGATAGACAGACAGACAGACAGACAAACAGACAAACAGATAGATAGAATAGAAATAGATGGATGGATGGATGTATAGATGATAAATAGATGACAGACAGATAGATAGATGACAGTAGACATATGGATGTATGTATGAATGAATGAGAGAGAGAGAGAGAGAAATAGAAATGGATGGATGGATAGTTAGATAGATATATGGATGGAGAAAGAGTTAGAGAAATAGAGATGGATGGATAGATAGATAGATAGATAGATAGATAGCAAGAGATAGCAAGAATGATGGAGATAGAAATAAGAGAGAGAGAAGGATGGATGGATGGATGGATGGAGAGAGAGATTGAGAGAGAGATGGAGATAGAAATGATAGATAGATAGATAGATAGATAGATAGATAGATAGATAGAAATAGAGATGGATGGAAAAAAAAAACTTTCCTTGATTTCATCAAGCATGTTGTTTGGTTACAAGTTTTTGTGCAGCGGTTTTTACAGTTAAGAATAAAATCACTGGTTATCCATTAAAGATAACTAAATATTTCATTGAGCATAGTGTGTTCAAATTACCATTAGTATTCTTTCATTGGTGACAGCCCTTATTTCCTTAAATCCATAATTATCTATTAGGTAACAGTAAGTCTTTATAGAATTATAATATCGCCTATCTCTAGATAAGAAATAAAAACAAAGGTTAAATCAAAAGATTCCCGTTAATTTCTCCTTGCTCTTGTTCTGTATGTGTTTTCTTGTCCTTTTTAAAGAAAAGTAAATAATTAAAGAAAAAAGAAAAAAAAGAAATAGAGATGGATGATATATATATATAGAGAGAGAGAGAGAGATGGAGATAGAAATAATAGAGAGAGAGAGAGAAAAATAGAGATGGATGGAGGGATGGAGGGATGGATGGATAGATAGATAGATTGATTTGATTTTCAGCTTTTCTGTTCTTCCTCCCTTCTGTATGTCTCCCTTTGCAACGCAGGTCTGAATGTGGACATGGCTTCAGATTGAGTCAAGGTTACATTGAGAATCCCCTTGTATTCTCCTCCCATTCCTGCAGAGGGAATAATCCACATCATAAAACAAAATGCGAGGTGCAGAGAGCTCTCTGGCTGAAACGATGACAGGGGCTACGCTGAAAAATTAAATTTCGCCTTATATTTGGGTGCCTTTCCTCGTGTGCCACATTTGCAAGTCGAAGCGAGAGAGATTTAATGATCGCCATATTTTTTTTTTATCTGATTTCCTTTTTGGTCGATGGCAATTCTTCCCTGTTAATGTCGTCTTAGAGCTCAGAGTAATTTCGTAATTGATTCTAAACACGGCAGCTCGCCAATGGCTGCTTTCCATTCCGGGGTGGGGGGGAATATTGTGGCTAATTTTATCCTTTGGAATGAGATTACCATGCTAATCTTCCTTCAAGCCCTCTGCAGCTGGAATCATTTGGGACCCACTGATGGCAGATTACGCTATAAACACAACCCTTTTTGGGTGGGGGGCTCAGCTCAGAAGGGAGGGGAGCTGTCGGAAAGGAACGATTAGAAAATAAAAATAAATCCTCAAATCAACCCACTGATTATTTTCACTTCGATTTGTGGACTAATTTTTATGATAAAAAAAAAATAACATTACATGTCTGCCTTTTGTTAAGGTTCCCTTTTGCATTGTTTTAACTGGAATGACACTTTATTTTATGGGCTGTAACAGCAGGGAGCCAGGATCGATCCGTTTCAAATAATATGGGCTAGTCATTCCCGACTCTAGGGGGCGGTGCTCATCTCCCTTTCAAAGCCAAAGAGCCAGCGCTGTCCGAAGACGTCTCCGTGGTCATGTGGCCGGCATGACTCAATGCCAAAGGCGCACGGAACGCTGTTACCTTCCCACCAAAGGTGGTTCCTATTTTTCTACTTGCAATTTTACGTGTTTTCGAACTGCTAGGTTGGCAGAAGCTGGGACAAGTCACAGGAGCTCACTCCGTTACGTGGCTCCGGGGATTCGAACTGCCGGCCTTTCTGATCAACAAACTCAGCGTCTTAGCCACTGAGCCACCGTGTCCGTAATATATTTTATATATTATAATATATTGTATTATATTAATTATAATATAATACCGTATATAATACCAGAATGTTGATTTTAGAAAAAAGGTGGATTACGATGTGGTCCCCAAGCCGCCTTAGCTGGCACCTTCTTTTAGAGAAATGATTTATGATTTATTGTTTTCATTTATTTGTTAAATTTATTATCTGATTTTCTCCTCCTACGCATGAATGTGCCCCCCCTGCCCCGTTTTGAGCCTAGCAGGCCTCCCTGAAGCCTGCTGAAACAAAAAATGGGGCACAGGGTGGGAGGGCCGCACACACACCCGCACTCCCCCCACTGCCCCGCCCAGTGTATTCACGCACTTCTCCCGCAAGTGCAGCAGAAACCCGAACATCAGCTGGCCGGTGGGCGGCGAGCCGACATTTGCAGTGGAGCTGAGATGGACAATGGCTCGCCTGCTTGCAGGGAGGGCTCTACGTGACACCTGTGGCTCGTGTGCCATAGTTTCGCCATCATGGCCTTCTACCATTTCAGACAAATGGTATAGAATTTCCTATCATTTCCTGGTGAAGTCCTGTAGAGTTTTGACAACGCATATTTGAAAGAATGTGGCAGATATGAATTCTCTGGATAGGATCTTACCATTCCTCTGGTTGGTGAAAGAATATTTGCTGTGGAAGAAGGCAATGGTAGGTTCCGGATCCTGGCACAACCGGTACATTGGGCACAGGGCCGGGCACGGCACTGCCCTGCGACACTCAGCTGCTCGGTAGAGGTCACACAGGCACCTCATGCTGTGCGGGCAGGCTCAATTGGCCAGTCGCATTATAAATAGCCATGGAACGCGAGCGGCAGGTGGGCCAAACGAGCTACCGTACTGGTACAGTGGCCGCTGCTCCTGGCTACTACCGATATGGCCATACCGTGCCGTACTGCCCGGAACCCACCACTGGAAGAAGGGTAAGACGGCACGTGGGATGAGATCAGAGGTAGTATTCAGCCAGTTCAGATCGGTTCGCCCAAACCAGTTGTGGAAATCGCGGGTGGGCCCATCTACCCATCCCAGCTCTATTTAGGCACGTTTTTGAGGCCGTACACATGTGTGGAAGGTACGTGTGTGAGCAAAGAGCATGCGTGGAAGGCCAGGCGTATGTCCGGAAGGCGTGCGTGCTTTTGTGAAGTGGGCATCCATTCAGCGAACAAGTGGTAAAAAAATGTGAAACACACCGCTGGATGAGATGCCACCCAGATGCCTGGGTAAATGATGACGTTTGTCCCAAAGCATTTAACCATGCAGTATGTGATGCTTCCGTATTTTTGTTTGTTTTATTTATTAAATTTGTTTATTGCTCATTTTTCCCGTGAGACAACAACTTTGTTATTTAAGAAAGCAGTTGAGCTGCCTTGGATGCCTTCCAACATTAATTCAGTTAGAATGAAATAAAACTAGTTAGGCAGCCATAAAACACGATGTTAACTTCAGGGAGAGACGGAAGAGTAGCTATCAACGCGGACAAATTCAATATGTCAACGTTTGTTTCTTTTTCACTTCCTGTTGCTCACGGTATAAATAATTATGCTTGTTACAGTGGTGGGATTAAAAAAAATTACTACTAGTTCTGTGGGCGTGGCTTGGCTCATGTGGCATGGCTTGGCAGGGGAAGGATACTGCAAAATCCCCATTCCCTCCTCACTCCAGGGGAAGGATGCTGCAAAATCCCCATCCCCTCCCCACTCCAGGGGAAGGATACTGCAAAATCTCCATTCCCCCCTCACTACAGGGAAAGGATACTGTAAAATCCCCATTCCCGCCCCACTCCAGCGGAAGGATACTGTAAAATCTCCATTCCCCCCTCACTCCAGGGGAAGGATACTGCAAAATCTCCATTCCCTCCCCACTACAGGGAAAGGATACTGCAAAATCCCCATTCCCTCCCCACTCCAGGGGAAGGATACTGCAAAATCTCCATTCCCTCCCCACTCCAGGGGAAGGATACTGCAAAATCTCCATTCCCCCCTCACTACAGGGAAAGGATACTGTAAAATCCCCATTCCCGCCCCACTCCAGCGGAAGGATACTGTAAAATCTCCATTCCCCCCTCACTCCAGGGGAAGGATACTGCAAAATCTCCATTCCCTCCCCACTACAGGGAAAGGATACTGCAAAATCCCCATTCCCTCCCCACTCCAGGGGAAGGATACTGCAAAATCCCCATTCCCTCCCCACTCCAGGGGAAGGATACTGTAAAATCTCCATTCCCTCCCCACTCCAGAGGAAGGATACTGCAAAATCTCCATTCCCTCCCCACTCCAGGGGAAGGATACTGTAAAATCCCCATTCCCTCCTCACTCCAGGGGAAGGATACTGTAAAATCTCCATTCCCTCCTCATTCCAGGGGAAGGATACTGTAAAATCTCCATTCCCTCCTCACTCCAGGGGAAGGATACTGTAAAATCCCCATTCCCTCCCCACTCCATCGGAAGGATACTGTAAAATCTCCATTCCCTCCACACTCCAGGGGAAGGATACTGCAAAATCTCCATCCCCTCCCCACTCCAGGAGAAGGATACTGCAAAATCCCCATTCCCTCCCTGTCAGCTGGTTCTCCAAACTACTCAAAACCTGCTCAATACCACCTCTGGCTTGTTACAAAAACAAAGGCAACGACAGCCATCTCTCTCGCGGAAACCTTTATTCCCATGGGGTCACGCAAGGGGAAACTCTGTAGGCTGTCCTGAGTCCCAAGCTTGGTTGACTCTTGCTGGGTGATGATGTAATGAAAGGGCTTTGGGATGCCTATTATGGCTCTGCCTGAAGGAGGCTGGCTCAGGCCTTAATGGTCCATTGACAAAGGTGGGGGGGGGGGGGTTGAGTTTCTGTCTCCCTTTTAGGGGAAATATTCTGCCCTTTTAATATTTCCTAAAATATCTCATTTTCCTAGGAGAGCGGTGGGTGCTAACTTCCTACAATCCCCACGCATTCCAGGTACACCGTCTCCCACCCAGGGAGTGTTACATTTCCCCTCTTGCTTCCTATTCAAATTTTTTTCCCCCGTTGAAGGCTGATTCCCCTACGAACATCTTGAGAAATGTAAAGAGCCGGATTGCGAGTGCACTTAAACTACGTCCCGATAACCGTATTCTCTCGACATTCGGCGAGACCAGATTGAATTTCCAAAGCTCTTTGCTATTGTCCCAGCAGCTCCATTATGTGGCCCAGCCTGTTGTCTGTCTATCTCTCGGCGCTTTGACCTTTCTTGTAAGATCTGCTATAGACATCACAAACTCTCCCATCAATTTACCACAATTGGATGTGGCATCTGGTGGCTAATTTGATTTTGGCAGAAATGCACCTGGCTCTGTTTTTTTTTTTTTGTTCCCTGTAGGATGTTGAGGGGGAGTTTCAACCCCTCTCAGATAGCATCTATCTGACCGGCCCATGTGTTTCTCAAGGTCCCCTTGTTTTTCTCTCTCCCCAAACAGAAGTTCTCCCCTAAGAAGGGTGGAAGACAAGACAGTTGTGGTGGTGGTTGAGGAAATACACAACTCTTAAGCTTCCTCTTAAGGCCTTAACGCTTTTGTAGACAGGTTGAGAACGTCAAGGGATGATTAGGAGACCTAGCTTTTTATTTTTTACATTTATTTTTATTTTTATTAAACAAACAACACACACACAAAATAATCATCTTACATTACATCTTGTAGAAAGTGTGTCAATTGGTTACAATTAGCTTTCGTGCATCTCTTCCACAGTCATTACTTACATTCATATCAAATGTCAAAGTTCTTAATAAGTCTTACTTTCAACATATCAGAGAAGATCTAGCTTTATAGTAATATACAGGGGTGAGCTCAGGGGCGAAATCCAGCAGGTCCTGACAGGTTCTGGAGAACCGGTAGCGGAAATTTTGAGTGATTTGGAGAACTGATAGCAGAAATTTTGAGTAGTTTGGAGAGCTGGCGGTGAAACTTTTGAGTAGTTCGGAGAACCGGTGGCAGAAATTTTGAGTAGTTTGGAGAACCGGCAAATGTCACCTCTGGCTGGATCCAGAGTGGGGTGGGAATGGAGATTTTGCAGTATCCTTCCACTGCCACACCCACCAAGCCACGCCCACCAAGCCACGCCCACAGAGCCGGTAGTAAAAATAATTGAATTTCACTGATGGGTGGGCTGCTGGGGATTCTCAGGGGTTCAGGAGAACCTCTAGCTAAGATTCTGTGCAGTTCGGAGAACCCCCAAATCCTACTTTTGGCTGGCCCCGCCCACCCCTCTCCTCCCCTTCCCGGAGTCCCCACGCAAGCTGTTTTGCATGCAGGTAAGTGCAGGACCCACCAAGAGGCTAGGAGAGGGCGAAAAACAGGCCTACCGGAAGTTCGGGAAGGATGGAAATGAACCGGTTTCCAGCCTCCAGAGAGCCTCCGGAGCTCGAGGGAGTGCAAAAACGCCCCACCCCCACCATGGTGCAGGAGACCAACTAGACCACACCCACCATGGCCACGCCCACCCAGCAATTGGGCCGAGAACCCCTTGCTAAAATCTTTGAAGTCCACCCCTGGTAGTATAGTAGTATAGCCTTTATTGTCATTGTACGTCACATATACAACGGAATTGGTTTCAGCCTCACTGGTGCAATCCATGGCAAAAAATACAAACAACCTACATAGTATAAAGAATAATCCCTATGCGAGTAATTAGGGGGAAGAAAAAGATGGAATATAATCATAATTTTTAAAACCCACAGATCTTGGGGGATAAGAAATTATTTGAAATAATTGCACGGCTGCCTGACATGAAAACCTACTCATAGTCCTCAACTAACGACCACAATGGCCCCCGGAATTTATGTTGCTAAGTGAGAAATGTATTAAGTGAGTCTCGCCCCATTTTATGACAATTCTCACCTCGTTTGAATAGTGAATCATTGCAGTTAAAGGGCTTCCCCGGGACTTCTTTCTTTCTTTCTTTCTTTCTTTCTTTCTTTCTTTCTTTCTTTCTTTCTTTCTTTCTTTCTTTCTTTCTTTCTTTCTTTCTTTCTTTCCCTCCCTCCCTCCTTCCTTCCTTTCCCTTCCTTCCTTCCTCCCTCCCTCTTTCCTACCTTCACTCCCGCCTTCCTTCATCCTCCTTACCCCCTCTTTCTTTCTTTCTTTCTTTCTTTCTTTCTTTCTTTCTTTCTTTCTTTCTTTCTTTCTTTCTTTCTTTCTTTCTTTCTTTCTTCTCCATACATACACTGGAATTTTCATCATGTCCATCAAACAATTCAAAAGAGCAGCCCTGTTCCTTTTGCTTCTCTCTGTCGCTGTTCCTTATTTTTCCAGGACGGGATTCCCGTCAAGAGCGATGCGGGTGTTCCTTGATAATACGCATTCCTGGGTCCTTCTTAAAATGCAGGCAGATTTTTCTGGGAGGATTTGGGAGGCTTCTGATCTGCCACACAACCCCAAAGCATTTGTGTGTCCTTTGGCAGAGAGCAAATAACCCGTGTCTTGTGGAGGCCTTGCTCCATTAGAAGACTCCGTCCACCAACCATCACTCTTTTCTTCCTCTGTTTCAAAAGGAATCTTTTCTTTAGCAGCAGCTCCTCCTTTTAAAATCATTTGTCTATAATTTCCATTTACTGCACTGTCACCCAATGGCAGGTGAAGAAGAATGGATCTCCGGACGGAATGTTTGTTGTTCAACAAAGATCTTTCTGCGCCTTTAACTAGCCGGGAATGTATGGATGGTGTTTATTTTGGAGCAAACAATGAGATTTGGACACACAAACAACCCCCCCCGTCCCCAATTCAATCCCAGGAACAAAACTCTGCCCGATCATTTCTTTTCAAACACTACTACTACTATTACTATTACTACTACCACTTCCTCGTTCTCTTCTTCTTCCTCCTCTCCTCTTCTTCCTCCTCCTCCTCTTCTTCCTCTTCTTCCTCTCCTCCTCCTCCTCCTCCTCTTCTTCCTCTTCCTCATCTTCTTCTTCTTCCTCTTCTTCCTCTTCATCATCATTATCTTTCTCTTCTTCTTCTTCTTCCTCCTCCTCCTCTTCTTCCTCCTCCTCCTCCTCTTCTTCTTCTTCATCATCATCTTCCCCTTTCTCTTCTTCTTCCTCCTCTTCTTCCTCTTCCTCCTCTTCTTTTTTTTCTTCTTCCTCCTCCTCCTCTTCCTCTACGTCCTCTTCTTCCTCCTCCTCTTCTTCTTCTTCTTCCTTCTTTTTCTTCCTCCTCCTCCTCCTCCTCTTATTCTTATTCCATATCCATCATCGGCGATCATGTTGGCCATCCTATTTTCATCCACAGCCGCACGAAAAAGTGCTGCTGAGGATTGTCCATACCGGTCCCTTAGGTTTTGAAGCCATGATGTTCTTCTTCTACCTGGACCTCCTTTGCCTTCAATCTCTCCCTGGAGGATTAAGTGAAGGATGCCGTATTTTTCCAGGTGTGGCATCCCATGTCCAAAATATTCTAACTTTCGCTTTTTTAATGGTTGTGATGATTTCCCTTGGCTTTTCCAGGCAGCTTATCCCCTCCTCCTTTCTGATTTTGTCAACCCAACTTGTACGTAACAGCCGCCTGCCAAGCCATACTTCAAATGCTTCTAGTCCCTTTGAGAGGCTTTCTGTCAGAGGCCAACTCTCCACTCCATGGAGCAGGATAGAAAAAGATGTAGCATCTGACAAGCCTCATTTTCAGTCTTAAGGCTTATGTTGTGACTGCAGAAGACAGTTTTTGTTTTGAAGAACGCTGCGTGAGCTTTCAGACTTTTAAAAGATCTCAAAGATCTAGCAGATTCAGTGACTCCATCCAGCCACCCCCTTCTTCTTTTGCCCTCCATCTTTCCCAGCATGAGGTTCTTCTCCAGGGAGTCCTCCTTCCTTCTCATTAGGTGGCCAAAGTCTTTGAGTTTCCTCTTCAGGATCTGGCCTTCTAAAGAGCATTCAGGGTTGATCTCCTCTAGGACTGACCGGTTGGATGGCCTTGCAGTCCAAGGGACTCAATGCAGGAGTCTTCTTCTCCAGCACCAGAGTTCAAAGGCCTCCATTCTTTGGCCCTCAGCCTGTTTTGGGGCCATTTTCAGGCTGATAATTGGGCCATTTTCAGCCTGTTTTGGGGGCGTTTTGGGGCCATTTTCAGGTTGTTTTGGGGGTGTTTTGGGGCCATTTTCAGCCTGTTTTGGGGGCGTTTTGGGGCCATTTTCAGCCTGTTTTGGGGTTAATTTCAGGGCATTTTGGGGCGTTGTCAGGCAGTTTTGGAGGCCCATTTTAGCCTGTTTTTCATCCTGGAAACAGCCCAAAAAAGGCCCTAAAATGACCAGAAAAAGGTCCTGTTTTTTAAACCAGAAGAGCAGCACGCATGCCCACAGAGATGGGCACATGGGTTGAGCATGCCCGTAGGATCAGCATGCCATAGGCTCGCCATCATGGGCTTATAAAATGGCCTTTTTAAAAAGAAAACAAAATGCAGCTAAGAAGACCAGCTGTGGGAGAGTTAATCCAACAAAATGCATTTCGGGGAGGGGCGCAAGGCTTATTACTTTATTAGAGATTCCCAGGGGTTCAAGCCAGATGTGCTGCTGCATAATGAGATTGCAACAACCTTGGTGAGGAAGAAGGTTGAGCTGCCTGTCCCAGCGTTTGCTAATTCCCCAGGTTGCATTTTGCCGAATGCCAACGGTTAAGGAGATGTCCGCTAAGTAGAAGTTATGGGGGATTCCAACTTAAATTGATTTTATTTTCCTATTATTGCACCCCAGAAAATAAACACAGGTAGTCCTCGACTTACGACCACAATCGTGTTCAAAAACTTTGTCGCTATGTGGTTAACAATGGTTAACAGTGAATTCAGGCCCATTTTATGACATATCTTGCCACAGTTGTTAAGTGAATCACGGCGGTTACTAAGTGAGCAACACGGTTGTGAAGTGAATCTGACTTCCCTGTTGACTTAACCTGAAATCATTCTCTTTTAATGACCCCATAATCCTTTGCGGGGTGGAATCTGGGCAACTGAATGAAACTGAGTGTTTACTGGCCGGATGCTCTTCCCTGTCGCCAATGAGGAGTTTTGTTCAGCAGATATATTCTCATTGTGCCTGTAGAAAGAAATACTGCCTCTACCTAGGATCAAACTCAGTCTTCTGATTGTGAGGTGAGAGCTCCACCTCTAGGCCTCCTTGTGACCACGAAGCTACGTTACAAAGGAAAGTTCATTCATATCCTAGATGATGCAGGTGGTCATATGACCCATTCACAATGACGTGATAGGCCAGTGAACCTGTTAAACATGTGACCGGCTCAGTATGTGTGCCTAAATGCAAAGCAATAGGGAGAGAAAATCAAAATCAAGACACACTACTACACACCTTGCCAACAGAAACATGAAAAACAAGACTTGGAAATGTATAATCAATAGAGTATATAGAAGATAAATTAAAGCTGTAAGAAGAAAGACAATACTAACAGCCCTGGTGGAGCAGTGGTTAGGATGCAATATTGCAGACTGACTCTGCCCATTGCCGGGAGTTCGATCCTGACCGGATCAAGGTTGACTCAGCCTTCTATCCTTCTGAGGTCAGTAAAATGAGGACCCAGATTGTTGGGGGTAAAAAGCTGACTCTGTAGGCTGTTTAGACAGGGCTGTAAAGCACCGTGAAGTGGTATATAAGTCTTAAGTGCTATTGCCCTTCCTTCCTCCCTCCCTCCCTCCCTCCCTCCCTCCCTCCCTTCCTTCCTTCCTTCCTTCCTTCCTTCCTTCCTTCCTTCCTTCCTTCCTTCCTTCTTTCCCAGTGGTTAGAATGCAGTATTGCAGGCTAACTCTGCCCACTGCCAGCAGGTCGATCCTGACCGGTTCAAGGTTGATCCAACCTTCCATCCTTCTGAGGTCGGTAAAATGAGGACCCAGATATGTTGACGTTGTAAACTGCTCAGAGAGTGTTGTAAAGCACCATGGGGCATGATATAAGTTTAAATGCTACTGCTATGCGGAAAGTGAGCCTAGAACGGTGACTGCAAAAGTCCCAAAATTGTCAACTGTCTCTAAACAACATGGTCAAAGAATGAAACAGATACCGTGTTTTCCCGAAAACAAGACAGGGTCTTATTTTCTTTTGACTCCCCCTGAAATAAGCACCTGGCCTTATTTTCGGGGAGGTCTTATTATTTTTGAGGTGAAGGAGGCAGCGAGCGTGGTCACCTCATGGCTGCTGTTGTGTTGCAATCTTTTCAGGGAGGGCTTATTTTAGCGCATGCGCTCAAAAGCCCGATTGGGCTTATTATCCAGGGAGGTCTTATTTTCAGGGAAACAGGGTATACCATATGTGCAATATTTTCATCTTCATCTTAGTTTTCAGTGCTACTGGTACACAATCTATGGCTTACCAGAAGTTTTGGACCCATCATTTTTTATAACCATCTGGGCATGGATGGGTTTCGGCAGGCACTACTACGGGTTTGCTCGTGTGCATGGAGTGCACATGTGCTTAAAGCAAACTGAGCATGCATGCGCAGTACAATAAAAATTGTTCCGCGAAAAACAGGATGGCAGCACCAATGGCGCCGCCGGGAGAACTGGTTCGGGGGCGTGGCAGGCCTGGGTCGCCAAACCGCTAGTGTTTCGGCTAAACTGGTCCAAACCAGTGCCAGAATCCACCACTGCATCGGGGCATAAAGGAGATGCAATCGAAGATCCCTACTGGATTAACTTCCTCCCTCTCCCAAAGACAACTGGATTGTCTTAGCTTTTGTTTGAAAATGTTTTGCTCCTCATCCAAGAAGCTTCTTCAGTTCTCACATGCTTTCAAACAAAACCCAGCACAGTCCAGTTGCCTTATGGAAAAAGCACAGGGGTGGGCTTCAAAAATTTCAGCTACGGGTTCTCTGCCCGGTTGCTGGGTAGGAGTGGCCATAGTGGGCAGGGCCGAGTTGGCCTCCTGCAACATGGCGGGGTGTGTGTGGCATTTTCCCGAGCCTCTGGGAGGGAGAAAACTGTCTCCCTGGGGTCCGGAGGCCCTCCGAAGGCCAGAAATTGGCCTGTTTCCAGGCTTCCAGAACTTCAGGGAGGCCCGTTTTTCTATTCTGCCTCCGCACGGGCCCTGCACTTACCTCGCATCCAAAACGGGGGATGTGGAGACTCCTAGGAGGGATGGGGTGGGCAGGGCCAGCCAGGGAGGTTGGAGGTTGTCCAAACTGGCCATAACCGTAGTCACATAGCAGCCCACCCCTAAAAAAGCACCTTTAGGAAAGCCATGACCTGGATGATTGAGTATCTTCGTAGACATATATAAGTGGAATGTTTACCAGAATTCCGCAGACACTCGTTTCCTTCCTTCAGCAACTTCCTCTATCTGTCTCTGCCAACAACAGACCGAGAAAAGGCCCAAAACTTCCCTCTCAGTTCAGACCTAATCAGTGAAGATTTCGGTCCATCAAAGTTCTCCAATTAGGCTAGATTTTTGCAGAGTTTTTATGGATTTCAGGTAATGTCCCTGCAATTATAGAAAAGGACCAGAGATTGTATTCAGCCGGTTCGGACTGGTTTACCTGAAGCAGTAGTGGAAATCACGGGGGGCCTGCCCACCCGTCCCAGCTCTATGCCATCCTATTTAGGCATGGTTTCAAGCCATCTGCATGAGCAAAGCACATGTGTGCATAGCCGTGCACAAGCGGCATTGCGTGTGTTTATATTTCTGAACCGATAGGGAAAGGTAAGTAAATACCATCCCGGAAGCGGACAATACGCTACTTGGGGGTGGGGAATGCTCCAGGGATAGTTTGCTACCGGCATTACTGCCGGTTTGGCATGCAAAAATTTGGCGCGCTCCATGCATGTGTGCATTAACACCTAAAAAGGTATGTGCATGCACAGAACGTAAGAAAGGGGGTGGGGGGAATTACATTTCTGCAATGGAGAATGTTCTTCTGCATGCACAGAAGCAAAAATAAAGATGGCTCCACCAACAATAGAACCGGTTCGGGTACGTGGGCGGCCGAGCTGCTACCTACTCGACCGAACCGGGCCGAACCGGTAGAAACCCACCTCTGGAATGCTTTGTATATTTTAAAAAATGAAGAAACTGGTGGGTGGTTTCCAGAATGATGCTCGCTTTCTTACTAAAACATTTAGTTGCATAATTCAGCAATAATACTCTGCAGTCGTTTTCTGGAAGACCTTTCGAGATTTGATGCAGCATTTTAACTGACCTGCTTGAGATGCAGCATTGTGGCTTATTTCCTTGGAAGTGACGGTCTCCCACATGCAGACAACAGTGGAATGACCAGTCAGTGACCAGTCAGCAGAGCTGGCAGCAGAGTCGAAGAGTGAGGAGGTTGGTAAGGAACACAGGCCAGTCCTGGAGACTGGGGAAGGCTCTAATGAAGGCTCATCATCAGAGGCAGAGATGGGGCCGAGGCCATCTGATAGTGATCAGCTGCCTTCAGAGTCAGACATCAGTGAGGCAGAGGAATAGCAGGAGCCTGTTCCCAGTGTGCGCATGCGCAGAGCTGCCAAAAGACAAGAACAGGGTCGACAGAACAGGGTCGACTTGGGAGTAAAGCCACAGGTGGACAATGAATGGCCCCTCCCATAGGAAATAAAAGAGGAGCGAAATGGGAGTGGGCTTTTGCAGGAAACAATTCGTTCGTTCGGTCGTTAGATTCGTTTCAGGAGTGTGAAGATCTGTCCGTGAATCTCAGAGACCCTCTGCCCAGTCTTTCCTTGCACAGCACCTCATTTGGGAAATATTTCCATGGCAGCTTTCCAAGCTAGATAAGGTCTGTGGTCATAACTTCACCATTGAAAGACTGTTTGCCAGGCCTTGGCTGAAGGTGAATGGGAGGAATTCACATTCGTTTAACTAAAAGGGGTTTTCTCAGGACCAGGACTCTGCCTCGGGCTTTTTGGGGGAAACCTAGGTCAGAATATTCAGGAGCCAGCTAGCCCCACCTAGCCATGTCAAGGATCCCAGATTGCTCAACTAGAAAAAGAGTGAGTTTCAGGTGAAATTTGGCCTGCCTCCAGAGCCCTGCTCCACTCATGTGTGAAAGCACCACCCTGGTTCCTTTATCTTTTGAGAAGAGGCATCCTGGCAAAATCGCTCTCAAGGAAATAACTGCCTTGGGAGTCCTGCACGAGATCGGATTGCTTCTAGCTTTCTCCTCCTCAATTAGATTAAGAGATGCTCTTCCCAGGGACTTGGCCAACGGCTATTGATTGCTGTAGCAATGCCCGGGGTGCCTACACAGCACCCGACTGCAAATTGTGCTGGCAAGAAAGAGTTCCTTTCTGAGCAATTCCTCACGGCAAGAGAGGTGGACTCTAGGAACGTGGTATCAGTGGAGCTGGGTTTGGGGTTCTTTCGGGGTTCTTTTTTTTAATCCCCGTTCTCCTCGTTGACCCCAAATCTTGGGGGGAGGGGGAGGGAAAGGGGTCGAGGCTCCTGGCTTTTATAATTGGCTTCCTTTACTTTTAGCCAATAATGCTAGGGGCATGGACTCCTTTGATTACTTCTTCCCGATATGTTCTATTCTTTCCTTGTGTTTTTTTCTATCACTTTTATATGTTTGGTATGGCCAGTTGACTTAATCAATAAAGCGCTGTCTTCTCCCCCTCCTCCTTCTCCTCCTCTTCCTTACTTTTCTTCTTCTATTCTATTCTTCTTCTTCTTCTCCTCCTTTTCCTCCTCCAGTTCTTCTTTTCCTTCTCTTCCTCCTTCAGTTCTTCTCCTACTCCTTTTTCTCCTCTTCCTCATCCTTAGTTTTCTTCTTCTGTTCTATTCTCCTCCTCCTCCTTCTCCTCCTCCTCCTCTAGTTCTTCTCCTCCTCCTCCTTCTGTTCTTCAGTTCTTCAGTTCTTCTTCTCCTCCTTCTCCTCATCTTCCTCCTCCTTATTTTTCTTCTTCTGTTCTATTCTCCTCCTCCTCCTTCAGTTCTTCTCCTCCTTCTCCTTCTGCTCTTCTTCAGTTCTTCTCCTCTTCCTCCTCCTCATTTTTCTTCTTCTGTTCTATTCTTCTCCTCCTCCTCCTTTTCCTCCTCCAGTTCTCCTCCTCCTCCTCCTGTTCTTCAGTTCTTCTCCTCCTCCTTCTGTTCTTCAGTTCTCCTCCTCCTCCTCCTCCTCCTCCTCCTCCTCCTCCTCCTCCTCCTCCTCCTCCTCCTCCTCCTCCTCCTCCTCCTTCTGTTCTATTCTTCCTCTCCTCCTCCTCCTCCAGTTCATCTCCTCCCCCTTCTCCTCTTCCTCCTCCTTCTGTTCTTCTTCTGTTTCCTCCTCCTTCTTCCCTCCTATATTTTGCTATCATTGGCTAACAGGCTTTCTTCCTACACTCTTTAAGATAGGGAAGATGGAGGCAAGAAGGTGAATTGGAAACAGCATTCACATTTACAAGTTGTAGAATGGAGCAAAAATCATTTAACAAATGTCTCACTTAACAACAGAAATTAGATTAACAGAGTTGGAAGGGACCTTGTAGGTCATCTAGTCCAACCCCCGCCCAAGCAGGAGATCCTACACCCTTTCTGACAGAGGGCAGTCCAGTCTCTTCTTGAAAGCTTCCAGGGATGAAGCTCCCACAACTTCCCAAGGCAACTTCTCTTCCATGGGTTGATTGTTCTCCCTGTCAGGAAATACCTCCTTATTTCCAAGTTGAATCTCTCCTTGATCAGTTTCCATCCATTATTCCTTTTTTGGCCTTCAGGTGCCTTGGAGAATAGGTTGACCCTCTCTGTGGCAGCCTGGGAAGGGCGAAAAATGGGCCCAACGGGCCTACTGGAGGCTCGTTAGGCCCATTTTTCACCCTATACAGGTTCCGGAGGGTTTCCCGAAGCCTGGGGAGGGCAAAAATGGCCTCCCCCGCCCTCCGGAAGGCTGAAAATCAGCTGGCCAGGGCACACATGTGTGCTGGGGCTGACATAGGGCACGGCTCATGTGCCTTCAGATAGGTGGCATGCTTGCCATAGGTTCGCCATCACAGTTCTATAGTCTTGACCTCTTTATTAATGATAGGATCTTTTCCGTAATGGCCTTACTTTTTTTTACTTCTTTCTCTCCCAAAATATACATGACCTCTTCTTGGGTGATCTTTGGGCTGGTTTTAAAACTCACAATTATTTTTCCCGTTCTCCCTGATAGCTTTATTTGATTTCTTTTTCCATGCGCTTTGTAATCATTAATATACTAGTTACGTTTGTAATATTTTGTGTTTTAATAATGCACTGCCTTTTGGTGATTATCTTTTTTAACAAGGTGAATATTAAATACAGAAGATGAACAAGTTAAATTAAAATAGCCTTTCCTTGGTCTTTATAATTATGCAGAGTGCGTGGACATTTTCACTTTAATAATGCGGTTCTCTAATCTATTTTTTATTTTATTTTTCTGGTCTTTATAAATAATAACATGGCAATTTGGACATTAAGCTCAAAGGTTTTTTCCCCCCCGTATCGTTAAAATAACACACTGTCCTTGGCTTGATAGGGCTTAACCTTGATTGGTTGTTTTAATATTGCATTGCACATTAACTGTGTAATTTTAGTAATTATTGTCCACTGGTTTATATTATACCTTGTTTGTTTTAAATAAACAACTAGGGAACTTGGGATTTAGAAGATCTAGGCAGAGCAATAATGATGGGAATAAGAAAATGGTTGAACGGACAACGTTAAAAAAGCAGAAGAAAATTCATTTTGAAAACTAAGGTATGTTGCAAGCATGGAACATTGCATTCACAGACGTTTTCCACTCTCTGAAAAGTTGCATTTTCTACAAAAATGCATGAAACGCTACCGGTTTGGAACGGTTCGCCTGAACTGGTAGCAAAAAATGCTACTGGTAGGCCCGAACTGCTAGTAAAAAAAATGCTTTAAAGAAGTAAAAAAAAAGGTTCACGCAGCACAGCTGATTGTTACAGCTGATCATCGAAACCTTTTAAAATCTTTTTAAAGCCTTTTTTTTACTACTGGTTCGGGACAGGTTCTGACGAACCGGTAGCGGAAATGTTGAGTAGTTCAGAGAATAGACAAATAGGCTGGCCGCACCCCTGCTGCCTCCCAGCTCACCTTCTTTGGTTAACCTGACCAGGAGAACGGAGCTGGAAAGCAGGTTAGGGGATGGGGACGGAAGAGGGATTTTGCAATATCCTTCCTCCTGCCACGCCCACAAAGCCACGCCATGCCGACAAAGTCACACCAAGCCCACAAAACCAGTAGTAAATTTTTTTTGAATCTCACCACTGGGAAATGGTAGCTTAGCAACCAAATTGCTGGGTTTCCTTGTGGCCATTAGTCACAAAAAACCTGCATCTCCATGTATGAGAGGGGTGTCCAAACTTGGGAACTTTAAGACTTGTGGAGTTCAATTCCCAGAATTCCCCAGCCAGCATGGCTGGCTGGGGAATTCTGGGAGTTGAAGTCCACAAGTCTTAAAGTTCCCAAGTTTGGACACCCCATATGTATGAGATCTGGGTACCACGACGTGATGGTCTTTTATTGATGCTCTGAACCTGGGAACTAAAAAAAAATGGATGAAATGAAGTTTAATTATGTTTAATGGGAAGTTTAAAGGCTTCATTCAAAAAAGAGGGCTGTGAAAATATCTACAGACCCCTCACATCCTGGATATAAATTGTTTCAACTTCTACCCTCAGAATGACGCTATAGGGCACTCCACACCAGAACAACTAGACACAAGGACAGATTTTTCCCTGAACACCATCACTCTGCTAAAGAAATAATTCCCTCCCCACTGTCAAACTATTCACTAAGGCTACATTACTATTATTCTTCTCATCCTTCCCAGTACCTCTCTCTTCCCACTTATGACTATAACCATGTTGCTTGCAACTTTACAATATATATTATTTTTATTGTTTACTAGTACGATTTGATAGTTTTTTAGTAACTTTGACTATCACTAAGTGTTGCATCTTTTTATTCTTGATGAATATATTTTTATTCTCCTTATGTACACTGAGAGCCTATGCACCAAAGACAAATTTCTTGTGTGTCCAATAAAGAATTCTATTCTATTCTATTCTATTCTATTCTCCATTCTACTCTATTTCCATTTCCATTTTCTATTCTGTTTTGTTCTGTTCTGTTCTAATTTATTCTATGTTTCATTCTATTCTATTTCTAGTTCCATTTCCATTTATATTTTCTATTCTATTCTATTCTATTTTATTCTCCATTCTATTCTATTTCCATTTCCTATCCTATCCTATTCTATTCATTCTATTCTATTTCCATTTCCATTTCCTTCCCATTCTATTCTATTCTCCATTCTATTCTATTTCCATTTCCATTTCCATTTCCATTTCCTATCCTATCCTATCCTATCCTATCCTATCCTATCCTATCCTATCCTATCCTATCCTATCCTATTCATTCTATTCTATTCTATTCTATTCTATTCTATTCTATTCTATTTCTATTTCCATTTCCATTTCCATTTCCATTTCCTATTCTATTCTATTCTATTCTATTCTATTCTATTCTATTCTATTCTATTCTATTCTATTCTATTCTATTCTATTCTATTCTATTCTATTCTATTCTATTCTATTCTATTCTACTCCACTCCACTCCATTCCATTCTATTCCTTCTTCCAACTTTATATTTGCACCCTGTTTGGTCCCATTCAAAGGTGAGATATTGGTTGACAAGAGCTGGTGAACAAGCAAGTTACCATTTAATTAATCCTGGTGACTATTTTGTGCCACAAGAGAAGTACTTATGCACAGGGAAGTCATTTTAATTTAACCAGTAGTACCCTTCTATTGCATTTCGTAGAACATGATTACGAATATGCGTTTTCATTAACTACCTTTAACCATATTATGCCTTCATATCGCATCAGCCATTTAGCATTGTACGCTTTCATGGAATAATGTACTCCGGGCTCCTCCACTAATAATTGGAATTAAGCCCGCATTATGCTGAATTAAGCATGTATTAGCCGGCAAATACATTATTTGTTGCCGTTTCGATCCCCCCACTTAATTTCTTTTGTTATTAAATACTGATGCGCAGGTTACAAGGAATGCGTGGAATGATTATGTTGACCCTAGTTTACTCCTGCATTATATATTTTGTTTTTTTGTTTCTTACAAGATAATTCTAAACATTTTAAATAATAATAATAGTAGTAATAGTAATAGTAATAGTAATAGTAATAGTAATAGTAATAGTAATAGTAATAGTAATAGTAATAGTAATAGTAATAGTAATAGTAATAATAATAATAATAATAATAATAATAATAATAATAATAATTGTATTATTATTATTATTACTATTATTATTATTATTATTTTAAATGTTTAGAATTATCTTGTAAGAAACAAAAAACAAAATATATAATGCAGGAGCAACCTTATTGGCACCATGTCCAAGAATTTTACAAAACACATCAAGAAATTGCAGCTTCCTGCAATAACACCCGCAGAACTGCAAAAAACTGTGCTACTCGGAACATCTTATATTTTAAGAAGGTCCTTGGTTGATACCCGGGACGCTGGCAGCAAACCGTATCAACCATTAGCACCAGTCACTGGTATTTGTAATGCATTTTTGAATGTTCAGTTGGCTGAGTTTCATGTTTAATGACTAAAGCATATAATAATAATAATAATAATAATAATAATAATAATAATAATAATAATAATAATAATAATAATAATAATAATAACAACAACAACAACAATAGTGATAATAGTGATAATAGTGATAATAGTGATGATGATGATGATGATGATGATGATGATGATGATGATGATGATGATGATAATAATAATAATAATAATAATAGGAAGAGGAGGAGGAAGCAGAGCGGAGGAAAGAGGAGGAGAAGGAAGAGGAAGAGGAGAAGAAAAAGAACTGTTGACAAAATGTGCTAACATTTACAGCGGCCGGCTTGTTATTTTTCACATTTTAGAACAAGATACATATCCATGCAAACCTAGTCAGCCATGCCATGCATGGTTCATTACGGTAACACCTGACTTGTGGCTACGTGACACAATATAGGAAATACTTTATCTGTCGGGTTCCTTTATAAAATATAACAAACTGACATGCAACCACAAGGAAGATGCCTTGTTCTTGGGATTCGATATCTCTTTTTCCAAAAATATCGTGCAAAGCTGGCTTAAGCATTTTTTAAAAATTGCAAATTCCACAGGCTGTCAGAGAGAAAGACACACACACAGAGAGACAGAAAGAGAGAGACAGAGAGACAGAAAGAAAGAGACAGAGAGAGCGAGAAAGAGAGAGACAAAAAGAGAGAGAGAGGAGAGGCAGAGAGAGGGGAAGAGGGAAAGAGGGAAAGAAAGAGAGGGGGGAGAGAAAGAGAGAGGGACAGACAGAAGAGAGAGAGAGGAGAGACAGAGAGAGGAGAGAGAGAGAACTTGGCTTTTAAAGATGGTACGATCACACACACACACACCCGCACAAAAACCCCATTCTTGTGAAAGGAATACTACTTTTCTTTTGCTGATGGACCTAGCTATAAATGAATTAAAAACACACATCAGGGTGTGTTTTTGAGCCTGTGACTTGTACCGGCTCTGGTTTCAGCCAAGATTTTAGCAAATCATGTTAATGAAAGTAAAACCAAATGCATCTGAGCAAATCTTTAATGATGCCTCCCAGGAACACTCCTTCGTTGATAAAAACAACATAAGTACTCGCTGTATAATTATTGCTTTGAAGCCCCTTCTTGGATCTACAACAGGGATACAAATTGCATTTAAGTCACCAGGGTCTTTGTGCTGCATTGCTTTCCGTGGCGAGGGAAAAACTGCCATCCCCTAAATACACTTTATGGTTTTGCTCTCTTTGTAATATTTCATTTGCAAAGGTTCCTGCTCACATTTGTATCTTATTACTTTTCTTAGACTGGATTTATTGATAGTTTCTAACAAAAAAATGGGATTTCGGGATATTTACTGAACGAAACTCAATAGAGCTACGGCCTCAATTCAATTGTTTTTCATCAAAATGGAGAACAATAAAGTACCTAAACTGCTCACCTCACAGCATCAAATAGACGACATTTAAAAAAAGAAATAAACCAATAACCAAGGAAGCAGCGGACGTTACTTAAGGTAAAACATGGCTATTGCTTAATTTCTCGGTGTGGCTCAGAATTGAGGTTGCCAAAATGAGAAATTGGATCACCCTGGAACAGGTGTCGGAGTAAAATTGTAGAATTAAAAACTACAAATGCTTTGTTTCTAGTCAACGCATCGTGCATCTTTTTACGGTTAACGCCTTTATATACAATATTCAAAAAACCATTGAGGGATAAAGGATTTCAATCAGGCAACCACTTATGGGCTGATATCTTGAGCATCTATAACCATCTGACAAGAATTTATATTCTGGATTTTTGAAAGCGTTTGACAAGCCAAAGTTTTTACAATGATGATTATTGATCATTGAGTACAAGGGTTGATGAAATAGCCTTGGTTATCAGTTCCAGTTTATCCACAATAGATGTATTTATTCCTTATTTAACTGATATTGCTTATTTATAAAGCGATTCTTATTTATGGCACGGTGCATTACAGAGAGATTTTAGTCATTTTTCTTTGAAAATCCCCTGCCCATCTGCCATATTACAGGCCGTTTCCCACTGAAAAATGGTAAACAACATTATCCACTGTATAAAAGGAAAAGAAGGGAAAGAAAGGAGAAAAAAAGGGAGTAATCTGATTTCGGGGAAGAGAGAAAAGGGAGTGAAAGATGCACGCCTTTATAAGGATGGACAATGGAAGGCAAAATAATAACTCCGAAGTTTGATTGTTCAGATGTATATCCCACAATAGAAAGATCTGGATGCAAGCTGAACAGGCACAGGGCAGGAAGGTTAAGTAGAAGAGAAGGCACAATACTTTAAGTTGGCAGTCAGGCTGCAGGAAGAATAATCTAATCAAAAGTAAATTCAATTATCTAGTCCCAGGCCAGGCCCCTGGGACTTCTCTCCTGAATGCTTACAGAGTCTCCGCTTAGACGCTTCTCCCACTCCCCCCGCCGCTCTCCAACGCATATGATGAATGCAGATGAAATTTGAAATATGAAAATCCGAAATAATTTATGGAAGTTGTCAGAAATTTGGCTGGCTGGCCGCATAATTTCCTTGGAGACGGAGCAGGCTGGCTTCGCGGCTCGGCATCGCGGAGCGCTTGGCCCGCTCTTCCTAGGGACCGCTGCGCCCAGCCCACCCCGCCCGCCGATCGGCCTTTCCAGGCAAATTACAGCTCATTATAGGCAGCCTCGCACCAGGCCATTATGTCACAGGAAATCTTTTTTCATTTGCAGAAATTTGCTTGGAATTCTCATATTTATTTGAACATCCATTATCAAATCTGAACATTGAATTATCCGCAATTATGCGCCGGGCGAAGCGGATGTTTGCGTGCAGATGGAAGAGATGGGCGGTTAGAGAAGTATTAAAGTGAGTTGCCAGGGATCTGTGCGTGGTCCGAGCAGCTGCCTTTAAATAGGAGGTGGCCCTGGCTACGTGAGGAGGCATATTTCCTGTTGCTGGATTCATTTACAAAGCAGCTCGACTTTCTGGCAGGAGTCTTAGATGGGGGAATAATTTACTTTGGGCTTGATACATATAGTAATAGCATTTAGCAGTAGCACTTAGACTTATACACCACTTCACCCGGGTGGGTTCCGGCCGGCTTTACTGCCAGTTCACTCGTGCGCTTGCTGCGTGCGCGTAAATTGTTCAATTAAAAACAAGATGGCGATGGCAGCAACTGGGGTACCGGTTCAGGGGCGTGGCAGGCCTGAGTCGCTGCCGGTTCCAGCGACCCAGGCTGCTATACCACTATCAGTTCAGCTGAACCGGGCCGAACCGGTAGGAATCTACCTTTGGACTTCACAGTGCTTTACAGCCCTCTCTAAGTGGTTTACAGAGTCAGCCTCTTGCCCCCCAACAATCTGGCTCCTCGTTTGACCAACCTCGGAAGGATGGAAGGCTGAGTCAACCTTGAGCCGGTCAGGATCGAACTGCTGACAGTCGACAGTTAGCTTGCAATACTGCATTCTAACCACTGGGAGGGAGAGAAGGAAGGAAGGAAGGAAGGAAGGAAGGAAGGAAGGAAGGAAGGAAGGAAGGAAGGAAGGAAGGAAGGAAGGAAGGAAGGGCAATAGCAATAGCCCTTAGATTTATATACCGCTTCACAGCATATTTTCCCCAACAATCCAGCTCCTCATTTAATCAACCTCGGAAGGATGGACGGCTGAGTCAACCGTGAGCTGGTCAGGATCGAACTGCTGACAGTCGGTAGTTAGCCTGGAATACTGCATTCTAACCACTGGGAGGGAGGGAAGGAAGGAAGAAAGGAAGGAAGGGCAATAGCAATAGCCCTTAGATTTATATACCGCTTCACAGCATATTTTCCCCAACAATCCGGCTCCTCATTTAATCAACCTCGGAAGGATGGACGGCTGAGTCAACCGTGAGCTGGTCAGGATCGAACTGCTGACAGTCGGTAGTTAGCCTGGAATACTGCATTCTAACCACTGGGAGGCAGAGAAGGAAGGAAGGAAGGAAGGAAGGAAGGAAGGAAGGAAGGAAGGAAGGAAGGAAGGAAGGAAGAAAGGAAGAAAGGAAGGAAGGGCAATAGCAATAGCCCTTAGATTTATATACCGCTTCACAGTGCTTTTACAGCCTTCTCTAAGTGGTTTACAGAGTCAGCATATTTTCCCCAACAATCTGGGTCCTCATTTAACCGACCTCGGAAGGACGGAAGGCTGAGTCCATCTTGAGCCTGTCAGAATCGAACTGCTGCATTGGTGGACTTCAAAACTTTTTTCGTACTGATTCTGTGGGCGTGGCTTGGTGGGCATGGCTTGGTGGGCATGGCAGGGGAAGGTTGCTGCAAAATCCCCATTCCCTCCCAATCAGCTGGGACTCGGGAGGCAGAGAAGAGATGGGGGCAGGCAGTGGTGGGTTGCCCATTTTCTTACTACCGGTTCGGGCGCGTTCCCACACACACTCCCGCATCTGCACGACACTTCTGCGCATGTGCAGAAGCATCCAGGTGGATGGGCGTAGCCTCCCACCGCCACTACTACCTATTCACTTGATCTGGGCCAAACTGGGCGCAACCCACCTCTGGGGCGGGGCCAGCCAGAGGTGGTATTTACCGGTTCGCCGGACTACTCAAAATTTCCGCTACCGGTTCTCCAGAACTGGTCAGAACCTGTTGAATACCACCTCTGAACTGCTGGCTGTGGGCAGAGTCAGCCTGCCATACTGCATTCTAGCCACTAGGCCACCACGGCTCATTCCTTCCAGCCTGAGCCTGTAGTTGGCCCTAGTGTTTTGAATAACAATCTATTTTCATTAGCGGATGCAGTCCAGTTTTGCTGTTTGACCTTTTTCCACTTTCCCTAAATGGACAGTAATGACAAGCAGATGTTTTTGCAATGGATACTAAGTAATGGACAGATTGAGGAAGCGGGGGAGGGAAGAGAAAGGGGGGAGCTGTGTCTGTGGTGTTCAGGAGGGAGGTTAGGAAAAAAAATATTTCTGAATTTGGAAGCCAGCCAATACCCAAGACTAATCTTTTGCTTCTAACAAAGTCGGCTGTAGTCTGAGAAGTTGATTGTGCTGCGAGCAATTTACAACCACCACATAAATACTTTGGCTTGGGTTCAGTTGGGATGGAGATCTGTGCATTTTAACGATGACTTTCCTTCGCCATTAATTTCAGGTCAGCATGGAAAATCAACTTATTTAGTCTAGATCAGGGGGTGGCCAGCCTGTGGGTGTTGGCCTATTTGCAACGGGGCCTCATGCGTGGCTGGCTGGCGCATGTGTGTGTGTGTGCATGTGTGTGTGTGCATGCATGCACAGCTCCATTCTCACCAGGTATGAAATCGTCTTACCTTCGCTACTGGTTCGGAATTGCGCATGCGGAGAGTGTCTGCGATGACGTCTGGGTAGGTGGGTGGAGCCTCCCGCTACCGCCGGTAGCAGTTCACCCGAACCAGAGTGAAAACCAGCAGAATACAACCTCTGATTCTCACGAGTAAAGCAGGGGCACAGCGACTCACGCATTTGTCATGGGCTCGCTGGGCCTCATTCCCGCGAGCATGACGGGCGCTTGTGGCCCCACTCATGCAAGCCAAGCATCTGCCTCTCCCACAAAACCATCCCCTCTTGATGGGGGTGATGGAGTTAGCAGAGATGGCTAAATTGTCTGCTCCGATTGAAGAAGAAAAAACCATCTTTACTGTGACTTGGAAACCATTTCTTGACTTTGTGCTCGAGGTGGGAAAAGATGAAACTTTGATCCTGGGTTTTACCAATTAGATCAGGGGTGTCTAACTCCATTTCATTGAGAGTTGTGGTTGACCTCGTGGGCTGGCCAGGCGTGGCCGAATGGGTGGGTGTGGCCAACTGGGTGGGCGTGGCCAGCTCGACACCACTCCCCAAACTGCTGGCATGTTTCCTTTTCACGTTGGGTAGACCGAGCTGAAGCAATGCAGGCTGAGCCGTTACATTTTCCAGGATAGCCCTGTGGGCTGGATCCCACCACATCACGGGTCAGATCTGGCCTGTGGGCCTTGAGTTTGACACCCTGATTTGTTGTTGTTGGCCCATTCATAGTCCTATTTCACCTATTGGCAGATATTTTTAATTGGGTATTTTTTAGGGGTTATTTTTAAACATTGTTTTTAACTACTTTACTTGGGTAGTCTTTTATAGCCTCCTCTTTTAGGCACTTAGTATTTAACTATGTTTATATTTTTATGTATTTATGTGTTTTAATCTGACTGTACACCGCCCCGAGTCCCTTTTGGGAGAGGGGGCGGTATAAAAGTCCAAAATAAAGTAAAGTAAAGTAAAGTAAAGTTACAGAAATGGCTAGTTTTTATTATTATTAAAAAATAAAGCGTAGATCTTAATGCCTTATTTTACTGCACCAAAGGAGTTGGAAGTCAATGCCTTTTTTCTCCTTTTTCTCTTTCTTTCCCCCACTATTCACTTTCCCCTTTTCCTTCTGTAATGTCCCTAATATTTGCTTTTGCATTATCTTTGTGTGTTATATTATAAACCAATAAAAATGAAAATCTTTTAAACTGTCTACAGTGTTGTTTGATTTACAAGGTTCAGTCCTTTCCCTCACCATGAACTTAATTTTTTTTTAAAAAAAAATTCCTGCTCTTTATTATTCTATTAGTAATACATTTCCTTCTCGAGCATCCAATCCTGGTTTGTCCATACAAATGATTTCAGACAAGTATTCCTTGCTGACTTTGGTGAAAATTAATCCCCAGGGTCGACCTATTTCATGCATGTATGCTTCAATTCTAAAGCATGGAAAATTGTCCCTGGGAATTGTCAGGTTCAATGAAATCCTAAATGCGCATGGTTTGATATCCAGCCATGGAATATTTTCCAAGCTTTTCTCAATCTTCCAGTAGCTCCTTTATAAAATATTGGATGAAATTATTGTCCCACCTTCCTTCATTAGATGAAATGTGACTTAAAAATTAGCACATTATTGGAGTCCTCCAAAGAATATTGTTATTTCTGAAATTAAAAGCATCCCTTAGCTTAAAAAAAAGAAAAAGAAACCTAGCCCGTAGGTTGTATAAATATTGGTCTTTTAATGACCCATTAAAATTTATCTGATTCTTTAGTTGCTTTGTAGAACTTTTGTTATCCTTTTTTTTTTTTTTTTAAAAAAAAAGGGTCATTGGATGCTGATGCAAAGCTTAACATGAAATGCATTAAAATGGGCATAATTTAGTTAAGCTGCCAAAAAAATGGTTCCTTCTGAGATTGTCTGATATACACTGTATATTGGACATTAATACAATTGGGTGAGTCCAGAAGGATTTCACGAGAAGAGTCCTCCATTCCTCTGCTCACAATAGAATACCTTATACTACTAGACTTGAAATTTTGGACCTGGACAACCTAAAACTACGCCGATTAAGGTCTGATCTAAGCATAGTACACAAAATTGTCTGCTTCAATGCCTTGCCTTGTCAATGACTTCTTCAGCTTCAACGTCAATAATACATGGGCAAACAATAGATACAAACCCAAGGTAAACCTGCTCCAAACTCGATTGCAGAAAATACGACTTCAGCTACAGAGTGGTCAGTGCCTGGAATGCTCTACCTGACTCCATTGTTACATCCTTAAACCCCCCAACAGCTTCAACTTCAAACTGTCTACTGTTGACCTCACCCCATTCCTAAGAGGTCCGTAAAGGGGGCATGCATAAGCGCACCAACGTGCCTACCATCCCTCTCCTACTGTCCCCATTTATTTGCACTCATTTCCTTTTGCTCATGTCCATGTTTATACTTATACCTCTGATCTTGTACATTTTTGACAAACCAACCAACCAAAAAAATAAATTAATAAATAAGGCACCACTGCTTAGTTAGGAGGGGGAAAAATCAGGACCAGGGACAGCTCCACGTAATAGCTCATTTGCTCCATCAATGTATTCCTCTTGGAATTTTACAAGGCTTTAATCTGGTTACTATAGTGTCAAAGGGCTAAAAGGGACCTTGGAGGTCTTCTAGCCCAACCCCTTTATAATATAACTCATTCTCAATGTGCAGAAATTCAGGCTTCAACTGTATACCCCAATTTTCTTCCTCTCTCTCTCTCTCTCTCTCTTTCTCTCTTAGCTGAACAGCCTGCCTCAAATAAGTTACAACTTGAATGGCCAACCTCTTTGTTTAAATCAAGATCTGATGCATTTGTTCAAGTGAAACTTGGGGGAGGGGAATGTTTTATTTTACCATATTTCAATTACATCATACAACTGCACAAGCATTTCAGTTTTACAAAAAGAGCACCAAAATAGAAGCATTAGGAAACAATGTAGAAGTAAATACTTGAAGATCAATTGAATGACAAAAATTGGTTGAAATATTTCGGCTCACCATAGGATTTCTTCCTAGCTTTAAAATAAAAATAAGAAATTTTGTTGTCTCTAAAAAAACCCACTGAGGATGATTGTCAAGAAATTTCTTTGGGAATCCTTTCTTTTGAGCAAACTCAAGCAAAAATGGACCTCATTTAGCATTAAAATCACCAAGCAATATAATTATGGCTTCAGGGTACAGGATGGATATATCATCTAGTAGAACTTCTAAACATATCCAAAAGGGAGACATGTTTTTCATACTGTATTCTTGTACTGCTGGTTCAAATTTCAGTTAAACTCTGTACTTATTTTTGTACATGGATGTGCGACAATGCTCTGTTGAGCCCCACTGGAACCCCAGAAGCAAAATAGTTTAAATGATTGAGAAAGTGCTTTCCTAACACCTGTAATTATTGTCTTTGCATCTTGGTTGCAGCAGTCAAATTATCTTAGGTTTATAGAGTCTCAGCGAGTCAAGTGTGCTTACCAGAACTGTGCATACAAGCATACCAGAAGGATCAGTGGAAATTCTAAGGTGAACATTGTTCTATTCCTATAAAAATAAACATGAATAGAATGGAATGGAATAGAATAGAATAGGAAAATAGAGTGAAATAGAATAGAATGGAATGGAATAGAATAGGAAAATAGAAAAGGGGAATAGAATAGAATAGGAAAATAGAATAGGAGAATAGAATGGAATGGAATAGAATAGGAAAATAGAATGAAATAGAATAGAATGGAATGGAATAGAATAGGAAAATAGAAAAGGGGAATAGAATAGAATAGGAAAATAGAATAGGAGAATAGAATGGAATAGAATAGAATAGAATAGGAAAATAGAGTGAAATAGAATAGAATGGAATGGAATAGAATAGGAAAATAGAAAAGGAGAATAGAATAGAATAGGAAAATAGAATAGGAGAATAGAATGGAATGGAATAGAATAGAATAGGAAAATAGAATGAAATAGAATAGAATGGAATGGAATAGAATAGGAAATTAGAAAAGGAGAATAGAATAGAATAGGAAAATAGAATAGGAGAATAGAATGGAATGGAATAGAATAGAATAGGAAAATAGAGTGAAATAGAATAGAATGGAATGGAATAGAATAGGAAAATAGAAAAGGAGAATAGAATAGAATAGGAAAATAGAATAGGAGAATAGAATGGAATGGAATAGAATAGAATAGGAAAATAGAGTGAAATAGAATAGAATGGAATGGAATAGAATAGGAAATTAGAAAAGGAGAATAGAATAGAATAGGAAAATAGAATAGGAGAATGGAATGGAATAGAATAGAATAGGAAAATAGAGTGAAATAGAATAGAATGGAATGGAATAGAATAGGAAAATAGAAAAGGAGAATAGAATAGAATAGGAAAACAGAATAGGAGAATAGAATGGAATGGAATAGAATAGAATAGGAAAATAGAGTGAAATAGAATAGAATGGAATGGAATAGAATAGGAAAATAGAAAAGGAGAATAGAATAGAATAGGAAAACAGAATAGGAGAATAGAATGGAATAGAATAGAATAGAATAGGAAAATAGAGTGAAATAGAATAGAATGGAATGGAATAGAATAGGAAAATAGAAAAGGAGAATAGAATAGAATAGGAAAATAGAATAGGAGAATAGAATGGAATGGAATAGAATAGAATAGGAAAATAGAATGAAATAGAATAGAATGGAATGGAATAGAATAGGAAATTAGAAAAGGAGAATAGAATAGAATAGGAAAATAGAATAGGAGAATAGAATGGAATGGAATAGAATAGAATAGGAAAATAGAGTGAAATAGAATAGAATGGAATGGAATAGAATAGGAAAATAGAAAAGGAGAATAGAATAGAATAGGAAAATAGAATAGGAGAATAGAATGGAATGGAATAGAATAGAATAGGAAAATAGAGTGAAATAGAATAGAATGGAATGGAATAGAATAGGAAATTAGAAAAGGAGAATAGAATAGAATAGGAAAACAGAATAGGAGAATAGAATGGAATGGAATAGAATAGAATATGATTCTTTAATGGCCAAGTGTGATTGGATACACAAGGAATTTGTCTTTGGTGCAGATGCTCTCAGTGTACATAAAGAAAAATAAAATAGAATACATTCATCAAGAATCATAAGATACAACCCTTAGTGATAGTCATAGCTTACTAATAAGCCATTAAATTATACTAGGAAAAAAATAAAACAATATACATTTTAAAGATACAAGCAACATGGTTACAGTCATAAGCGGGAAGAGATAGTTAATAGGAAGAAAGAGAAGAATAATAGTAATAGAGTCTTAGTAAGTAATTTGACAGTGTTGTGGGGATTACTAGTTGTTTTGCAGAGTGATAGCATTCGGGGGGAAAATTGTCCTTGTGTCTAGTTGTTCTGCTGTGCAGTATGAAAAGTACTATTAGGACAGCGAAGTTTGAGAACATTCAACTCCCTGAGCTTCTCTTTGTGGATGTCCTCTATTTGTATTTTGCCAGGAAAGCAATTTAAAAAAAAAAATTTTTTTTTTAAAGAAGAAGCAATAGGAAAAGCAGCCTTTTATTGTCTTAATTCTCTACAAAGAATCCCATCGTTTCAGCGTGATCTTCCGTGGCCTTTGCTCATCTGTATTTATCATGATTTTAAAAACAACCCCAGCAAGTCCAGTGTCTCTTTTCGTGCCAAAAGTCATTGTTGAGGGCTAAATATACTGAAGCTTCCCTGGGTTTGGTTTTGTGTTGGCTTTTTTTTTTTTTTACTGCGGGGAACGTTGTAATAGTCCTTAAATAAATAAAGCACTGGGAGAGAACATTATTGCTGCCTTTGTCCCTTTGTAGATGTGTATTATAACATCGCCCCGTGGATTGACACCGAGGACTGCATGTGGACAAGACAAATGTTGTATATGACAGTGGGGGTAGCATTGAAAGATGACCCCCATATCTAGAGGGTGACGAGTTATGGATCCATTGATCGGTGTTAACCAGTGATGGGGAAGCGTGGATGGAAATTTTTCTGGCTGTTGTAGGCCTCCTAGTTTGTCTAGCAAGAGAGGATTTGAATGGAGCTCCAGGCAGCCATTGACAGAAGGGATGGAAGGGGGAGGGAGGAGAGAGAAAGCTGAATGGACGTGTCCTGGGGTCTCTTGGTCACTCGTTTTGCTGACTTGAAGGGTCTTTTAAGCCATGACCCTCAGCGTTACGAAGCCTTCACGAAACCCTGTTTATTTCCAGTCGTCGAAGGTGGCATTCAGACTTCTGGCTGGAGAGTTATCCCTTTCATAATACGATTTTTATTAAACTTATTAGGATGTAAAATACAAATGAAAAATAAAATAGTGGGGAAAGAGGGAGGAGAAAAGAAGAAGAAAGATTAACATTCAACTCTTTTTAGTGCAGTAGAATGAACATAACATTACAGCTTCAATGTAGGCTAGCATTTTTTATACCGACAAAATCCCTCGTTTAACCAGTAAATCCCCAAACCAAGGTTTCATTTCTTTTTTTTAATCTCAAGCACAAACTCCAGAAGCCATTTTCAGATAGAAACAAAGTTAAGTGTATCCTTCATTCACTTTGATTAAAAGAGTAAATTTGACTATCTTTGTTAGTTCCCTCAGTCTTCCAAGGGAGTCAAGCTATTCTCCAAAGCACCTGAGAGCAATGGGTAGAAACTAATCAAGGAGAGAAGCAACCTAGAACTAAGGAGGAATTTCCTGACAGTGAGAATAATTCACCAGTGGAACGACTTGCCTCCAGAAGTTGTGAATGCTCCAACGTTGGAGGTTTTTAAGGAGATGTTGGATAACCACTTGTCTGAAGTGGTGTAGGGTTTCCTGCCTAGGCAGGGGGTTGGACTAGAAGATCTCCAAGGTCCCTTCCAACTCTGTTATTCTATTATTCTCCAACCAGTCTCCTATTGTGGAAATTAATAGAGCTTTCCATTTTTGTGTGTAAAACATTCTTGCTACTGTCAATGTACACAACTACAAGTGTCCACATTTATTTTTGACCGTCTGGGTTTTTTTAAACTCTAAACCAAAATGGCCAACCTTGGCAACTTTAAGACTTGTGTGGGCTTCAGCTTCCAGAATTCCCATGGCCGGCTGGGGAATTCTGGGAGATGAAGTCCACAAGTCTTAAACTTACCAAGATTGGACACTCCTGCCCTAAACGTTACAGAGACTTCGGGAAGTACCGAATATGCTAGTCACCAAAGATGGAATTCAGAATACTTGCTTGTCATTCCATTGGACGTTTATTTTTGAATTATTTTCCACTGGAATTTATAAGTGCAAAGACTGCCTTGACATTGCCTTAGATCCGCTCTATATTAATTCAAGGAAAAAGAGAATGTTTGATTATTTTCTTCTGGGTCATTTCTTGTCGTAGCTTTCATCCCTACGACGGGGGGGGGGGAGTCACAGAGTGTTAACCAGCTGTAGGAAGCATTTTAAGGCTCACTGCTTGCAGTAGAAAATTCATATTTTCAAACTCTTATTAGTGGCAATAGAGTTTGAATATACTCCAGCTGAACTGGAATGTATTATTTCTTTAAAAACCTTTCAAGATTGAGGTAATCATCCTCCTTATATATAAAAAATATATACTTAAACGATCTCTTTACGCCATATTTCCTATGAGTCCTTTTGCTCAGGAATCAATGAAACCTCCTCATAAAATCAGTGGCCAAAATCTAATAATAAATACACTTTATATCCCCCTAATATTAATGGATATCAAGCAGTCATGCTATGCAGGTTTATCTAGCAGCAAAATCCCACAAAATACAGTTTATTTCTGAATTAACGTGTTAATGGTCCTCATTCCCCTTGCTTGAGTGCTGGATGAGATCCAGATGGTGTTTTAACTATAGATTCTTGGTTTTTCTTTGCTTGAGTTGAGCCCAGTACATCGGTTATTTCGTTTGCAAGGGTGGGGTTTGGAGTTTTTTTTTTCTACAGGAGAAAGCATCTGTGAACAGTCTCTAAACCCAGCTATTTGGGTTAATTGATTACACAGCTCGAAGGATGCTGGACAGAAGACAAAAAACAGTGTGAAAGAGAACGGGCATAAAAGAGAAAAGACAATGAACCAAGAAACAGAAAAGATGCTGTGACATTTTAATATCAGAACAGGACTTTAAAAGAGAGATGCAGGCAAAATGCGGGTTTAGAAAATAGGCAGCCCAACACGGAGCATACCAGCAGTTAGACTATAACCATCAACCCCAGGATATATTTTGAGGATAAATATTGCATATACTAGTCACCAAAGGTGGCATTTAGGATACTTGCAGAATCACAGAGTATAACTTACTCTTTGTTTTTCCAAAAAGCCCAAGCCAGCATACATGTTGCATATTTTTCTTTCTTTCTCACAACATCCCTTTGATGTTTATTTTAAGTATGGCTGGGTTTTAGATGCCCTGAATCTTCCCTAGGCTAATCTAAGCACTGATGATGTTACCTAGTTGGGTCATGAAATGTCTGTAGGAAAACAAGCAAGTTCAGAGAGCACCAGGGACCCCTACAATTATTCTCCTTTATTGCTAATCTAATCATTATGTAAGGGATGCATAGACACTGAGCTTTTTGATCAGAAAGGACGGCAGTTCGGTGGTTCGAATCCCTAGCGTCACGTAAAGGAGTGAGCTCCCGTGACTTGTCCCAGCTTCTGCTGACCTAGCAGTTTGAAAGCACATAAGAAATGCAAGTAGAAAAATAGGGACCACCTTTGGTGGGAAGGGAACAGCATTCTGTGCGCCTTTGGCATCTAGTCTTGCCGGCCACATGACCACAGAGACGTCTTCGGACAGCGCTGGCTCTTCGGCTTTGAAACGGAGATGAGCACCACCCCCTAGAGTCGGGAACGACTAGCACGTACTATGTGCGAGGGGAACCTTTACCATAATCATTATATCACCGTGATTTTCATATATAAAAAGAGTAAAAAACCAATGTCAACTTATGCTTGGATAGCTGCTGGCCATTGTACAGGGAGTCCTCAACTTATGACCACAATCGAGCCCCAAACCTACGTTGTTAAGTGAGACATTTGTTCAGGGAGTTTTCCCCCGTTTTACGACTTTTTCTTGCCAAATTTGTTAAGCAAATCCCTGCAGTTGTTAAATTAGCAGTTTAAATTAACCTGGACAAGGCTTGATAGCTTCGTCATCATTTAAACCGCTGAATTAATCAGACTTTCTCTCTCTCACTCGTCTGTCTGTCTGTCTCTCTTTCTCTCCTCTCTCTCTGTCTCTCTCCTTTCTTGTCTGCCTTCTCTCTCTCTCTCTCTCTCTCTCTCTCTCTCTCTCTCTCTCTCTTCTGTCTGTCTGTCCATCTTTCTTTCTCTCTTCTCTCGTCTGTCTGTCTGCCTGTCTCACTTTCTCTCCTCTCTCTCTCTCTCTCTCTCTCTCTCTCTCTCTCTCTCTCTCTCTCTCAAACTCTCTCTCAAACTCTCTCTCTCCTCTCTCACTCTCTGTCACTCTCTGTCCCTCTCTCTTTTTTTAAACCTCCTAATACACACTTCATTTTAAAACAAATGAAGGTGGAAGAGCCATCTTTTCTGGCGAGAAAAATGCATGGAGATTCTGCTTTCTAGTTGGGGATTGAATTGGAAAAGATTTTTTTTTTATAAAAAAGATACCAGGTCTGGCACAGGAGCACTGAAAAGAAGAGATTATCTGACTATTATTTAGTCCCTACAAGTATTTATCTTATTTTGGTGTCTTTACAAGACATGAAGCTGGGTTTAACCTGCTTCTTCCAATTTTAGATCTATTTTATTTGTAGTTACCTACAGTGCTGAAATATGATTTTGAAGGATAGGCAGTTTGCCTTCCAGCTTCCATCCTTTTTCAGCCTTCTGTCCCAATGAATGAAAATGGATTTTTTTTCTTTAAAAAAAATAGCATTAAACCTATTTTAGGCCTGGAGCTATGGTCCTAGGGTGCTTTCCCCCCAAAATGGTGGAAATCTGGTTCTGAATCCAGTCAGAAGAAGAAGAAGATACAGAAAAGAAGTAGTTGGGAGCCTGTAGATTGCCAAACCTGATCCCAAGGAAGCTCATGGGATTTGAGGGATCGAGCCACGATAAACCTAAGATAACTTGACTGCTGATGAAGGACACTATCGAGGCTCGATCAATGACTCTTAAAATGGACAAATACAGAATGAAGGGCTTTTGCATTTGTTTTTAAATGGAAATAAAATGAACTCCAAAATACACTTCTTTTAACCAGCGGTGAAGTAAAATGGATCGATACACAGGTAGACCTACTGCATGACTACAATCGAGCCCACCATTTCTGTCGTAAAGTGAGACATGTATTAAATGAGTTTCGCTCCATTTTACGACTTTTCTTGCCACCGTTGTTAAGGGAATCTCTGGTTTCCTCGTTGACTTTGCTGGTCGGGAGGTTGCAAAAGGGGGTGATAAATGTGAGTCACTTGTTGCCAAGCATCCAAATGTAAATCAGGTGACTGGGGGGATGCTGCAACGGTCATAAGTGTGATAAACGGTCATAAGTCGCTTCCTCCCCCCAGAGTATTTGAGTTTCAGCTTGATATGCCTGGGCAAAAACAGATAATTTAGTTTCCCCCAAAATAAGTCCTCCCCGGAAAATAAGCCCAATTGGGCTTTGAAGTGCATGTGCTAAAATAAGCCCTCCCCCCCCAAAATAAACCCTCCCCAAAAATATTGCAACACAGCAGTGGCCACGAGGTGACCACACTCGTTGCCTCCTGCACCTCGAAAATAATAAGACCTCCCTGAAAATAAAACCAAGCACTTATTTCGGGGGGGGGGGGTGTGTTTCAAAAGAAAACAAGACTCTGTCTTATTTTCTGGAAAACATGGTACCTTCAAACCTCAGGAGAGAAATCATGCTTGTTTTCACAACTGGCAAGTGGTTGACTTTTTTAAAAAAATATTATTTTACTTTAAATTCAAATAATACAAACATCGTACATATACATCTAAATACAAAAAAAGGGGGAGGGGGAATACAAATATTACAGTGCGCGCGCACACACACCAGAGAAAATATTTTCCCCTTTATGTTTCTTCTTCTATAACAACTAAAAGATATTCAATATATTCCAATTGTGCCTTTCCCTCCACCAAAACGACATATATTCTTGAGGTTTATTCTCTATGCCTTCCACCAACACTAATTTTATAAAATCCCCCCATATTTTATTATAAGTGTTTGCTTTGATCATCCCCTTTTTTTAAATTTAATGTCTGTCGTTAATTTATCATTTGTTGTCATACTCCAAATTACATTACGCCTCTCACTTTTTTGAATATCCCAGTTTCATCCCCAATATTTAGCCATCACTAATCTAGCTGCCATGATCAAATTTATAATCAATTCCTTTTTTGTTTCATTTATATCCCGTTTCTGAATTACTCTCCAATATGCTCCAGGAATTATCGGAGGAAAACATATTGGAGGGGCTCAAGCAAGGTCATATAAATGAACAGAAATGCTCCTCTGCATTTCAAAATCTCCTTCCTATCCCAAAATTGGACCCTCCGACAAGGAGAGGGCGGAGCTGACTGCAGAGCTTGAGGACTTCCGGTTATACTTCCGAGGGGGCAGAAGTACAACCGGAAGTCCTCAACTCTATGACATATTCTTATCTACTCTTATCTACTCTTCTATTCCAAATATTTTTCCAAGGTGGTTGACCTTGACCTGGGTAAAAGTTGATGGCTCTTGAAGGAAACATTGATGGTTCCAGGAGACCTTTCTCCACTAAGCATGGGACAAATCTAGCCTCACCTGTCCATAACACCTCCTTCACCTCATCCCCAGCTCCTTAAAGAGATAGACTGAGCCATGGAAACAGCAACTGTTATTCCAACATCAACTCAAGAATGGTCTTCCGTTTTTTCCCCCTGAAAATGTTTCGCCTCTCATCTCTTTAGCTCGGTTCAAGAAACTTCTTCAGTTGTTGGGTGAGAAACAGAAATTTCTACAAGGCAAAAAGAAAAGAAAAAAAGTTGAGTTGCCTTTTAGATCTTTGGGACAACCATGACTTGGATGACGGAGAATCTCCATAGACTTCAAGAATGGGTAGAGTTGCTTTTACCCCAATCAACACATTTGTGCGTGGCTAATCCTGGTTGTATCTCGGCTAGGAAGGGAACAGACAGATATTTGAGTAGGTTCATAGCCATAGAATAGAACATAGAATAATAATAATAATAATAATAATAATAATAATAATAATAATAATAATAATAATATATTTATTTCTTAGCCGCACCCTCTCCCGAAGGACTCGGGGCGGCGTACAACGAAACATACGAAATAAATATGTAAACAAAACAAACATATAACAAAGACCTACACTGAAGCATACACAAGGAGGAGGTCGATTGATAAAACAATTAAAATACAGTATTTAAAAACCCCTAGAAATTGAATATAATTAAAATACCCAGTTAAAAACCCGTCAGGAGCGATATGGTTAGATCAGAGTTGAGCCAGGCCAGCTGCTTGAAATAGAGTTGGAAAGGAACCTGGAGGTCTTCTACTCCTGCTCGGGCAGGAGACCCTATACCATTTCAGACCAATGGTTGTCCAATCTCTTCTTGAAAGCCTCCAGTGATGGATCACCCACAAGTTCTAGTGGAAAGCTGTTCCATTGGCTGATTGCTCTCAGAAGCTTTCGTTCTAGGTTGCTTCTCTCCTTGCTTAGTTTCTTGTCTTGCCTGAATGTGGCGCCAAAGACCGGTTTGATTCCATGCCATGTTATGGCCTGCCAGCGGCCCGCAGAGCTGGCAGCAGAGTCAGACAGTAAGGAGGTTGGGAAGGAGCATGGGCCAGTCCTGGAGTCTGGGGAAGGCTCAGACGAGGGCTCTGTGTTGGAGGCAGAGACAGGGCCAAGGCCAACTGGCAGTTCTCAGCTGCCTTTAGAGCTAGATAGCAGTGAGGCAGAGGAACAGCTGGAGCCTGTTCCCAGTGTGCGCATGCGCAGAGCCGCCAGAAGAAAAGAACAACTCAGAAATCAGGGTCGACTTGGGAGTAAAGCCACAGGTGGACGAAGGGCCCCTCCCATAGGACATAAAAGAGGAGCAAAAGGGGAGGGGGCTTTTGCAGGAAACAATTCGTTCGTTCGGTCATTAGATTCATTTCAGGAGTGTGAAGATCTGTCCGTGAATCTAAGAGACTCTGTGCCCAGTCTTTCCTTGCACAGCATCTCATTTGGGAAAATATTCACATGGCAGCTTTCCAAGCTAGATAAGGTCTGTGGTCATAAATACTCCTTTGAAAGACTGTTTGCCAGGCTTTGGCTGAAGGTGAATGGGAGGAATTCACATTCGTCTAATAAAAGGGCTTTTGTTGGGACCAGGAATCTGCTTCGTACTTTTTGGGGGAAGCCTAGATCAGAATATGCCAATCCTCGAGGAAGGCTTTTGGACATGAACGTTGTCCTTTTGGGGTCGGAGAGCCTCCTGGGATTTTTCTACACTGGGGTAAAAAAGTCGAGCGCCTTCACTAGTTCTGGGGAAGGGGATCTCCCAAGTTTCCACCTAGGAGATGTGAGTGGGGCAGGCTGGAAGAGTTCCCGCTGTCCTATTTTCTGGCTTTCTTCCTTGGCTTTTCCCATCTTGAAGCTTCCCCGCAGTGAGCGAGGCTGCCTCATGCTGTGCTCCCAGGCAGGCAGCTGCTGGGCCGATCTCAGCCAGAAAAGCAGGGCGGGTGGAGGAGGTAGGGCAGGTGGGATGTGCCGAAGGGGGGGAGACTGTGTGTTTTGGGCTTGATCTGTCCCCTTTGCACCCGCTCCCACTTCCTTTCCAAGGCCCTGCGCCTTCGGGCGGCTGGTGGCGCAGAGCATAAGCTGATTAGGCAACAACAGAGCACCTTCCTGGCTGTTTTCTTCTCTCAATGCGCCCGGGCCACAGCTTTTCAAGCCTGTGAGCCCTGCCACTAACCAGCCATTATCTTGACATCTATGGAGCTTTATCTGGAAGAGGCTTGGCGGTGCCCCCGGCTTCATCAATCATTGGGAGACGCTCGAGTCCCCTTCATAACCTTCCGCCTCATTTAACCTATCCAGGGCGGGAGAGAACTGAGGAAAGAGGTTGTAAAGGAGCAGAATGCCTACACACACACACACACACACACACACACACACACACACACACACACACACACCAGAGGCAAGCATCACTGTTTCTGACTCACTGAGGATGGGGAAGCAGGGCCGCCAGTAGAAAGGGAGCCTCCCGGTGAAAGGACGGACGCTTGCCTATTGACACGACTCGGGGTGGAGTGGGACCTTCCCAAACATTTAAAGAAAGAAGCGGGGCCAGTGGCCTTACACCTCCGACAAAGAGGAGGGGGTGACAGGCACATTCAAAAGGCCAAAGGGAAAGTGAGGAAGGGGCGTTGGAGTTACTCCAATCTACTGGTGACGGCATCGCTCGGGGTTAATCCTTGGGAGAAACGATCTTCCACGTTTCTCCTACCATGGCCATCCTCTACCGTAAGGTTATTTTCCCCACGAATGGTTTCTAGAGGGACATCTTAATTGTTGTTGTTTTTTAATTATTTAATTTATTAGGCCACCTATCTCACTATGGACACCATAAACTTAGACTTCAGCAAGTAGACCACAATCTACTTCTTTGTAATCTAGAAAAAAAATGGGATAGATAGCATCACCACCAGATGGGTTTGTAACTGGCTGGCAAACCATCCTCAACGAGTAGTCCTTAATGGGTCTAAGTCTACATGGAGGGAAGTAAGCAGCGGAGTACCACAAGGTTCTGTCTTAAGGTCAGTAGTCTTCAATATCATGAACGACTTAGATGAGGGAATAGAAGGAGAATTTAACAAATTTGCAGATAATACTAAGCTTGGCAGGAATAGCCAACACCCTGGACGATAGACTCAGGATCCAGATGGATCTTACATCTTGACAGACTTGAACCCTGGGCCCTAGCTAAGAAAATGAAATTCAATGTAGAGGAAAAAAAAGTCTTACACTTAGGCAAGAAAAAACACAAAGGACACATATAGACCGGGCCAAACCAGGCTTAATAGCAGTAACTGTGAGAGGGATCTTGCAGGAACTGAGCATGGCTAGTCTAGTGAAGAGAAGGACCAGGGGAGACAGGAGAGCATCTTCCAATGTTTGAGGGCTGCCCCAGAGAGGAGGGGGTCAAGGTATTTTCCAAAGCACCTGAAGGCCAGAGAAGGAATAATGGATGGAAACTGAACAAGGAGAGATTCAACCTAGAGATAAGGAGAACAGTCAACCAATGGAACAAAAGTTATGGGAGCTTCATCCCTGGAAGCTTTCAAGAAGACACTGGACTGTCAGAAATGGTGTAGGGTCTCCTACTTGGGCAGGGGGTTGGACTAGATGACCTACAAGGTCCCTTCCAACTCTGTTAATCTGTATCTACTGGCGATGGCATCGCTCAGGGTTAATCCTTGGGAGAAACGATATATATAATATAAATGTATAACAAATAATAATAATAATAATTTATATAATATAAATGTATAACTGAAAAATAATAATAATAAATATAAATGTATCACATAAAAATATAATATAATATAAATGTATAAATTAAAACTTAATAATAATATATAATATAAAGGTAAAATAATAATTTATATAATATAAATGTATAACAAATAATAATAATAATAATTTATATAATATAAATGTATAACTAAAAACATAGTAATAAAAATATAATATAAATGTATAACTGAAAACATAATAATAAAAATATAATATAAATGTATAACTGAAACATTATATATATATATATAATATAAATATATAACAAATAATAATAAGTATAATATCAATGTTTAGCTTAAAAATAATAATAAAATATAATATAAATAAAAAAATTAAAATATTATATAAATATATAACTTAATAATAATAATAATAAAAAACATAAGAGAAATGGATGTGGCCGTAGCACTTAGGTTGTTATCAGCCCAACGTTGAGAGGCCTTATTAGAGCCTCGGCCAACTGTGCTAAGCTCGCCTTCAATGCCGGCTTAGCATGGCAGGTTGTCCTTGACTTACAACAGTTCGTTTAGTGACCGTTCGCAGTTGCAATGGGGCTGAGAGGAGTGGCTTACGACTGTTTTTCACACTTAGGACGGTTGCAGCCTCCCCCATGGGTCACGTGATTTACGTTCAGACGCTTGACCCCTGATTCGCATTTATGACGGTTGCAGCGTCCCGTGTGTGTGTGTGTGTATCACGTTTTGCAACCTTCTGAGGAGCAAAGCCAAGAGGGAATCAGGATTGGTTTAACAACCATGTTACTAATTTAACAACGTCAAGGATTCGCTCAAGAACCGTGGCAAAAAGTCGTAAAGCTCACTTAACAAATGCCTCACTTAACGACATCAATTTGGGGCTCAGTTGTGGTCATTGGGTGAGCACTATCTGTTGAACACTTTTGCTATTATAAGTCAGTAATAAGGAAATGGCCTCAGACACAAACCAACAGCTAGGTTTTAACAGAAAAACAAGGGTGGGAAAGGAGTTTGTAGGTCATCTAGTCCAACCCCCCGCCCAAGCAGGAGACCCTACAACAGGGGTCCTCAAACTATGGCCCGTGGGCTGGATATAGCCTGCCAAAGCCGTTAATCTGGCCCACACGGGACCTTGAGGCTGCCCCGCCCACATTGCCCCGCCCATCCACTGGCCCCCACCTGCCTTCTCTGCATCCCGTTTTTGGCCTTCCCCACCTCCAGAGAGAGAAGGAGAGGAAGGGAGTGGGACACACACACACACACACACACACACACACACACACAAAAGTCAAAGAAGAGGGAGCCAAACTATTCTCCAAGGCATCGGGAGTGTAGAACAAGAAGCAATGGGTGGAAACTAATCAAGGAGAGAAGCAACTTAGAACTGAGGAGAAACTTCCTGACAGTTAGAACAATTAAACAGTGGAACAGAAATTGCCTCCAGAAGTTGTGGGTGCTGCATCACTGGAAGTCTAAGAAGATGTTGGATAACCCTTTGTCTGAAACGGTATAGGGTTGCCTGCCTAGGCAGGGGGTTGGACTAGAAGACCTCCAAGGTCCCTCCCAACTCTGCTATTGCATTATTGTAAGTCCCTCGTACACACCCTAAGGCAGCCACATCCCTTCACTAACCTGCTTTACACACACACACACACACGAGCACAATAAATTAAAGTTTATCTTGTGTATTGTTTGGACTGCTAAATTGGCCACGACCACCTTGGTCACATGAACATCTAGCCCTGCCCACCCAGTCACATGACCACCTAGCCATGTCCCCCCCAGCTGGCCCAGCCCCCCCCCCAACAGTCTGAGGGACCGTGAGTTGGCTACCTGTTTAAGAAGTTTGAGTACCCCTGCCCTACACCCTTTCTGACAGAGGGCAGTCCAGTCTCTTCTTGAAAGCTTCCAGGGATGAAGCTCCCACAACTTCCGAAGGCAACTTCTGTTCCATGGGTTGATTGCTCTCAGTGTCAGAAAATTTCTCCTTATTTCCAAGTTGAATCTCTCCTTTGTCGGTTTCCATCCATTATTCCTTGTCTGGCCTTCAGGTACTTTGGAAAATAGCTTGACCCTCTTCCTCCTCTCTGTGGCAGCCCCTCAAACATTGGAAGACTTCTATCGTGTCTCCCCTGGTCCTTCTCTTCCCTAGACTAGCCAGGCCCAGCTCCTGCAACCGTTCATCGTATGTTTTAGCCTCCAGTCCCCTCATCATCCTGGTTGCTCTTCCCTGCACTCTTTCTAGAGTCTCCACATCTTTTTTTATGGTGTGGAATAGTGCGTGCAGGAGATTATGGAGGGGCAGAGAAAGGGCAGGACGTGCCAGCCGTTTTAGATGACTCAGTTAGGGGTCCTTGGTGGTTTCTGAGCTTAGTTGTTTTCTTGAAGATATTTCATTATAGATAGAGACAGAGAGAGGTGGGGAGAGAAAGAGAGAGGGGTGAAGAGAGAGAGAGAGAGGAGAGACAGACAGAGAGAGACAGTGAGAAAGAGAGAGAGAACAGAGAGAGAAGTGAAAGAGACAAACAGAGAGACAGGAGAGAGAGAGAGAAGAGAGGAAGACAGACAAACAGAAGAGAGAGAGAGAGGACAGAGAGAGAGAGAAAGAGAGAGACAGACAAAGAGAAAGAGAGAGGGGGAGAGAGAGAGAGAACAGAGAGAGCTAGAAAAAGAGGAGTGAAAGAGAGAGAGACAGACAGAGAGAGACAGAAGAGAGAGAGAGGACAGGGAGACAGAGAGAAGACAGACAGAGGCAAGAGAGACAGACAGACAGAGGCGAAAGAGAGATTGGAACGAGAAGAGAGAGAGACAGATAAAAAACAGGGCGAGAGACAGACAGAGGAGCAAGAGAGATGAGGAGAGAGAAAGAGAAGAGACAGAGAGAGAGGGAGACACAGAGAGAGGTAGAAAGAGAGGAGACAGACAGACAGATAGAGAGAGGAGAGACAGAGAGAGAGGGAGGGAGGGAGGGAGGGAGGGAGGGAAAGAAAGAAAGTGTTAAATGACTGCCAGGGTGTGTTTCCCTCCCTCCCTCCCCCGCCCCATCCCCCAAAGGCTCCCAGATCCTTGCTTTATACTCTTAACTTTTTTAATAATGATTTTCTTTTTCTTTTCTTTTTCCCTCCCTTCCTTTCCTGGGCCGCGAGCTCTGCCTGAATCCTGGAGGGATTTGCTCAATCAGATTAAGGCTTCTATTTTGCAACCGGCTGGATGGAGCAATAAAGGAGCGAGTGCGGAAATGGGACTTTGCCCATCAATTAGATCTCTATTAGCAGCCCATGCAGGCCTCTGCCACAGGAAATCTCATAGCCCAACAGCCCCAGAAGAGGCTGGGGGGGGGCTCCCCCATTCCCATTTCCAACACACACACACACACACACACAAACACACACACTCCCCTCCAATTTGGAAATTAACTAATGCTTTTTGCACGGAGAACTGTCGTCGTTGTTTTTTTTTTAAACAAGCCCTTTGTTTCTTTGGCTTGATACTTTGGAAAAAAGAAATTATATTTAAAACAAGCATTTCTTAATGATGTCTTTATTTTATTTTTTAAAATAATTTTTATTCAACATTTTTTAAACATTAAAATCACAGTTACACTTTTACAGCTTTCCGTTATTGGCATTTTTTCCCTCAATTTCAAATTTTCCATTCTAAGGCCTATTGTTTTATGCATATACCTCCTTGTTTCATAGTTACTCATTTTTATAATATGTACAACATCTACATCTCTGTTACTTTCAAAAAAATATACCATTTCCTTTTGTTATCCTTTCTATGTATTCTTCTCTCTTCTATGTATTCCAGGGGTGTCCAAACTTGGCAACTTTAAGACTTGTGGACTTCAACTCCCAGAATTCTTGGAGTTGAAGTCCACAAGTCTTAAAGTTCCCAAGTTTGGACACCCCTGATGTATTCGATGCCTTTAATGCGCAAATGAATAAGGTACCCCCAAACACCATATAGACTTTGTTGCTGAGGACCTCAACTACAATTATTTACAAATGCAGCCCCTCGTTTTCCCACTGATAAGGAACTCCATGAAAAAAAACCTCAGAATGATTCGTCTTTCATTTGACTGGCAAAGTCCATCCAAGCGTTGCATAACTTCTAGTCATCAATGGAAGATTTGGAAACCAATCAAAGAGAGAAGCAACCTGGAATTAAGGAGAAACTTCCTAAGAATTGGACTAGAGGACCTCTCAAGCGTGGTTTTACTCCCGGCATTACCGCCAGTTGGGTGTGCACTGGTCTGTCTGACGTATCTAGAAAACCCAGCCCAATTTTTAATCTCAGGAGCAAAAAATAAACAGAAGGCTGTCTTTTTCCTTGACTTGCAACTGATCAACGATTCCCGGATGTCGTTTTTAAAACGATCACATAATTTATATATATATATATATGAATGAATGGCTGAAGGAGCATCTGCTTAGCCAAGGAAATCGTAATTCCCAGGGAGCAGGGAAAGAATTGGGAGTTCTCCCCGTGAACAGGTTGCTTGGAAGGACACCTGCACACCCAGCTTGGGAGGACGGGGGGCGGGGGGTGTTTGCTTTATTAATATTAAAGCGTTTATTATAGTCGAAGAGACAGCTCGAGTTAAGGGCAATTAGCAACACAATGGGTCATATTTTGAATACAGCTCAGCTCATCTGTCTCCCATAGATCATATCTGCCAAAGCTCCTTTGGATTTTATGTTTTATTATTATTATTATTATTTGGGTGGGGAAGGAATAAATGTGAACTTATTAAAAATGGGGACAAAACGTACAGGCCCTCCGCTTATTGTTGTCGGACTTTTGACGTCAGGATGTGGTCCCAATCTTGAAAGATAGTTTCTGTTCCGAAAGGAAGGGAAATTAATTTGTGTAGATTGAAGGCGGATCAGAATTCAGAATTAAGATGTTGCTTTTCAAATGTTTGGATTTTCTGCGTTTAGGGGATGCAGGTTTTAATTGGCTACTGCAGGGGTGTCTAACTCAAGGCCCGGGGCCCGAATCTGTCTAGTTAGTTTCTGGACAGCGGGACCAACCAAGTTTCTGCCACTGAAAACAGAGCTCCATTTTCTCTGGCAGAGAACTGCAGGAGGCTGTCGCAGCTGAAAACGGAGCTCAGGAGCCCGTTCAGCCAGCAGAACCACCACAGGCGTCCCCGACACAAGTGACATCGAACTGGCCACACCCACTCTGGCCACACCCACCTTGCCCCCCCCCCGAGATCAAACATAACCCTAATGTGTCAAGGTGTTGATTGTCATCTTTAAAGCGCTCCATGGCTCGGGACCTAGCTATCTGCGGGATCGCATCCTACCCCATACATCCCTGCGACCAATCCACTCTCACAGAGAGGGACTCCTCCGGGTACCTTCCGCTAAGCAATGCGGGCAGGCGGTGCCCAGGAGTAGGGCCTTCTCTGTGATGGGCCCAACCCTCTGGAACGACCTCCCCCCCGATATTAGAACTACCGTTGACCTCCGCTCCTTCCGTAAGAAACTCAAGACCCACCTGTTCCGACTAGCCGGCCTGGCCCATTTGTAATCATAAGTAACATCTATTACTGACCTTCCTGGATGGCTTTTTAAATTTTAAATTTTGGGGTTTTAAATTGGTTTTTTAGATTGTTTTTAACTATTAATTAGTTTGGGTTAATATACAGACTGTATGTTTACGTTGTTTGTCTGGGTTTTCGTGTTGTGCTTTGTTGTCTTTATATATGCGATGTCTGTACACCGCCCCGAGTCCCTGCGGGGAGAGGGGGCGGTTTATAAATGTAATAAACTCAAACTCAAACTCACTAATGTGCCCCTCAATGAAATTGAGTTTGACACCCCTGGGATAGCGAATGGGTTCAGTTGCAGTGGGCCCCCCTGTTCGTTTGGGTACCCATCACACACACAACATAGTAACATAGAGTAACATAGAAGGCAGAAGTGAGTTCCTACCAGTTCGGACTGGTTTGGTAGTGGTTTGGTAGTCATTGGAACCCAGGCCTGCCACCCCCCTGAACTAGTTCTCCTACGTGGCCACCATCTTGATTTTTTGGTTCTGCGCATACGCAGAAGACTTGTAATTGCACAAATTTATTTCCCCCCCTTTTTTTTAAATGTTTTGCGCAAGCGCAGACCTATTTTTGTGCAGATGTGCATGCATTCAACACTTTAATATAAGTGTGAGAAAATCATTTGGTTGTTTTGAAAACGACGTTCGGGAATCGCTGATCAATTGCAAGTCAGACAGACCAGTGCACACCCAACCAGCAGTAATGCCGGGCAGAACCCACCCCTGATAAAAGGGACCTGAGAGGTCCTCTAGTCCGACCCCTTGTTCAAGCAGGAGATCCTAGACCATTTCAGACAAGTGACGGTCCAGCCTCCTCTTAAGATCTTCCAGTGATGCAGTGCCCACGATTTCTGAAGGAAACTTCTGTTCCACTGATTAATTGTCCTTATTCTTAGGAAGTTTCTCCTTAATTCCAGGTTGCTTCTCTCTTTGATTGGTTTCCAAATCTTCCATTGATGACTAGAAGTTACTCAACGCTTGCATGGACTTTGCCAGTCAAATGAAAGACGAATCATTCTGAGGTTTTTTGTCACGGAGTTCCTTATCAGTGGGAAAACGAGGGGCTGCATTTGTAAATAATTGTAGTTGAGGTCCTCAGCAACAAAGTCTATATGGTGTTTGGGGGTACCTTATTCATTTGCGCATTAAAGACATCGAATACATCAGGGGTGTCCAAACTTGGCAACTTTAAGACTTGTGGACTTCAACTCCCAGAATTCCCCAGCCAGCTCTGCTCTGCTGGCTGGGGAATTCTGGGAGTTGAAGTCCACAAGTCTTAAAGTTGCCAGGTTTGGACACCCCTGGAATACATAGAAGAGAGAAGAATACATAGAAAGGATAACAAAAGGAAATGGTATACATACATACATACATACATACATACATACATACATACATACATACATATATATATATAGAATATACTATATTTATAGAAAGACGGCAGCTCCGATCACGCTTTGCTCGCACCAAGCACCAAGCCGAAAGCACCAGCCTGAAGATGGCGAGTGGCACCTCGTCAAAACATCGCCAGGATACTGTCAATCTTACATGGGAAAAGACCCGAATAAGCCAAGACCTGCATACCTGTACCCGTAAAAATGTACGAAAACAAATATATATACATATATATATATATATATATATATATATATATATATATATATATATATATATATATATATATATATATATATATATATATATATATATATATATATATATATATATATATAACAATAGGCCTTAGAATGGAAAATTCAAAATTGGGGGGAAAATACCAATAATGGAAAGTTGTAAAAGTGTAACTGTGATTTTAATGTTTAAAAATGTTGAATAAAAATTATTTAAAAAATAAAATAAAAACATCATTATTAAATGCTTGCTATTTAAAGCAGGTTACAGTGTATGTAATAACCTGTGTGGACAAAGCAGATATACAAGAAAGAAAAAAAGAAAGAAAGAAAGAAAGAAAGAAAGAAAGAAAGATGATAGATAGATAGATAGATAGATAGATAGATAGATAGATAGATAGATAGATGATAGATAGATAGATACTTACATACATACATACATACATACATACATACATACATACAGTAGATGGATGGGTAGGTGGGTGGGTGGGTGGATGGATGGATGGACGGACGGACGGATGGACGGATGGATGGATGGACAGAAAGATAGATAGGTAAGATAGAGATGTGGATTGAGATATTATAGATGATGATGATGATGAGAGAGAGAGAGAGAGATGGATGGATGGATAGATGATAGATAGATAGATAGATAGATAGATAGATAGATAGATAGATAGATAGATAGTGGGGTGGGGATGGAGATTTTGCAGCATCCTTCCCCTGCCACGCCCACCAAACCACACCACACCCACCAGGCCACACCCACAGAACCAGTAGTAAAACATTTCGAATTTCACCACTGTCCCAAAGGTGTTTTTTTTTCCAAGAGGCCCCTGGACTTTCTGATTTTTCTTTGAAGACATTTCACTTCTCATTCAAGAGAGCTGAGGAAAGAAGAAGGAGGAAGCAAGGAGAAGGGGGGAAGAAGGAAGGGAAGAAATAGAGATGGGAGGGAAACGAGAAGGAATGAAGGAGAAAAGGGGGAAGGAAGGAAGAAGGAGGAAGCAAGGAGAAGGGGGGGAAGAAGGAAGGAAGGAAATAGAGATGGGAGGGAAATGAGAAGGAATGAAGGAGAAAAGGGGGAAGGAAGGAAGAAGAAGGAAGGAAGAGGAAGGAAGGAAATAGAGATGGGATGGAAATGGGAAGGAAGGAAGGAAGGAAGGAGAAAAGGGGGAAGGAAGGAAGAAGAAGGAAGGAAGAGGAAGGAAGGAAATAGAGATGGGATGGAAATGGGAAGGAAGGAAGGAAGGAGAAAAGGAGGAAGGAAGGAAGGAGAAGGGGAAGAAGAAAGGAAGAGGAAGGAAGGAAGGAAGAAAGGAAGGAAGGAGAGAAAAGGAGGGAGGGAGGGAGGAAGGAAGGAAAGGAGAGAAAAGGTAGAAGAAAGGAAGGGAGGAGAGAAAAGGAAGGAAGGAGAGAAAAGGAAGGAAGGAGAGAAAATGAGGAAGGGAGGGAGGGAGGAAAAGCAATGCATGGAAGCTCCTCAGGAGGAATTTCCTAACAGTGAGGAGACAACTCCGGGAACAGCCTACTTCCTGGAGTTGTGCCTGCTCCATTGCTGGAGATCTTCAAGCAAAGATTGGGCCAGCCCTTTAGACTAGAAGACCTCCAAGATCCCTTCCAGCCCTAAGATTCCCAAACCCTCTGTGTGTGTGTGTGTGTGTGTTTATTTCTCTCTGTCTGTGTGTGTTTATTTCTCTCTCTCTCTCTCTTTCTCTCTCTCTCTCTCTCTCTCTCTCTCTCTCTCTGTGTCCGTATCCCACCCCTTCTTTCCTGGCCGGCGTTTAAAGGGTCTCCCAGCCCAGCTGAAGCAACACCGCCTTCATAAAGCGCCTTTATGCGCTCTAGACTCCACCGGAGTGCAGCAGCCCGCGGCGCTGTTGAAAGGGGCTTTGAGAATGGCCTGGCCACCCCCCGCCGTCAGGAGCGGTCCCGTGCTCCCCAGCAGGGCCCAAGCTGAGCAAGGGGACCATTAGCATGCACGGGGCATCCCCCTGAAGGAGAGGCTGGAGGAGGAGGGATGGGGGATCCAGGAAAAGCACCCCCCCCCCGGGGGCTGATGCTCAGCCACCTGCAAACGCTGGCAACTCGGGGTGCCATGCCCTCTTTGGGTTTGGAGACTGGTTGCCTGGTTATGGGTGCCCCTAAATGCCCAGGGTCCCGATGCCTCACCCCCTCCTCTTGCCAGCATCTTGAGAAAAGAGCATGGGTTTCTGTATCCATGGAGCTGTATCCAATCGCAGCCTTATCAAATTGGGCAAAGTTTTAAGATCTGCGGACTTCAAGTCCCAGAATTCCCCTGGCTGGTGAATTCTGGGAGCTGAAGTCCACAGGTCTTAAAGTCCGTCCGTCCCCGTCCCCCAGCTGGGGAATTCTGGGAGTTGAAACCCGCAGATCTTAAAACTTTGCCCAATTTGAGAAACACGGATGGATGGAGAGATTGGACCTCTGGACATCTTTGGCTGTCTTCTCGTGGTTTTCAAATTGCTGTGGCGCATCACATTTGGCAAAGTGTAAGACCTGTGAACTTCAACTCCCAGAATCCCCCTGACTGGCTGGGGAATTCTGGGAGTTGAAGTCTGCAGGTGTTAAAACTTGGCCAAATTTGAGGAACGTGGATGGATGGAGAGAGTTGGGCACCTGGGTATCTTTGTTGTCCTCTTGATAGTTTCCAAAACAGTGCAGTCCCACCTGCCCTAAAGATCTATTTTTATTTATTTGATGTTTCGTGAATCTGGAGAAGCTGCAACGGTCCTAAGTGAAGAAATGGTTATAAGTCCCTTTTTTCAGTGATGTTGTAACTTGTAATATTGTAATTCCCAAATGAAAGCAAATATACAGTAAATATCCCAGGATAAGGGTGCGAGATTGAATTTGGGTCAGTCAGCAAGACCAGATATTTTCTCTAAGAGTAAATTTCTGGTCCAGGTGCCTGATCCAGATTTGATCTCACACTAAATGAACTGTTGTAAGTTGAGGACTACCTGTATTTTCTGCAAAAAATGGTGGCACGTTTCGAAACAGGAGGAAGGAATGGAGAAGAGGGCATTTTTTAAAAAGAATGAATGGAATGGAATAGAAAATATAGACTAGAATAGACTAGACTAGACTAGACTAGAATAGAATAGAATAGAATAGAAAATATAGAATAGAATAGAAAAGAAAAATATAGAACAGAAAATATGGAACAGAATTGAATAGAATAGAAAATATAGAATAGAATAGAACAGATTACAATACAATAGAAAAGAAAAGAGTAGAAAATACAGAATAGAGTAGAAAATATAGGATAGAATAGAAAATATAGAATGGAATGGAACAGAACAGAACAGAGAAGAGAAGAGAAACAGAGTTGAAAGGGACCTTGGAGATCTTCTAGTCCAACCCCCTGCACCAGCAGAAGCCCCAACAGTATTTCAGACAAATGGCTGTTCAGTCTCTTCTTAAAGACTTCCAGTGTTGGATCATTCACAACTTCTGGAGGCAAATTGTTCCATTGATTAATTGTTCTAATTTCTCCTCAGTTCTAAGTTGCTTCTCTCCTTGATTAGTTTCCACCCATTGCTTCTTGTCCTGCCCTCAGGTGCTTTGGAGAATAGTTTGACTCCCTCTTCTTTGTGGCAACCCTTGAGATATTGGAAGATGCTATCATGTCTCCCTTAGTCCTTCTTTTCATTAAACTAGACATGCCCAGTTCCTGCAACCGTTCTTCATATGTTCTCCCCTCCATTCCCTTCTTTGTTGCTCTTCTCTGCACTCTTTCTAGAGTCTCCACATCTTTTCTACATCGTGGTGACTAAACTAGGACGCATCATTCCAAGTGTGGCCTTACCAAGGCCTTATAAATTGGTATTAACCCTTCACGTGATCTTGATTCTCTCCCTCTGTTGATGCAGCCTAGAACTGTGTTGGCTTTTTTGGCAGCTGCTGCACATGGCTGGCTCCTATTTAAATGCTTGTCCACTAGGACTTTAATTCAGCTGCAGATGAAAATTCCTGCATTCCGTCCACAGGATCAAGTCTAATTTTTCTGAGGTTCTATGTTTTATCTTATCCCATCTGTCATGTTTATCGCTTGATAAAATGTCAAGGTAGCAGGGAGAACGTGGATCTGCCTGTCTATCCATATAGGTTTTTATTCCCCCCCACCCCACCCCCGTACAATATGAATTAATTCCATTCCCTAGACTCTTCGGAGATCTGTAAAAAGTGAGTGGCATACAACTTCTGGGATCCACTTTATATTTTTATTAGACTCTGGAAGTCACGAGCTACAGCTTGGTTCAAAATAAATATATTTAGAACTAGTTGAATACCCGTACTCCGCTATGAAACTATGTCATCAGGCTTGATAAATCGACACTTACAGCTTGAAAATAAATGAGTAAGTTTAAGTTTAAGTTTAAGTTTATTAGATTTATAGACCACCCCCTCTCCCCAAAGGGACTCGGGCTTGTTACGGGCTTATTACGGAGTAGTTACGATTGGCCTCTCCTCTCCCCTTCTCATCCCTCTCCTCTCCCCTTCTATCCCTCAGGCTTGCCCCACAGGGGCCCCTCCTATCTTATCCCCTTTTCTCCCTCAGTCTAACTCCTTAGTGTCAGAGCGTTTTTCAGGTGGGGAGTGGGGAGTAGACTGTCTAAGCTCCCAGCCCACAGGTTGGATGAGTCATGCGCTGGCCACGCCCACACCCAAGTGGCAGTTGGAACAGAGTTCTTTTCAGGTGGGGAGGGGGAGTAGAACGTCTAACTCCTTAGCATCAGAGCGTGTTAATAATACTATAAGAAATACTAATGATCTGATGGTCATTTTGAAAAATCCTTTCTTAGCAAGCACCTAAAAGCCAAGAGGAACATACGTGCCGAATTTCAGGTTTGTAGGCTTTACGGTTCTGGAGATTTCATGATGATGTATGAGTGGTCTTTCGCTTTTATATAGATAGATTAAAGAATGCTGAATTCAGGAATTTGTATTGAGTATCTCAAATTAAAAAACCTTCCATGGTAAAGAAAAATGGAATCTATTCTCAACTTCCTCAATTGGGCTGGTTTTTCTAGATACGTCAGACAGGCCAGATGTAACTAGGGAAATAAATGAAAAATACGTAGCGTTGAGTGAGTTTGACTCCATTGTACGGCTTTGCTTTTCCTTGCTTGCTCAGCGAATCATTGCCGTTCTCACGTGATTGACCCGGTTGTTAAGTGAATCTGTCTTCCCCGTTGACGTTGCTGGCCACCAAAGTGGATCACGTGTCACAGCAACGGTCATAAATGTGAACCAGGTGCCAAGCGTCTGAATTTTAATCGCACGAACGTAAGGAGGCTGACAGGGGTCGTAAGCGTGAAAAACAGCTGTACGTCGCTTTTTTCAGTGCTGTTGTAACTTTGAATGGTCACTAAATAAACTATTGTAAGTCGAGGACTACCTACTGTATTAGCTCATCCCTGTATTTCCACGCCTGGTTCTACCTCAAGAGGCCCATATGAAAAGAAACATGTAGTCACAGCGTGAATTTGAATAATGAGACTCTTCTCCGCTGAGATATAAAACGCTTTCATTAAGAAACTGGCCATAAATAATTTAGTAAACTATCATTAGTTGGACATCTTCAATCACAATGGATTTGGCCGTTGTAATAATAACAGCTGAAATTCAAGGACAGCAACATTAATTTTCGGAATAATTAGATTTGGTAAAATTGGAGAAAAGCAATGAAGTCAGGTTTTAACCCTGCGTATTTTTCATTTATTTCCGTCTTTACATCTGGTCTGTCTGACACAGAGATGGGTTGCTCTTACCTTCACTACCGGCATGCTACTCGTGGTCCGTTCATGCACACGCCCGACGTGCTCTGTGCACGCATGTGCATTCCACCGCCCCTGTGACACCCAGCTGCTTGTCGGAAGTCATGTAGGCGCCGCGCGCTGTGCGCCCGTGCGCAATTGGCCCAGTTGCCTATAAAAAAAAGGTATGGAATGTGGCCGGGCGGGCGGGCGGGCCAAACAAGCCACCGTACCAGTACGGTGCCCGCTGCTCCCAGTTACTACCGGTATGGCCGTACTGGGACGTACCCCCTGGAACCCACCACTGGTTTGACATATGTAGAAAACCCTGCCCAATTTTTAATCTCTGGGGGGAAAAAATAAACAGAAGGCTGTGTTGTTGTTTTTCTTGACTTGCAATTAATCAGTGATTCCCGAATGTCGTTTTTAAAACGAACCTATAATTTTCTCACACTTATATTAAAGTATTGAAATGAAGATGCTTTGTGGGAACTTGAGAAATTAAGATTCAGTGGTGGCTGTAATTCGAGGACTACCTGTACAGATTTCATGATACGGAACCACAGAGTTAGAGAGTTAGAAGCAGCGGTGGGTTCCTAGCGGATCGGCCCGGTTCGGCCGAATAGGGAGCAACTCGGCCGCTCACGCTCCCGAACCGTTTCTATTGACGGCGGCATAGGTGCCACCATATCGCTTTTTGCTCAATTTTTTGCATCATTTTTTTTACTACTGCACATGTACACGAAGCACTTCCCTGAGTGAACCGGGAGTAACAGAAGCCACCCCTGGTTAGAAGGTGCCACCATAATTATCCAGTCTGACTTTTTGCAAGGAACAGAAATACACACACACACACACACACGCCCAATACTCGTGCTTTGCGATGAAACTATGTGATCAGGCTATGCAGGAGAAATTCTGTTCACAATCTGTTGGCTCAGTGGTGGTCGGTGATTGAAATACATAAGGGAATATCGCTCTCGCCACCTTGAGTCCGGAAGTAGTTCCATAGGTGGAAGGCATAAACATTATGGTGAGGTACCGACGTTTAGTACTGTAAGGAGCCCCAGACGGCTCCTGAGTGAAGGAGTGGAATGTCTGTCAGTTTGAACTGAGGTAACGGGAGGTGAGGCAACTGGCAGTTAGAACAGAGTTCTTTTCAGGTGGGGAGGGGGAGTAGAATTTCTAACTCCTTAGCAGCAGAGCGTGTTAATTACTGTATAAGAAATACTAATCATCTGATAGTCATTTTGAAAAATCCTTCCTTAGCAAGCACTTAGAAGCCAAAAGGAACATACCTGCCAAATTTCAAGATCGTAGACTTTACGGTTTTGGAGATTTCATGATGCGTGAGAGGTATTTGCCTTTTATCTATCTATCTATCTATCTATCTATCTATCTATCTATCTATCTATCTATCTATCTATCTATCTATCTCTATCTCTATCGATATAGATATAGATATATTTTTCTTTCCAGTATCATCATGAGTTCAGGTAGCTCTCAACCTACGAAAACCATTGAGACCCAAATTGCTGTTGTTAGGTGAGACACTGGTTAAGTGAGTTCCGCCCTCCCCCCATTTTCTGACCATTCTTGCCCCCGTTGCTAAGAGAATCACCACAGTTGATAAGTTAATAACACGGAGAGATTCAACCTGGAAATAAGGAGGAATTTTCTGACAATGAGGAAAATCAACTCATGGAACTGAAGTTGCCTTTGGAAATTGTGGGAGCTTCATCACTGGAGACTTTCAAGAAGAGACTGGACTGCCATCGGTCAGAAATGGTGTAGGGTCTCCTGCTTGGGTTGTGGGGTTGGACTAGATGACCTACAAGGTCCCTTCCAACTCTCTTAATATGTTAAAAGCTCTCAAGTGAATTTGGCTTCCCCGTTGACTTTGCTTTTGTCATAAAGTCGCCAAAGAGAATCACGATATCTGGGGACATTGTGTCCGTCATAAATACAAATCAGTTGCCAAGCGTCTGAATTTTGATCACATGACTGTAGGGATGCTGCAACGGTCGTAAGGGTGAAAAACAGCCATGAGTCACTTTTTACAGTGCTGTTGTAACTTTGGTCGCTAACTGTTGTAAAACGAGGACTGCCTGTATAGCATGATTTCCTTTCCAGGAACATCAGATGTTCGTAAATCCTTTTTGCCACCTTCTGACCAGCAAACTCAACGGGAAGAAGCCCGGTTCACTTAACAACTGGGTTACTCACTTAACAACAGCTGCAATTCACTTAACAACTGTGGCAAACAAGGTTGCAACGCATTGCTTGGCCAATGTTTCACTTAGCAACAGCAATTCTGGGCTCAGTTGTGGTCATTACGCCAAGAACTCCCTGCATTGCGTGAATTAGGTAAAGGTAAAAGTTCCCTCGAACATATGTGCTAGTCATTCCTGACTCTAGGGGGCGGTGCTCATCTCTGTTTCAGCTGAAGAGCCAGCGCTGTCCGAAGACGTCTCTGTGGTCATCTGGCCGGCAGGACTCAACGCTGAAGGCGCACGGAATGCTGTTCCCTTCCCACCAAAGGTGGTCCCTATGTTTCTACTTGAATTTTTTACCTGCTTTCCAACTGCTAGGTTGGGAGAAGCTGGGACAAGTAATGGGAGCTCACTCCATTACGTGGCGCTGGGGATTCGAACCACCAAACTGCTGACCTTTCTGATCGACAAGCTCAGCGTCTTAGCCACTGAGCCACTGCATCCCTTCTGTACAACGTAAACATGTAACAAATAAAAATATACAACAGAACCTCTGGTCACAACCATAATTCGTTCCATAGGTCTGATGGCAACCCGATTTAGTTGTGACCTGAGCCTAATTTTGGAAATTTGGCGCTTACAAAAAAATGGCGCGGAAGGGGAAATTGGCCGTGAAACAAAAATAAAATTGTGAATTTTTGGATCAGAACCCGTTTTGGTTGTGGTCAGAAGCATTCATGACCAGAGGTTCTACTTTACTTGCTTCCGATTGGGGAAAAATAGCTATAGGAGTGATAGCTTAGTTCATCTGTTTTTTAAGAGTGCCTGTATTTATTTAGATTAACAGAGTTGGGAGGGACCTTGGAGGTCATCTAGTCCAAGCCCCTGCCCAAGCAGGAGACCTTACACCAGTGATGGCTAACCTTTGTGTCCTCGTGTGCCGCACGGGTCCCCAACACCTAATGCAATGCGCGCATGACCCCCCATGCGCCCCCCCTGTGCATGTGGGCATGACCCTCCCGCGCTCTCCCCACCCCCAAGCATGCGTGTGCAAACCCCGCCCCCCCCGTGCCCTATTTTGGCCTAGCGGGCTTCATGTGCATGTCTCCCACCCACGCGGCAGGGATCTGTGGTAGAGCTGAGCTGGGGCAACAGCTCTCATGCTGGTAGAGAGACCATTTCTGACAGAGGGCAGCCCAGTCTCTTCTTGAAAGCCTCCAGGGATGAAGCTCCCACAACTTCTGAATAACAGAATAATAACGAAATAATATATATGGAAGGGACCTTGTAGGTCATCTAGTCCAACCCTCCACCCAAGTAAGAGACCCTACACCATTTCTGACCAATGGCAGTCCAGTCTCTTCTTGAAAGCCTCCAGGGATGAAGCTCCCACAACTTCTGAATAACAGAATAATAACAAAATAATATATATGGAAGGGACTTTGTAGGTCATCTAGTCCAACCCTCCGCCCAAGTAGGAGACCCTACACCATTTCTGACCGATGACAGTCCAGTCTCTTCTTGAAAGCCTCCAGGGATGAAGCTCCCACAACTTCTGAAGGCAACTTCTGTTCCATTCATTGGTTGTTCTCCCTGTCAGGAAATGTCTCCTTATTTCCAGGTCGAATCTCTCCTTCAGTGGTGGGATTCCAGAACTTTTCCTACCAGTTCTGTGAGAGAGTGCTTCACACACATGCTCGCGCTTCGCACGCAGCACTCAAAGACCGCCCTCGGTGTCAGCGCTGATGAGCTGAGCTAACAAACAAGGTAATATAGACGCTTCTCTGAACTACTCAAAATGTCCGCTACCGGTTCACTCAAACCGGCCCAAACCGGCTGAATATTACCTCTGCTCTCCTTGATGATTCATTTCTTTGCTTGCTCCTGGAAATGCTGGCCGTTGTAACATTGCCTCAGCTGGAATGCACCAGGTTGGGAGAAACCTGGCCTCTGGAACTAGGACTGTTTCTCCTAGCAGTTGTCTTCCTCGTACAACACCCATTGAAAATGAGGGACTACGCCAGACATAAAAGGAGGATTCCCAAGAAACCGGATTAAGATAACGGGTTTACTTGCAAGAATTGAAATGCAAAAACAACAGTTCTTTCCTTTCACACAACCCAGGTACAGACATCACACCTTGTATTAACCACAGGGACTAGCAGACTGGAAGTCTTCCATGAATTACAGCTGGTTATGGCTCCCCTATAGCAGTACAGCAGCCATATAGTCCCTATGCTACTCCATATAGGATGCTTGTCTCTTTGATTGACAGGTGGGGTTACGTTGCAGGGTCTCGGAAGGGTATCAACATTAACCATGATTGGTGGTCTATGGAGCTTCTCCGTCATTCAGGTCATGGTTGTCCCAAAGGTGCTTTTTCCTCCCAAGAGGCAGCTGCCCCAAGACATTTCGCTTCTCATTCAAAGAAGCTTCTTCAGTTTTGACTGAAAAACTGAAGAAGTTGGAGTTGGAGTTGGAGTTGGAGGAGGAGGAGAACAGAAAGAAGAGGAGGAGGAGAAGGAGGAGGAGAAGAAGAGAAGGAGGAGGAGGGAGAAAAGAAGAAGAACAACAACAACAGGAGGAGGAGAGGAAGAAGAGGAGGAGGAGGAGGAGGAGGAGGAGGAGGAGGAGGAGGAGGAGGAGAAAAAGGAGAAGGAGGAGAAGTAGAAGGAGAGGGGGGAGGAGTGAGAAGAGAAAAGAACTGGAGGAGAAGGAGGAGGAGGAGGAGTAGAAGAGGAGGAGGAGGAGGAGGAGGAAGAGGATGAGAAAAATAAGAAGAATGAAAAGGAGAAGAGGAGGAGGAAGAAAAAGAAGAGGAGGAGAAAGAGGTGGGAGAAAGAGAAGGAGAACTGAAGAAGTCAGAACCGAAGAAGCTTCTTGAAGTGAATCGAAACATCTTCAAGAAAAAACAAATAAAATCCAATTGCCTCTTGAAAAAGCAAATTTGGGACAAGCCCATCAGTCAGAAATAAGATATTTTTTTTCTGGCTCTTGAGCCCAGCTAGAAGTTGTTTCATTCCTTCCATTTGTATCCCAGCTTTTCTCAAGGTGGTTTTAGGGCATTGCAACCTTTTGAAAATGCTCCTATAAACCATGCCTCATCTTTCTCTTTCTTTTTCATTTTCTCTTCCTTCCTTCCTTTCTCTGTTCCCCTCTCTTTCTTTCTTTCTCTTTTTCTTCCTTCTTTCCTTCCTTCTTCCTTCCCTCCTTCCTTCTTTCCTTCCTTCCTTTCTGTTTCTCTGTCTCTCTTTCTTTCTTTTCTTTCTTTCCTTCTTCCTTCCTTCTCTTTCTTTCTTTCCTTATTTCTTTCTTTCTCTTTTTCTTCCTTCCTTCTTTCCCTGCTTCTTCCTTCCTTCCCTCCTTCCTTCTCTTTCTTTCTTTTTGTTCTTTCCTTATTTCTTTCTTTCTCTTTTTCTTCTTTCTTTCCTTCCTTCTTCCTTCCCTCCCTCCTTTTTTCTTTCTTTCTTTCCTTCCTTCTTCCTTCTTTCCTTTCTCTTTCTTTTCTTTTCTTTATTCCTTCCTTCTCTTTCTTTTTTCTTTTTTTCTTTTCTTTCTTTTCTTTCTTTCTTCCTTTCCTTCCTTTCTCTCTCTCTTTTCTTTCTTTTCTTCCTTTCTTCCTTCTTTCTTTCCTTCCTTTCTCTCTCTCTCTTTCTTTTCTTTCTTTCCTTCTTTTTTTCTTCTCCTTTCCTTCTTCCTTTCCTTCCTTTCTCTCTCTCTTTCTTTTCTTTTTTCTTTCTTCCTTCCTTCTTCCTTTCCTTCCTTTCTCTCCCTCTCTCTTTCTTTCTTTCTTTCTTTCTTCTCCTTTCCTTCTTGCTTTCCTTCCTTCCTTTCTCTCTCTCTTTTCTTTCTTTCTTTCTTTCTTTCTTTCTTTCTTCCTTCCTTCTTCCTTCCTTCCTTTTTCAAATTCAAGAGCAAGTCCAACAGCCTCCCGTGGCCAGAATCCTCATCCTGCTCAGCTACAAGGAAATCGCAGCCACAAATCCATCTCCAAAATATCTCCGGAATGCAGAAGACAGTTTTTCCTGAGTGTCAGGTACCGATAGTCCGTCAGGGGACAAATAGGCCATTTTGGAAGGATGAGAGAATTTTCCTGAAAAAAAGAAAGAAAGAAAATAAATGAAAAAGAAAGAAACAAGCCTTAGTTAACTCTCTGGTGAGAGGATGAAGTCTGCAGTCATCTTTTAAAGCATGGGAAAACATGGGAAAAAAATGGTTTAGGCTCGCTGCATTCAAACTCATTTCGGGGTGAATTAGCAAAAAAAAAAAAAGAGGGGGAAAAAAAGAGGGATTCAGTTTTCTGCATTGTTGGCCTGAAAGGCTATCTATTTATCATCTCACAAGACAGCTCCAATGATCTTTATCTGCTTTCCCCACTTTCTGACCCAAATTCAGGGGGTTTTTATGGAAAATTGCAGTCAAGTTTGATTGATGAAATTCACAGATTGTCTCAAACGGCACTAAAGATATCCCACTGTGCAGACCCCAACTGAGGCCTTCAATGTTGGCATTGTTCCTGCGGAGGAAGAGGGGGTGAAGGAAAAAAAAGAAAAAGAAAAGAAAACTGGAGCAAAACGAGCAAAAGTTAGAGAATTTTTCCGTGCAGGAAAACCTTAGGCCTCCATGAGGATCCCCTCAAAACTATTATCCTTATTCACACCAGGACAAAGTGGGAGAATGTGCCAGGCAATTCCCACACATGGCAACAAAAACAAAAACCTCCCAGCTTTTCAATCAGGCTGGCTTTGTAAAAATGCTGAATAAATAAAGCTTTCCTCCCAAAAAAGAAAGAAAGAAAGAGATCTCTTCAGGCTAAAAATCAAATATTAAAAGAGAGAAGATTTTGTGTATCGATTCGCATTTCCAACATTTTGGGGAGGTATTTGATGATATTTTAGCTAACCTTGTTGGTGCCACTATAACCCACCCACTCCCGATTCATTCTGGTGGAAACATTTGAAGCCATCTTATGTAGGTTTTTCCTTGAATCAAAGAAGCTTTGAAGTGGGAATAACTTAATATCCTTACTGGGGGTATCTGGGAAGGATTCTGTTCTTACCTAGGCTTCCTGAGACAGTAAAAATCACACGCTTAGTCCCCAAACCCTCTTTTTATTTAAACGGCTGTGAATTATGTTCATCCACAGCCCGTAATGATTCACAACCGGCCTGCCAAGAGTCCGACAGAAGTCTGCCACCGTCTTTCGGGGTAGGTCTGATAAGCACCCACCTTTATCTCCTTTGAAACGCTGCCAGAGACCTCATTGCCGATTCGTTTTGCAAGGAGCGCAGAGTCAAACGGAGCTTCAGAGTTTAAACCGACCAAAACGAACAAAATTGCTTCCTGCAAAGGGCTTGCTTCTGTTTGCTCCTTTTTTTATGTCTTATGGGAGGGTCCAATCATCTCCAAGCCTTACTCCCGAGTCGCCTCTTTTGTCGTAACTGTTCTTGCAGCTCTGGGCATGCGCGCACTGGGAACAGGCTCCCCCTGTTCCTCTGCCTTGCTGATGTCAGACTCTGGAGGCAGCACATAACTCCCAGATGGCCCTGGTCCCCCCGCCCTCTGCCTCTGATGCAGAGCCCTCGTCTTATTATGGAATTCTAGGAACTGACACGGAATTCCGGGATCAAACAGAAAAGGTTTATTGCGCAAGATTCAGTCGCTACACAAAAAAGCAAAGACTGAATCCCGAAGGATTCTAATGCAGGTACTTTTGTACATACTTTTGACATCTGATGATTGGTTACATTTCTGACAGCCCATTTCTGACAGCCCCCCCCCCCTTTGTTGCTAGGTCACAGGCTGCTTGCAAACCTATCTACGTTTCCTTTCTAAGTTTCCTGCTTTTACATCTGCGGTTACATATGCTTGGCTATGTGTGACCTCCTGCTCATGATGCTTCCTCTTACAAACATGTGTGACTTCCTGCTATGTACCTCTTACAAACTCTTGACATGCTCAAGTAAGTCACATATATTAAGATTCCTATTATCCCATATTATTCCATATTCCATCTTAGTCTGAGCCTTCCCCAGACTACAGGAGTGGCCCATGTTCCTCCCCAACCTCCTTGCTGTCTGACTCTCCTGCCACCTCCGCAGGCCAGTGGCGGACCACAACAGATTCCTCTGATCTAACAGGATTGCTGTCCCTTATGCCACCTATCAATTCCGTCAATTGATAGAATTCTGGGAGTTGAAATCCACAAGTCTCCCACTGACTGAAGAAGGGATTCAATTCTGGGAGTTGAGGTCAACAGATCTTCAGCTGATAGAAAAAGAGATGGGAATCTTGGCATCTTTGCTGCCCCATGCTGGAATTCTGGGGAATTCTGGGAGTTGAGGTCAACATATCTTAAAGTTACCCAGGTTGGAAACTTCTGCTCTGCTAGAAGAAATGTAGAACCTCTAGCATCTTCTGGGGCACAGTTGGTGTCACCTGTGGATCACTTTGCCTCTAGAAGTTGTGGGTGTCTCCATCACTGGAGGTTTTTAAGAAGAGACTGGAAAGCCGTTTGTCCAGAATGGCATCTCCTGCTTCTACTTGGACTAGAAGACCTCCAAGATCCCTTGTCCCAAAGGTACTTTTCCAAAGGCAACTGAACTTCCTTGTTGCTATTGTCTTCCCTTTTTGTCCAAGAAGCTTCTTCAGTTTGGACTCGAAAGTGACATGTTTTCAAGGACGAAGAAAGAAAGAAACCAAACCAACAAACAAGAAATTCCAGTCACCTTTTGAAAAGCCTGAATGACTGACAACCTCCACAGTCATCGAACTCTTGTTGCCGTATTTTTCGGAGTATAAAATGCCCTTTTTTCCCCACTAAAAGAGGGTGAAAATTTGGGTGCGTCTTATAGATTGAATGGAGCCCCTCCTATCCACCCGTTCCCCCACCCTTTGGCCTCTGCCTCCCAGCAATTTACCTCCTTGCAGCAAACGCGGAAAATGGGGCTTGCAGAGGCTGCAATAGCAATCCCTGCAGCCTGAAACAGCTGATGATCGGGAGGCCCATGCTGAAAAATGAAAGTGAAACTTGCTGTTTGCTGCATGAGGCAAATTGCTGGGAGGCAGAGGCAGATTTTTTTTTCTGTGCTAATCAGGCTGTTTGCTGCAAGGAGGTAAGACAATAACTATAAATGCCTATAGAATGTTCAAATTATTAGGCTTATTTTTTAAAGACTGCTTTATTATTGTTCTAGACAACTTAACAAAATGAAGAAGCTTTTTAAAATAAATGCTTGATCCGAAGAGGCCCAGTGCTGTTGTATCTTCTTTTAAATAGCAGAGAAACATGTTTTTAGGCAGGAAACAGACTCACTCTTAATAGCCCCCACCTTTGTCAATGAGCCATTTAAAGGCCTGAGCGAGTCTACTCTATATAACAAAGGTAGGATTAACCCTCTACAGATACTCACCACATGGCATCTGGGAACTCAACCAAGCTTGGGACTCAAAAGGCACACAACCTACAAAGTTAGCTAAGACACACACACACACCCGCCGTCCCTGGGAATCTGACAACCAATCAGAATACATTTCTTACACAGGAACAGGAAACAGAGAGGTGGGGCCAAACAGAGAGAATAAAAAACTCAGGAACTCTCAGCAAGTCTTTTTCTCTCTCTCTTTTCTTCTTCACCCAACATCTGGAAGCATCTGATCCCCCTTTCCTGTTCAGGAACTCAAGCCATGCGACCCTGTCCACCATTAAAAGCCATCTTTCCAAGCAGCCTCCATGTTTCCAGGGTCTTTTCCCCCACTTGGAGCTGAACCCAGAAGGACATTTTCTTCCAACTATTAATACATTTAATACAATCGAGCGAGTCCAGAGGTATTTCACGAGAAGAGTCCTCCACTCCTCTGCTCGCAATAGAATCCTTTATGCAACCAGGGATCGAAATTCTGGGCTTGGACAATCTAGAACTGTGTCGACTACGGTCTGACCTAAACCAGTGTTGGGTTCCTATTGGTTTGGACTGGTTCGGTAGTGGTTTGACGGCCTGGGTCACTGGGACCAGCAAAGACCCAGGCCCGCCATGCCCCCAAACCAATTCTCCTACGACGGCGCCATCTTGATTTTCTGTTTCAATTTTCCTTGCACAAATGTATTTCCCCCCCCCCCAATTTTTAATGTTTTGTGCCCGCACAGACCTTTTCATGTGCAAATGCTCAGGCCCGCACGCAAATTTTTTGTGCGTACCGAACTGGCAGCAATGCCGCCAGCAGCCCACCCCTGACCTAAGTGTAGTATACAAAATCGTCTGTTACAACGTCCTACCTCCCAACGACTACTTCAGTTTCAACCACAACCACACATGAGCACACAATAGATACAAACTTCAAGGTCAACCTGCTCCAAACTCATTTGCAGAAAATACGACTTCAGCCACAGAGTGGTCAACGCCTGGAATGCTCTACTGGACTCCGTTGTTACATCCTCAAACCCCCATAACTTTAACCTTAAGACTGTCCACCGTAGACCTCACCCCATTCCTGAGAGGTCCATAAAAGGGGGGTGCATAAGCTCACCAGCGTGCCTATCATCCCTCTCCTACTGTCCCCATGTATTCGTACGCATGTCCAGGTTTATACTTCTTCCTGTTATGTCGTACATGTTTGACAAAGTAAATAAATAAATAAAATAAATAAACAATAAATCTTTCAAGCCGAGTTAACCTGCCTCCTTCCTTCCCCTCCTCCTCCTCCTCCTCCTCCTCAGGCTGAGTCAAGCGGCTGTGTTAAGCTGGCCTTAATGTGCCAATGCTCGGGACCAGCTGCTCCTAACCAGAGACAAGGGCTTGTCAATTAAGTCATTGAAGAGCAGGTTCTGGATGGCCCGGAGGCAACTGCACAGCCCGAGAGAGAGAGAGAGAGAGAGAGAGAGAGAGCCGTGTGCAGCCCCTGCAATTAGCATCCATTTAGAAAGGGACCTCCAGGCCACAAACAGACACAGGCGTCTCCCCCCCCCCCCCCGCTTCCTGAACCGAAGGGAATCCTGAGCTTGAACAGATCCCCAAGATGAGAGAGAGAGAAGAAAGAGAGAGACAGAGGGAGACAGAGAGAGGGAGAGACAGAGAGAGAAAGAGAGAGACAGACACACAGAGAGAAACAGAGACACACACAGAGAGAAAAGACAGACAGACAGAGAGAGAGGGAGAGAGGGGGGAGAGAGAGAAAGAGAGTGACAGAACGAGAGAGGCAGAGAGAGAGAGAGGGAGGCAGAGAGAGAAAGAGAGAGAGGGAGGCAGAGAGAGAAAGACAGAAAGAGAGAGAGAGAAAAGAGACACAGAGAGAAAAACAGAGAGACAGAGAGAGACTTGCAACATCCTTTTCTCCACCTCAGAGAAGTTTAAAAGAAGCCAGGAGGAGGAGGAGAAGAAGAAATAATAATAAACAAGCATCTCTGCCAGGGTCCAATCAATGGGCACATTCATGAGCCTCCCGACTGCTCCCTTTGTGACTGGGTGACACCTCAAGGCAGCTGGTGGCACGCAAGGCACCCAGGAGTTTGCCCTTTGGCCCCAGGGAGGACTGGACAAGGCAAGGAAAAGCCAGCCAGGGCTGGGGTCAGCGAGGCCACGGATGTTACCAGGCCAAGCTAGGCCTGCAGCTGAACAAAACCTCCCCCCCTCCATCTTGCAAAGGAGGGCAGGGAAGCCTAGGGCAGCCTCACTGGGGAAGGAGTTTGTTTAAGTCATTAGGAAATTGGTAGCTAGGCATGGCATCGAAGGCGTAGACGGGCTGACCCCCATCAAGTTCAAGAACAGAGCAAACAAGCCCAGGCCAATGGACTGGCCAGCAACGGCCACTGAGGCCCAACGTCCCAATGGAAAACGGAGAGGGGGGAAATGAACCGGGTTTGAAGGGGGGGGAGATAGTTGTGGGGTGAAAAGGATGGGGCAAGGAGAGCCCCTGGAGGGCCGAAGGTCAACGAAAGTCAACAGGAACGTTGGCTTAATGAGGACAAGAATCTCAGATCAAAAATCCATAAATCTTCCGGGGCCCAATCGACAGACATGGAGACAGAGTGTTGGTCAACATTCCCCTACCGATGGGGAGCCGGTGGGGGTCAGCGGCAACAATTTGGGTCGCGGCCCCGTTAGCAGGCGAATGTGAAGGAGAGAAGAAAAGGCCAGAGTGTTAGATCTGGGCAACGAGAGACAGACTGCGGACACGAAGTAACTCAACAGCTCATTTTATTAGTAGTAGTAGTGATCCAGCTTAACCTGTGGTCGGAGGGTTCCCCTTTTATAGGGATGAGGCACGCCCATTGACCAATCAGATGAATACCTGTTTCCCGCTGTAGGAGCGGACCTGAGGGAAGACTTATCTCGATATATGCTAATATCTAACACCCCTCCCCTCCTAGATGGGACGTTGCGGTAGGTGACATAGTCCTTTAGGTAGGTGGGTGTTTGTCTTGCTCGGGAGGAACGTCGGAGTTCAGGTTGCGTTGAAGTACTTGCAGGACTGGTTTCCTGTTGGTTTGAAGTGGTTGCAGGATCGGGTGCTTTTTCTGTTTCTGGAGGTCTTGCGTTTTCGATGCTCTTTTCCCTGGTATCTTGTTCGGCTGCGATGACGGGGGGTTGCTCAGCGGCTGTGATGACGGGGGGTTGCTCAGCTGCGTGCGTGATGTCCTGTCCCCCGCTTAGCTCGCCGGTGTCGTCGTTTCCTGGGATGAAGTTTCCCTGCGGTTGTCTTTCTGTGGACAGGAAACTTTCGCCCTCATCCCGTAAGTTGGATTGTGCTAGGCGACCTCGAAGCTGATCGATGTGCCTTCTCCAATTCCGCCCATCTTCAAGCTCTAACAAATACGATCGAGGGCCCATGATGCCAATGACCCTCGCCGGTATCCACAATGTCCCCCCTGTGTAATTTTGAGCATAAACAGTGTCTCCTTCTCTAAAAGATCTGACCTTACTTGTAGAGTCTGGGGGAGCCGAGGTAGAATAATTCGGGTGGAGCCTGTCCAGGTGAGACCGTAGGCGGCGACCCATTAGTAGTTCAGCGGGGCTTCTACCCGTCGTTGCGCTCGGGGTAATGTGTTGAATGAGGAGGTAATGGTCAATGCGTGTTTGCCAATCCCCCGGGCCCATCCTGGCGAGGGCCTCTTTCGCGAACCGCACCATTCTTTCTGCCTGACCATTGGACGCTGGATGGAATGGCGCGATGAGGGCGTGTCTGATTCCCAACCCTGCTAAAAATGTTTCGAACTGCATGGCCGTGAATTGGGGCCCGTTGTCCGATACTAACAGATCTGGTAGACCATGGGTGGCGAAAAGCCGCCTAAGAACCTTTATAACTGCCTCTGCCGTGGTTGATGTCATTAGGACTACATCTAACCATTTAGAATAAGCATCTACAACTATGAGGAAGGTTTGACCCTGGAATGGTCCTGCAAAATCAATATGAATGCGTGACCAGGGTGCCTTGGGTTTCTCCCATTCTGTGGCGGGCGCTTCCGGGGGTGCTGGTCTCGACTCCTGGCATGGGTCGCAAGTGGCCACCCACTCCTCTATTTCTTTGTCCATATTGGGCCACCACACATAACTTCTCGCTAACGCTTTCATTCTCACGATCCCCGGATGACCCATATGTAAAGCATTCAATACCTTTTTTCGTAGAGCAAAAGGAATAACAACTCGATCCCCCCACAACAAACATCCCTGTAACACGGAGAGTTCGTCCCGTTTAGACCAAAACATTTTGAATTCCGGGCCCACATTTCCCTTCGGCCACCCCCTCCATACCCAAGTTTGCACTTGTTTTATTAAATTGTCCTTCGAGGAGAACCTTGCGACATCGTAAGAAGAAACCGGTCCCGAATCCAAACAGTCAATGAGCAATACCGGTACTTCTGGAGTGGGGTCTGGCAAAATGTCTGGTAATGGGCAACGGCTGAGCGCATCTGCGTGCCCTAGAGTGGAGCCCGGTCGATGAATTAACTTGTAAGAGTACGCAGCCAGGAAAACAGTCCACCTGGTCATACGTGGAGAAAGGGAGACCGGAGTGGGGCGATTTCCCGCCAAAAGTCCTAACAGCGGTTTGTGATCAGTAATGAGTTCAAAATCGCGGCCGTAGAGGTATTCATGGAAACGTTTCACACCTGCAACGGCAGCCAATGCTTCTCTGTCCATTTGGCTGTAGTTCCTTTCGGCCGATGAAAGAGTTCTGGAGTAGAAAGCAATGGGTGCTTCTTTCCCGTCGGGCATCCTGTGGCTGAGGACTGCTCCAACCCCGAAAGGCGATGCGTCGCAGGTCAATACCAGCGGGAGGGTTTGACTGTATTGCACAAGTAGTGAGTCAGTGGTGAGCAGGCGCTTTACCCCGGCGAATGCTGCAGCTTCGGCTCGTCCCCATCTCCATGGTGCGTTCCTCTGGAGTAGACGGTGTAGTGGCTCAGCAACGGTCGCCTTCTGTCTCAGAAAAACGCTGTAGAAATTAAGTAGTCCGAGGAAGGCCTGCAACTCGGTTTGATTTCGTGGTGTGGGGGCGTCCTGGATTGCCTTAATTTTCTTTTCAGTGGGGTGAATTCCCTGACCATCAATTCTATAACCCAGGAATTCTACACTAGGCACGTTAATTTGGCATTTTTCTTTTTTAAGGCGGAGGCCCTTCTCTCTGATTCTGGCCAAAACAGATCTGACTCTTTTGTTTAGTTGCTCCTCGTTTGCAGCGGACACCAAGATATCGTCAAAATATGGGACGACTCCCGGTATCCCTTGCAACAGTCGTTCCATGACGCTCTGGAACAATCCTGGAGCAATACTTACGCCGAATTGTAGCCGGTTGCATTTAAACGCTCCTCTGTGCGTCACTATAGTCTGGGCCTCCGCTGTGGCGCTATCTACTGGCAGTTGCTGGTAAGCTTGTGCCATATCTAACTTAGCGAAAACCTTTCCTGGCCCCAATGAGTGCAATAGGTGCTGTACTACGGGCACCGGATATGCGCTCTGTTGTAGCGCGACATTAATTGTGCATTTATAGTCTGCGCACAAGCGGACTGATCCGTCTGACTTAACTGGGGTCACGATAGGTGTCTCCCAACGCGCGTGATCTACCGGCTCAAGGATTCCTTGTTCCACTAACTTATCTATCTCTTTATCTATTTTTGGGCGGAGTGCAAAAGGCACTCGTCTCGGTTTAAGTCGGATTGGCGCCACATTTGGATCTAAATTGAACGATATTGGTTTGCCCACATACTTACCAAGACCGGAGCTGAACACATCCTCGAACTCCTTAAAGATCTTTTCAGCGCCGCTGTTTCTCACGGCGTTGATTCCGGTGACTTCTAATCCCAGGGCTTCAAACCAATCAAGCCCCAGGAGGTTCTGCAATGGCGCGCTGGAGATGGTCACGGGCAGCTGGGCTTCGATGTCCTTAAACTGGATGTGGAATGTGCCTTGGCCCACGATGGGGACTTGGTTCCCCTGGTAGTCTCGTAGCAGGACGTCAGGAGCGCGCAGTTGGCTCTTTCTGAGGCCGGGAATGGCCTGTTTCATGGATGCCCATGAAATGATCGTCAGGGTTGATCCTGTGTCAACCTCCAGCTCGCAGGGTGAGCCCTCCAAGAGGACTGTGACTTTCAGCCTTTTGGGCCGCTTAGGGCGGACCTGATGTATCGTGGTGAGATACGTTCGCAACTCCTCTCTCTGGGTCAACTCTATCTCATCGTCTATATCCTGAAAATACTCTCGTTGAGCGTCTTGGTAGAACGCTCTTTCGGCTCTCTGTGTGAATTCTCTCTGGGGATACGCTCGCTCACTTTCTTGTGAGTAATCTCTCTGGGAATACGCTCGTTCAGCTCTTTGGGGAGTTTCTCTCTGGGTAAACACTTGTGGATTTCTCTCTGGGCGCCCTTTTTGACTTCGCCAAGCCCCTGGGTTGGGCTTCTGTTGGCGGTACATGGGTGGCTGCCGTGAGGCAGGGACTCCGCTCCGGCACACTCGTGCGATGTGCCCAAGTTTGTTGCAGTGCGAACAAACAACGTTCCTGAACCTGCAAGTAGACCTGGGGTGATCCCCTCCGCAGCTTGCGCAGGGCGGCAAGCGGGATCCGGGTTTCCCCCCAGGCCTCCAGTGACTGCTCTGCATTAGGTGACTGTCCTCGAACTCGGGATCCACGTAGTCGGGGCTTGCGTCTTCGTAGTGGACTCTGGTTTGTCTCGGTGCCGGCTGGGTTTCGTTGACCCTTCTTTGTATGGTCACTGCTGATTTCTCCGCTGATTCCGACGCTCTTGCTTTGTTCAATGCTGACTGTAGGGTTAGATTCGGGTTGGCTAACAGTTTCTTTTGCAACGAAATGTCTCTTACCCCACAGATGAATTGCTCTAAGATATGCTCTTCCAAATCCCTGTATTCACAGTGGGCTGCTATTCTTCGTAGAGCTGCAACAAATTGGTTAATGGATTCTCCCGCCATTTGAGTCCTCGTGTTGAATTCTTTGCGGCTGACATGGCGGGACGGTTTTGGCGCGTAATGTGTTTCCAAGGCTTGTTTCAGCGTCGCCCACGGTACTGCTTGTATTGGAGTAGGCGCGGTGAGGTCTCTGGCCGTATTGAAGACTTCCTTTCCGCAGTAGCCGAGGAAGATATTTTTCTTTCTTGCATCGGTGATCCCCGTGTACTCATTTGCTTCGAGGAAACACTCGAAGCGAATCATGAAGGCTTCCCATTCGTCGGTTGCTGGGTCGAAAGGAGCGGGGGGAGCATGCATCGCCATTTTCTCAGTTTGAATTTGCCGCGCTGCGGTGATCTGAGATGGCTGCCGGAATTTCTGCCGAATTCCTGGGCTGGATCAAATCCGGAGATTCTTGAAGTGCGCTCTTCGTCCTATCTGTCTCTCAATCCCATCCTCGTCGCCAATGTTAGATCTGGGCAACGAGAGACAGACTGCGGACACGAAGTAACTCAACAGCTCATTTTATTAGTAGTAGTAGTGATCCAGCTTAACCTGTGGTCGGAGGGTTCCCCTTTTATAGGGATGAGGCACGCCCATTGACCAATCAGATGAATACCTGTTTCCCGCTGTAGGAGCGGACCTGAGGGAAGACTTATCTCGATATATGCTAATATCTAACACAGAGGGAGGTGGGTGGGGGCTCGGAGTCCGGGATGGGGCGACCGCCCTGAATAGGTGGGACATTTCCGCGTGTGGGTACCCTGGCCCTTCAATAGGATGTCGTGCTTTGGGGCGTCTTTTTCTCTTTCCCCCCCTCCCTCCAAAAAAAATAATAATTTACATTTCAAAAGGGGAAGGTCATTAAGAATTGGGCGATCGGTCCTTTTGTATCCGAAAGTTTTGGGGTTTGGATGATCGTCTTTCATTCAAGTTTGCTTTCCCATCGATTAATCTAGCATTAATTATCCACCAGCCAACTTTGCAAGCGACGGCGGATGAAGCAGAAGGTGGTTGAGGCATGCCAACCTGTCTTAAAAAGGCAGAAATCAACCAAATTTCCTTGTTCATCCACCAGGTACAGCTGTGGGGTCAAATTTGTGCAACTACTCATGGTTCCTTTTGCTATTTGGAGCAAGTAGGAAAATGGGAGCAGCAGCACAGCTCTGTAGTACCCCCACCCCCACCCCCAACCTTGGCAAGACCTGTGGATGTCAACTGGCTGGGAAATTCTGCGAGTTGAAGTCCACAGCTTTTCAACCGAGAGAAGGAGAGATTCAATTCTGGGAGCTGAAGTCCACAAGTCTCAATTGATAGAATTCTGGGAGTTGAAGTCCACTGGAGTCCACATATTCTATTCATTTTTTTATCATTCTATTCTATTCTCCTATTTTATTCTATTCTCTATTCTATTCATTCTTCTATTCTGCTGTAGTCTATCTATTCATTTTTCATCATTCTATTCTATTCTATTCCCACTCCATTCCATTCTATTTTTCTATTCTAGTCTATTTTCCTATTCCGTTCCATTCCATTCCATTCTATTCTATTCTATTCATTTTTCATCATTCTATTCTATTCCACTCTACTCTACTCTCCCCTTGTAAAGGCTACTCTAAGGTAGCAAACGGAAGTTATTCATAATTTGGAAATGGTTAGGAAGAAGTGACCTCATGCCAACCTGCCCCCCTCCCCTTTTTGTTCCAGACTCTGCTTGTCTCTTTTCCGATCCCTGCAGTTGCCTAAAAAAACCCCTGGCTGCTTTCAAAGTCATCTTAAATGTGCATCATTTTAACACCTCCGTCAAATTGCTTCTCCCAACTTGTGCACTCCTGGCCTCCTCTATTTTGGAGGGGGATGTCCAAGTTTGGTAGTCCTCGACTCGAACAGTTCGTTCAGTGAGTGTTGGAAGTTACTACGGCACTGAAAAAAAGTGACTTGCGACCATTTTTTCACAGTTAACAACTGTTGCAGCATCTTTCACCTTTTTGTGACCTACAGATGAGCAAAGTCAATGGGCGAAAGCTGGATTCACTTAACAGCCGTGTTACTAATTTAACAACTGCAGTGATTCGCATAAGAGGAGTGGTACGGTGGCCTAGCGCTGCACAGTCACGATATTGTGAGTTCAATCTTAGGTAGAGGCAGATATTTCTCTCTCTGGGCAAAGATGAGATTATATCTGCCGAACAAAACTCCGCATTGGTGACAGGAATGGCATCTGGCCAGTAAACACTTAACGCAGCTCCATTCAGTTGCCTAGACTCCACCGCGCAAGGGATTTGGGGGTCGTTAAATGAAGAGGATGATGAGTGATTCGCATAACAACCCTGGCCAGAAAGGTCATAAAGCAGGGCAAAATTCGCTGAACAAACGTTTCACTTAGCAACAGAAATGTTGAGCTTCATTTTGGTTGTATGCCGAGGACTACCTGGAGTATATATATATTTTGCTTGTTTTTTATTTATTCTTTTAATCACACTGGATTTATTTTTGAAACAGAAATAGGAAGGAAGATTTCCATGGATAGGGGTAGCAAAGCGAATAACAGCCTTGACCGAGGCACAAAACAAACAGACTTCCTCTTCCTCTCCTTTACCACTTTCTCTAATCAATCTGATTACTTCTAATCATTCTACCGCAGGGGTGTCCAAACTTGGCAACTTTAAGACTTGTGGACTTCAACTCCCAGAATTCGGAGTTGAAGTCCACAAGTCTTAAAGTTGCCAAGTTTGGACACCCCTGTTCTACCGTCTGTCCTGTTACCGCATCTAATCTTATAACTGTTAATACTGTTGCTTGGGAGCATCGTTTTGGGGGGGGGAACTCTTTGGATGACATTATTCCTCAAATCATCTCTATTTTGGACTGGTTACCCTGAAAAAAACACTGTTGTCAAGGAGATCCATCCATTGGTGTGTAGGTCCAAAGCTGGAAAATATTTGTTTTTTCTCTTAATCATTCTGATGTGTCTTTATAGAGTGGTGCGGTGGCCTAGAGGTCGAGCTCTTGCCTCAAAATCAGGAGGCTGTGAGGTCGATCCCAGGTAGAGGCAGATATTTCTCCCTCTGGACACTATGAGGATATATCTGCCGAACAAAACTCCGCTCTGGTGACAGGAAAGGCATCTGGCCAGTAAACACTCTGCTAGCTCTGTTCAGTTGCCCAGACTCCACACCACAAGGGATTATGGGGTCATTACACAACAAAGAAGAAGATGGAGATTACTTTTCATTGGGGGGGCACTCTTACCTTTTGACAATGGGGTATAACCCATAAGACACAGGTGGGAAACTATAGCCCGGGGTGAAATGCTACTGGTTTGCATCGGTTCGCGCGAACCAGTTGGAATGATTGTCATTGGTTCTGTGAACCGGTAGTAAAAAAAAAAAACTTCCAAGGACTCAGCTGTGAGCCGCGTGATAGTCGGAAGCCTTTTTCCCGCTTTTTCAAGCACTTTTTTCCTGACGGTTCGGGGAACTAGGCAGGAAAAAAATACTTTAAAAAGTGGGGGGGAAAGGTTCTCACGATCGCATGGCACGGCTGAATCTTCTTTTTTCACTTCTTAAAGCATTTTTTACTACCGATTTGGGCGAACAGGTAATAAAAAATGCTTTAAACATTTTTAAAAGTTGGCCACGCCCACCGAATCACATGACACCCCACCACCAAGCCATGCCCACCAAGCCACGCCCAGAGAACCAGTAGCATTTTTTTTTAACTTTTCACCACTGCTATGGCCTCTTTATGACTTGTGAACCAACTCCCAGAATTCCTGAGCCAGAATGGCAGCATTCCCATGGCCACACATGATCAAAATTCAGACGTCTGACAACTGACCCCTATTTATGACGGTTGCAGTGTCCCATGATCCCCTTCTGTTGAGGTCAACGGAAAAGCCACATTCGCCAAACAAACATGCTACTAACTTTACAACTGCGTAAAACGGGACAAAGCTAACTGACGTGACACTTAGCAATGGAAATATCCAGCTCAATTGTGTCGTCGGGAGCTACCACTGGTGGTATTCAGCCGGTTCGAACTGGTTCAGGCAAACTGGTAGTGGCAACCTGCGTCTGGCTCGCCACCTCGGCTCCATGCCGTCCTATTTAATCACATTTTCTAAGCTGCATGTATGTATGCAAGCCATGCGCATGAGCAAAGTGCATGCAAGGATGGGCGTGCGCATGCACGGAAGGCGTGCACGCTCAGAGTTTTGGTGTGCGGCGAACCGGTGGTAAAATTATGTGAAACTCACCTCTCCTCCAGAGGTGGTATTCAGCAGGTTCTGACCAATTCTGGAGAACTGGTAGTGGAAATTTTGAGTAGTTCGGAGAACCAGCAAATACCACCTCTGCCTGGCCCCACCCCTGATCTATTCACTGCCTTCCGAGTTCCAGCTGATCAGGAGGGAATGGGGATTTTGCAGTATCTTTCCCCTGGAGTGGGGTGGAAATGGGGATTTTGCAGTATCCTTCCCCTGGAGTGGGGAAGGAATGGAGATTTTGCAGTACCCTTCCCCTGGAGTGGGGGGGGGATGGGGATTTTGCAGTATCTTTCCCCTGGAGTGGGGTGGAAATGGGGATTTTGCAGTATCCTTCCCCTGGAGTGGGGAAGGAATGGAGATTTTGCAGTATCCTTCCCCCTGGGAGATTTTGCAGTATCCTTCCCCTGGAGTGGGGAAGGAATGGAGATTTTGCAGTATCCTTCCCCTGGAGTGGGGAGGGAATGGAGATTTTGCAGTATCCTTCCCCTGGAGTGGGGAAGGAATGGAGATTTTGCAGTATCCTTCCCCTGGTGTGGGGAGGGAATGGAGATTTTGCAGTATCCTTCCCCTGGAGTGGGGAGGGAATGGAGATTTTGCAGTATCCTTCCCCTGGAGTGGGGAGGGAATGGAGATTTTGCAGTATCCTTCCCCTGGTGTGGGGAGGGAATGGAGATTTTGCAGTATTCTTTCCCTGGAGTGAGGAGGGAATGGAGATTTTGCAGTATCCTTCCCCTGGAGTGGGGAGGGAATGGAGATTTTGCAGTATCCTTCCCCTGGAGTGGGGAAGGAATGGAGATTTTGCAGTATCCTTCCCCTGGAGTGGGGAAGGAATGGAGATTTTGCAGTATCCTTCCCCTGGAGTGGGGAGGGAATGGAGATTTTGCAGTATCCTTCCCCTGGAGTGGGGAAGGAATGGAGATTTTGCAGTATCCTTCCCCTGGTGTGGGGAGGGAATGGAGATTTTGCAGTATCCTTCCCCTGGAGTGGGGAGGGAATGGAGATTTTGCAGTATCCTTCCCCTGGAGTGGGGAGGGAATGGAGATTTTGCAGTATCCTTCCCCTGGTGTGGGGAGGGAATGGAGATTTTGCAGTATTCTTTCCCTGGAGTGGGGAAGGAATGGAGATTTTGCAGTATCCTTCCCCTGGAGTGGGGAAGGAATGGGGATTTTGCAGTATCCTTCCCCTGGAGTGGGGAAGGAATGGAGATTTTGCAGTATCCTTCCCCTGGAGTGAAGAGGAAATAGGAATTTTGCAGTATCCTTCCCCTGCCACACACAGAGCCACGCCCACAAAGCCATGCCACGCCCACAAAGCCATAGTAAAAAAAATTGAATCCCACCACTGCTCTGCTCCCAACCTTACCAACTTTTAAGACGGGTGGACATCAACACCAGCTATGGCCTGTGGGGTTTCCTGCATAGTCATTGCTATGATGTTTGGAACAATTTATGATGTGTGTGTGTGTGTGTGCGTGTGTGTGTGTGTTTAAATGGCTAGATTGTTAAAAAAATGCGCGCCCACCATCCTCTCCGTGTCCAGACCCACTCAGGAGGTCACGCCAGCAGGAGACCGATTTGTCTCTCATCAGCTCATTGTTACAACACAAGGCGACAATTTGAAAGGCGAAATCTCCTCCAGGGGCTGTCGGGGGTAGCCTGTACCTCGGCGAGGAGGTCAGGGCCAGTCCAGGGCTGACCAGCGGCCTGAGGAGACGGTCATTGTCCCAGGCCCGACGCCCTGAGGTGGGGATTGCAGCCACGCCATCCATCTTCATCCACTTAGTGCCTGCGTTGCCGGCAAGGGCTTGGCCTGGGCCAGGCCTGGGAGAGAACCATCTCTCTCAACGTCACACATTCATGGCTGAATCACAGAACTGACATTTATTTTTCCTTCTCGGGAGGCTGCTGGCAATAAACGCTCCTTTCTGGCCTAGGAATGGAATCCAGCCTCCTCCCTTGCGCTGGTTTGTCGTGAGGGAAAGAAACTCAACAGGGCAGTGAAGGAGAACCTTTTCGGCACCAAGTGCCCAAACTAGAACACGTGTGCACGCGTGTGCATAAGCGTGTGCAGGAAGTCTGAAAACCTAAACATCAGCTAGCCGGCGCACGGATGCCAGTTTTTTGGCTGTTTTCCAGGCTGTTTTCCGCCCATTTTGGGGACTGTTTTCAGGCTGTTTTCAGGCCATTTTGGGGGCCATTTTCGGCACTCTAGCACCCACAAAGACTAGCTGGCTGGCGCACATGTGCGCATATGCGCACCAGAAACCAGAAGAGCAGCTGGCGACAGCATGTGTGCCCACAGAGAGGGCTATGCGTGCCACCTGTGGTGCTTGTGCCATAGGTTTGCCATCAGGGCCGTAGGGAGTCCCAGCAAAAGTTCTCCCCGGCATCTTTTCTGGCGCCTGGGTTTTGTGCCTGGTGTCTGTTTATTGAAAGCATTGGAATTGATGTCCATCCATCCACTCTGAAGCAGCTCCCACTCGAAAATGAGAAGGACAGGACAGGGTGGGAACTTTTTCCCCGCTTACGACCGTTGCGGCACCTTCCCCCCCCTCCCCCATGGTCACGTGATCCAAATCCAGAGGCTTGGCAACTGACTCATATTTATGACGGTTCCTGAGTGTTCCTGAGTCGTGCGAATCTTTTCGGTGACCTTCAGACAAGCAAAGTCAACAGGGAAGCCCAGGTTTCACTTAACGGCCATGTCGTTTCATTAAACAACAATTCGTTTAACAAGGGTGGCAACCAGAGTCATCAAGGGGGGAAACTCACTTAAGGAATGTCTCATTTAGTAACGTAATTGCAGGGGGCTCAATTGTGGTCGTAAGTCGAGGACTACCTGTAATTCACAAGCCCTTTTTTTCTTTCCTCCTCCTCCTCCCTTCTACCACTGATGTTGTTCCCTAGTAGGGTCATGAAGCATCTGCAAAAAACCTCCAAGTACCCTTCAGTCTCCCTCCTCCTCTTGCTTTTCAGGCGCTTCCTGGGCGCAAGCATTTCTCCGCAACCTTCCCACCCTTCCTGTTGTTATTACCCATCATTTGTCCACTCCCTGCCAGCTTCCTCGCCTCTCTTTGCCCGTCTCTAGCCTCTCCTGCCCCGGGGCAGCCAATCTGTCTCTTCCGCCAAGAGATGCCATATTTCTCCGGCCGTTATTATGACCGCCGGGATGATTAGTTCTCCCCTGCCTGCCTCTTGGACCGCCGCCCTCCGTGCCAAAGCCTCAACCCCAGGACCCGGCCATCCATCTTCCCTTAAGGAGAGACAAAGCAGGGCGGGGAGGGGGCAGTTTCTGGGAAACCCCCCCCCTCCCTCCAAACTTCTGGCCTATTTTGAGCCGAGCGCCTGGAGGAACTACAAGAGGCACGTTGATGAAGGGGGCAGAGAGTGGGTGGGGGTGAGAGGCACTTGGGGGCCTAATTAGGCTTGGAGATGGGGGGGCAGTAGGGACCCGCAACCCCCCTTGAGCTGCAGTTGGGGGGAAAGGCGCCGAGAAGCTAACTGTGCCTTTCCTGCATTCTGGGGCTTTGAACCTGTTCGCCCTCCGCCCTCTTTTCTAGCCATATTGCAACTCCTAAGAGCAAAAAAGATTAGAGAGGAGGGGGGCGTAAGAGAGGGTGGGGCATGGTGGGCGTGGAGTCACCTCTTCCCCAGAGTTATCCAAAAGGGACCTCACCTTTGGGTAGACTCCAATAACGGCACCTCTCTTTCCCCCCACCCGGCCTTCATTCTCCACTCGATTAGGGGGTAATTTTTAATATATATGCAATAAATGTTCACTTTGTTAGATTGAATGACAGCCTTTAATCACGGCAGGGTCTGTCTCTCGCCATCCATTACGGGCAAATGAGGCCTCGCCGGGGACACATTCGGCGTTTGGAACCATTTATTTTGAAAATCGGTGGGTTTGATAAAGCAATAACGATTTGGTTAATCTTGACACTTGGTCTCCAGGGGATTATTATCAGTCCTGTGATTCCCGCCCTCCAGGGACTGCGGGATGGGATGGGGGGGAGGTGTAGGTAGGATGGGGTGGAAGGGAAGAAGATTGGAAAACGGTTCGCGACGGGATTTCATTACAGCTCCTCCTCGGCTTACGACCGGAGCCACGGAGCCCGGCAATTTCCGCCGCAAAGTGAAACACGGGCTCGGTGAGCCTGGCCCCACTTTACGACATTTCTAAGACTATCTGTCTGTCCATCTATCTATCTATCCCATGATCTATTCATCCTATCCCTCCTATTCTCCTATCCATCCATCATTCCATCCTGTCCTTCTACCAATGCATCCATTCATCCATTGCTCTATCTATCCATCCTGTCCTTCTATCCATCCATCCCTCTATTGATCCATTCTATCTCTCCTACCCTTCGAGCTGCCTATCCATCTATCCATCCTAGTTTTCTATCTATCCTAACTTTCCATCTCTCTTTTTCTCTCTCTGTTTATTCCTCCATCTATCTCTCCCTCTATCTCCATCTCTCTGTTTCTATATTTCTCTCCCTCTATCTCATCATGTCTGTGTCTATCTATCATCTCTCTCTCTCTAATCTCTCTCTCTCATCTCTCTCTCTCATCTCTCTCTCTCATCTGTCTGTCTGTCTGTCTATCTCTTCTATCTACAGTATATCTAACTTCTATCTATCTATCTATCTATCTATCTATCTATCTCTTCTATCTATCTCATCTATCTATCTTACTATTGAGCAATCTATCTCATTTATCTATTATCTATCTATCTATCTATCTATCTATCTATCTTCTATCTATCTATCTATCTATCTATCTATCTATCTATCTATCTATCTCATCTATCTATCTTACTATTGAGCAATCTATCTCATTTATCTATCTCATCTATCTATCTATCTATCTATCTATCTATCTATCTATCTATCTATCTATCTCTATTATCTATTTATCAATCTATCTATCTATCTATCTCATCTATCTCATCTATCTATCTATCTATCTATCTATCTATCTATCTATCTATCTATCTATCTCATCTACCTATCTTTCTATCATCTAGAAATGATTGGCCATTGCTTGCTCTCTAGGGTTGAGGCAGAGTGACTGGCCCAAGGGCAGGACTGGGCCAAGGGCAGGACTGGAACTCTGTTTCCAGCCCAACGCTTTAACCACTCCACCACACTCTCAGTAACGCTACTCGTAAAAGATCTGGCAGATTAAAACCGGGATTGTGGTTTGACCTGGGAACGGGGGGGGGGAGGGGGCGATGGAAAGGGGGTGAGGGGGAGAAGCGTCTCCCATCTTTGGGATTGTCTGAAAGGGAAGGGAGGCATTTTTCTTCCTATCATCGAGCCACAGGATCCTAAACTCACTGTGAAACCGCAAATCCATTGCAGCAAAAACAAGGGAGGAAAAAAAAAGGCCTTTGGTGCTCTCTGAGCTTGATGGGTTTTTAAAACAACAACATCAACAACAAAAACAACAACAGCAAACTGGACATTTCATCAGCAAAGCCACTAGACTTTAACATGAGAGCAAACCCCTCTCCTTTCTAACACTGATGATATTACCTAGTTGGGTCATGAAACATCTGCAAGAAAACCACCAAGCTCAGAGAGCACCAAGGACCTCACAATCCTCTCTTCTCCCCTCCCCTTCCCCCCTTTCTTTCTGCAAAGCCCATCCCCTTCTAGCACTGATGATGTTACCTAGTTGAGTCATGAAACATCTCCAAGAAAACCATCAGCTCAGAGAGCACCAAGGACCCCCACAGTCTTCCTCCTCCTCCTCCTCCTCCTCCTCCTCCTCCTCCTCCTCCTCCTCCTCCTCCTCCTCCTCCTCCTCCTCCTCCTCCTCTCCACAAACTCTTCTCCCTTCTAGCACTGATGATGTGACCTAGTTGGGTCTGCAAGAAAGCCACCAATTCCAGAGAGCACCAAGTGCCTCTCATTTCATCCCTGAGCTACAAATATCTTCCCGTATTTTTTTTAAAAAAAACAAGGAAGTTTCTTAGGTTATCCCAAAGACAACCCAAATTATTCTGCGTGGAGAGGCTGTGCAGCCCTCAGATTTCTGACTTTCAGAGATGCATATTTTAACTTTTTACAAATTTATTTATTGAAAGCTTCCGTCGAATCTAAACCAGACCATCGATCTGTCTTTGGGACTTTACTCCTTGGTAACTTTTGCATAGCTCGATTGTGTTTTGAACCCTGAGACGGATGAAAACACTCAGTTTTGTCCTATTTTGTTGAATTATAACCTTTCATTATTATCTTATTTAATAATTCAATGTTGTTTTCATGCCAATCTGTGAATCTTACACCAATCAAGTTCTACATAGCATTCTTTTTACTGCAAATAAAATGTTGGTAGTCACATTTGTTACATTTTAACGAACGTGTATGGTTATGCTAATAATAATACAGAATTATATAACCCTAACCCTAACCCAAATATAACTACGATAAACATTGTTTTATTTGTTTTAAAATTGGATTAGAAAGGGGATTTCTAAAGGTATGCTAATATTCTGGGAGGACAGGAGAGTTAGAATCAACACAACTATGGAGGCGGAGGCCTTCATGGAAAAAAATAAAGTCCTCCTAGATAAACCTGATGATACTATACGGGACATACAGGACACGGGAGGTCCCGGAGCTCTGCTGGAGGGGGGAGAAGAGGCAACATTGAGAAAACTCAGATCACAAAAATGAACTAGAAAATCTGTTTGATATAAAATGATTGAAATTATTTGAAGATAAAAGGTTATATGCTGACAAAATACTACTAAGTAGCAACAATTTAATGTATTAATAAATGAAAGTTATGAGAAGGGGGGGGAGGGCCATTTCCTGCATAATGTAACTGTCAAAATTTGTAACTTTACCCACCATCCCTTTTCCTGATTATTCTTCTTAAAACCAATAAAAGAAATTTTTTTTTAAAAAAAAGGGGGGGATTTTTAAAAATGTAAGTGGCGTAATTAAAAATTAGAAAGGCGAACGATGGAAGATTGTAATTCAGTATAAATCAGTGTATTACTATTAATATTATATAACATAACAAATATGATTATTGGTATTTTGTCTGTACTAAAGGAGCATTATCAAGAATATGGAGATTGGCAAAAAAAAAAATCAATATAGCGAAATATTGAATAATTAAGGAAAGATTATAATTCAACAAAATATGTGTATTACTACTAAAAGTCCATACGATTATTAATTGTGTTGTATAGGAAGAGTATTGTGTTGTTGTTTTTTGTGTACTAAAATGAAACTCACATTGTTCACACAACGATGTGTTTGTAGAAAAATAAAAATAAAAAAACGTTTTTTTAAAAAAAAGAAACACTCAGTCTTGTCCTTTTAACCTTTGATTCGAATCCAATTTACTTAAGTTTTTTTTCCCCTAGTTCCTTATCTGGGGAAGAAATAGACGCAAACATTTCCTTTTATCCCCACTTCTCCATGATCTTATCCTACAGATCTTCGATCGACCTGCTGGCTTGCTCTGAATTCCAGGGGAAATTTCCCTCCGGGAATCTAGGCAGCGAATGTTACCTAATCCGGACAATCTACTCAACAACGGACGGAAAGCCGCATAGGATCGCGCGCAAAGGGGAAAGCAGAGAGGCGCCAGTGTCCAGGGAAAGTGCGCAGCTTGCCCAAGTCGCTCGCCAACCACAAACCGCTTGGGAAATATCAAGAAGATTCAAATAACTGAAGAACGGGGTGGGGAAAATTTTAATGTCCAAGAATCGGAAAGAGCTTTCCCTAACTGATGTTGAAATAAAATTCTTTCGTCTTGCCACCGAATTTTGGATTTATTGTTGTTGTGGTTGTTTTAAAAAGTTATTTTATTTTTATTTTTTTAACATACATATAAATCCAAAGTATACCATTACATCTTAACAAGCATTTAAAAAAAATATTCAATATTATGTCAATTCCTCTTACCATCAAGCCACATCAATTTTCATTTGCTCTTCTGCTTTCCATACACCATATTATCATTATTATTATATACTTTATTCATTAAACATGAATCTCAGCCAACTGAACATTCAAAAATGCATTACAAATACCAGTGACTGGTGCTAACGGTTGATACGGTTTGCTGCCAGCGTCCCAGGTATCAACCAAGGACCTTCTTAAAATATAAGATGTTCCGAGTAACACAGTTTTTTTTGCCGTTCCGCTGGTGTTATTGGAGGAAGCTGCAATTTGTTGATGTATCTTGTAAAATTCTTGGACATGGTGCCAAGTGCCCCGATGACAATGGGTGTCACTCTTACATGCTTCGTCCATAGCCGCTTAGTTTCGATGGCCAGGTATTATTTCATATTTCATGATTTTTTCCTAGTTCTTTTTCTTTGATTGTGGCATCTCCAGGAACAGCGATATCAAATAATGATAATGATAATGATAATGATAATGATAATGATAATGATAATGATAATGATAATGATAATGATAATAATAACAATAACAATAACAATAATAACAACAACAATAACATTATTATCATTATCATTATCATTATCATTATCATTATCATTATCATTATCATTATCATTATCATTATCATTATCATTATCAGTAGTAGTAGTAGTAGTAGTAGTAGTAGTAGTAGTAGTAGTAGTAGTAGTAGTAGTATTTTCATTTGCGGGTGGAAAACCGCACCTCTCCTCTTATGGGATCTACCAAAGGATAACATATATTCCCCAAGTCATCAAACGAGAATGTGAATCTCTCTCAAGCTTAAAAACGACTTTCCTGCATAAAGGCCGTTTTGCGGACGGGGCGGCCACCCCTGGGCGTCCCTTAGACGGCAATCCCTTCGCGTTTTGAACGGATTCGGGTTTGGTTTCGTTTCGGAAGCCGCTTTGCCGGTTCTGCTCATCCTAGCTGAGATCAAAGGGCAGGAGTGGACCGCGAGTGTTACTGGCAAATTGATGATGAGGATAAGGGTGAGAACGATGACAATAACAACAATAATTTTTCTGTGTTCAGTTGATTGAGTTTCATGTTTAATGAAATGATGATTATGACTACGAGAATAACAACAACAACAACATGTAACAGTGACACCCATTGTCATCAGGGCACTTGGTACCATGTCCAAGAATTTTATAAGATACATCAACAAATGGCAGCCTCCTGCAATGACACCAGCGGAACGGCAAAAAACTGCGCTACGCTTCGGGGTTCCACGCTCAGCTGAAGACACACTGAATCAGGGGCGTCCACGGGAGATCCGGATTTCCATTATTTATTTTAAATACGAAAGGTTCTCATGCCAACCTTATTTCGGGGCGCCCAGTTCTCCTTCCCAGGGCCTAGCGCTCTTCCCCTGGGCAGGCGAGTCCTGTTGATTTCGATGGGGGCTCCAGGTAGACCCCAACGAAGGAAGAAGACGTATCTCGAGGAAAAGGGCCGGGGTGGTGGTGGTTGTTTTGGCCACATTCACACAACCTCTTGCCTCCCCTGCTCCTTTGTCTAGCCGACGAAGCTCCCGCCCTTCACACCTGCCGCCTTATTTCGGTTTAAAACGTTTAGGGAGATTCGCACTAAAAGGGCGCAAAGGACCAGCTGCCTGCAAGGAGTATCAACCCTTCCATTCCCCGTCATCCAGTCAGAACTGAAGAAGCTTCTGGGATGAGAAGCGAAACGTCTTTAAAAGAAAAAAAACCAGGAAGTCCTGTGCCTCCTGGGAAAAAAAAAATCACCTTTGGAACAACCAGGACCTGGATGGCTGAGAATCTCTACAGATTTTCAGCTGTACAATTTGGGATGAAAACCCTTGGAATGGGGTGGGAGTAGGAATAGATTTCCAGGGGGGGAAATGCAGACTACAGGAACAGTTTGCACTACTCAAGTGACCCCCGAGGACACAGGGAAACCTCCAAGTGGCCTCAACGACCCCCTAAAACAGTGTTTCTCAAACTTGGCGACTTTAAGTCCTGTGGACTTCAACTCCCAGAATCTATGCTGGCTGGGGAATTCTGGGAGTTGAAGTCCACAGGACTTAAAGTCGCCAAGTTTGAGAAACACTGCCCTAAAAGGATGCAAATGACCAGCTTTCTGCAAGGGGTATCAATCCTTCCATTGCCCACCATCCAGCCAGAGCTGAAGAAGCTCCTTGGGTGAGAAGCGAAACGTCTTCAAAGGAAAAAAGAGTCCAAGTTGCCTCTGGAAAAATAAATAAAACCACCTTTGGGACTTGACTTCGCTTTGGAAGCTAAGAGCCCAACTAAAACGAAGCTCTTAAGCTGCTTTCGGAATTAGCCCGGTGAATTAGTTAGGATCCGCCTAACTAACGCGCTGGAGGTTTTTCCTTCTTCTTTGAAGACGTTTTGCTTCTCATCCAAGAAAGTTTTTCAGCTCTGACTGAATGGTGAGGAATGGAAGGATTGATCCGCATTTCTCGACTGTTAGTCCGGTTCAAGCAGCCCCGGAGCGCAGTTCGGAGCGAGCCACTCTGGATTGCGAGACCCATAAACCGCAGCCAGTTCAAAAGCCCAAAGCTGAGCTAGTTTCCCGTCTCTCCCCCGTTGGCTGGGAACCATGGGAGTTGAAGTCTTGCCGTCTGGGTGTTCAACCAAAGCCGCGAGAAACACCCTCGGCTGGCGTGGATTTCCCAAAATGTTTCTCTGATTGACTTATATCCGCGTCGTGGGAAAGGAGCAGCTGCAACATTACGGGTCGTGGGTCTCACCTCCCATGCCCCTAACGCTCCCTTCACGGCTGCGTAGCCCTCCCCCCCTTTGCAATGCGAGTTGAACCATACAGACGTGGTTTTGGGGGCATAAGATAGGGAACAGATGCGTGTATGTGGGAACGGACTCTTTTGCATTATGACTTAAACGGTCTTCTGTAAAGACTAGGGGTTAACTCCCTCTTGCTGGGGGGGGAGCCAGGCAAGAGGACATGAGACTTTCGGGGTGGGGGTGGGACTGCGCCCGATCCTGAGCCGGGGAGGGAGGCTTTGATCCAACTTTCTTGCGCGCAGAATGAGCCCGGTGATGGCTAAGGGGCTCAGATGAGCGCAGTTGACTTGGGAGTTGACTCTATGCATTTTTCCCGACCCTAGTGTGGTCCCATAATCCTGGGCCAGCCGAGTGTATTGGGAGTCGGAACCTCTCCGGCCAGTCAGGTGTGGCGGCGGTAGCGCGTGCCTAGCAACCTCACTCGGGACTAGTGGCTTTACTCCTCTCCTTTGTGAACACGGCAATCAAAACCCTCCGCTCTCTTCCGTTGGAGGCAAAGGAGGGACTGGCACGGATGGTGTGACCTGGATGGGTCACGAAACGTCCGCAAGGAAACAAGCGAGCTCGCGGCAGCCATCTTGACTTTTTTGACTCGAGCCTTCCAACTCCCCTTCACCCTAACTGGAGCGTCTAAACTGGAAGAGCTGCGAGGAAGGTGGCCTTGCGGCCTCTCCTGCAACGCCGAGCGGCTGTCCTGGATCTGAGCAGCCGTCACTCCGTGGCCCGGTTCCCGCCCTGCACTGAGCGGATCGGCGGGGAAGAAGAGATGAAGGGGGAAAGGGGGAGCGGGGGAGAAAGGAAAGGAAAGGAAACGGGCGGCCTCTTGCGAAGCGCCCAGTTTGGATGGGACTGTCTGTCTGCCTTCCATTTTTTTCTCTCTCTCTCTCTCTTCAATGTCTGTCTCTGCCTCCATCCATCCATCCATCCATCCATTACCTACCTACCTACATACCTACCTACCTGTCCATCTATATCTATCATCTACATTTCTCTTTCTCTCTCTTTCCCTCTCATCTATCATCTCCATTTCTCTCTCTCCAGTGTCTGACTATCTATATCCATCCAACCATCCAACCATCCATCCATCCATCCATCCATCCATCCATCCATCCATCCATCCATCCATCCTCTCTCTCTCTCATCTAATCTCCATTTTCTCTCTCTTCAATATTTGACTTTACTTTACTTTTTACTTTTATTTAGATTTTTTATACCGCCCCCTCTCCCCAAAGGGACTCGGGGCTGTGTACAGTCAAATAAAAACACATCAATAAATAGAAAATACAAACACAAAGAGGAGGCAATAAGAAACTGTACATATCTGAAGTAAAGTAGTTAAAAGCAATATTTAAATACCCTAAAAATACCCAATTAAAATATCTGACAATCTATATCCATCCATCCATCCATCCTCTCTCTGTCTCTGTCTCTGTCTCTGTCTCTGTCTCTGTCTCTGTCTCTGTCTCTGTCTCTGTCTCTCTCTCTCTCTCTCTCTCTCTCTCTCTCTCTCTCATCTAATCTCCATTTTCTCTCTCTTCAATGTTTGACAATCTATATCCATCCATCCATCCATCCATCCATCCATCCATCCATCCATCCATCCATCCATCCATCCATCCTCTCTCTCTCTCTCTCTCTCTCTCTCTCATCTATCTTCCCATTTTCTCTCTCCCCAATTTCTATCTAAATCTATCCATCCATCTATTCATTGTCTGTCTGTCTGTCTGTCTGTCTGTCTGTCTGTCTGTCTGTCTGTCTGTCTGTCTGTCTGTCTGTCTGTCTGTCTGTCTTACAAAAAACAACCAGCTATCACACGTGCCTTGACGGGACCTACATTTTGGCCCCCAGGAAAGCCGCTAACGGGAGACCGGGAAGGTCGGCGTTTGCCCGAAGCGCTGAAGGCTTCAAGGCCCCGCCGGCCTCATCGCTTTTGTTGGGCGACCCTCTCCCGGTTCTTCCCTTCGCGCGGGGAGGCAGGCGGCCGGCCGATTTGCATCGGACGCGCCCTAAAACCCTTTAGCCGGTCCTCGGCGACCCCCGCAATTCGACGAGCCCTATTTTCGGAGCCGGGGGGGGGAGGGAGAAACGATTTAAAAGACTAACTACCCCGAAAAACTGGTCGTTCCAGTCTTCCTTTCCCAATATTCGACATGTGTCAACAGGGGAATTGATCGGGGTCTTTTTATGTTAGTCCTAAACTCTCTCTCCCTCTCTCTCTCTCTCTCTCTCTCTCTCTCTCTCTCTCTCTCTCTCTCTCTCTCTCTCTCTCTCTCTCTCTCCCTCTCCCTCTCCCTCTCCCTCTCCCTCTCCCTCCCTCTCTCTCTCTCTCTCTCTCTCTCCCCTCGCTGTCTTTCTCCGTCTCTATCTGTGTGTGTGTGTGTGTGTGTGTGTTTGTGTGTGTATGTGTGTCTTTGAGGACCTTTTTTTCTCCGAGCCTCACAATGCGGAAAAACGAGTAGGGTATTTAGGAGAAAAGGAACAGTAGAAAGAGATGGAAGGGAAGAAGGAAAGGGGAAGGAGGGGAGGAAGAAAGAAAGTAGAGAAGGGAGGGAGGGAAAATAGAAAGGGAAAATAAAGTGGTGTTACAAGAGGCGGAAGGGATAGTAAATTAAGCAACCCAAACTGTAGATTATAACCTATTAAATGGAATAACAAATGTATAAGAATGACAAATGTAAAGAAGAACAACAATTAGGTGAATGTATACTTAAAATGGTATGTAAGAGAATTTAAAAAAATGGGAAAAAAGAGAAAGAGATGGCATTCACACGAGACCTTTAACCTGGATCGTTACCCAACCAAATTTCCGGTTGTTGTTTTTTTCATTGAGGCTACCCCGCCGGGAAGAACCCCGAAGTTTAACAGGCTTTCCAGAGCATTCCGCTCAACGGTATATCAGCCCCTCCGGGGTACACGGGTTGTGTGAACCTAGCCGCGTAATCCCCGGTTTTTTTCCCTCCTCTTCTTCCTTTTCTCCCGCTTTTCTTTTCCGCCTCTCGCGGCCGCTTCTTCTCACGAGTAACACACACAGAGACCCCGCGCGCGACCGGGCAAAACAACAACAACAACAACAACAACAACAACACACTGACAACCAGCGCCTGCTCGTTTTTCCTTTGCTAACCTGGGTTTTAAAAAGAGGGAACAAATCGCGGGAGGCGAAACGAGGCTGCTCCCCGTTGAATTCTAGACTTTACGGGGAATCAAAATTGCAAAGCCGCGCGCCCTGGATCCGCGCGGAAGAGACTCCGGCTGCGTTTTGCGCAGAGCTAATTTAGAAAACCCGAAATAATCGGGAAGAAGCGAAACCTCACACACACACACACACACACACACACACACACACACACCCGTTCCCGAGCTGTGTTCGAGTGTCAGGGCCTGAGCAAAAGGGGGGCTTCGTTCGGGCGGACCGGTTTTCGTTGAGCCTGGCCAAAATTGGCCGCGGATCAAACCCAACCAGAAGGGGCTCAGCGGGGACCCACACCCCGCTTTATTCCCCCAATGCATCCGTAGAAAGACCTCTTTTTAAAATCTCTTTCCTTCCTTCGGACGGCGAAACCCAACTTTCCCTCGATTTGGGGGATGTTTTTTGGTTGTTGTTGCTGTTGCAATTTTATCCTTGTTACAATGTGTCACTAGGAATGCCTCTGTGTGTGTGTGTGTGTGTGAGAGAGAGAGAGAGAGAGAGAGAGAGAGAGTGAGAGAGAGAGAGAGAGAGAGAGAGAGAATGAAACACACACAGAGATGATAGATAGATGATAGATGATAGATGATAGATGATAGATAGATAGATAGATAGATAGATAGATAGATAGATAGATAGATAGATAGATAGATAGATAGATAGATAGATAGATAGATAGATAGATAGATAGATAGATAGATAGATAGATAGATAGATAGATAGATAGATAATAGAGAGAGAAAAAAGAGAGACAGAGAGAGAGAGAGAGAGACAGAGAGAGAGAGAGAGAGACAGAGAGAGAGAGAGACAGAGAGAGAAACGCGACGATGAGGACAGATGTAGAGAAAGAGAGAGGAGGGAAAGAGGAAGAGGAGGCGGATGGGGGGTCACCTCGATTTGGGGGGATGTCTCGGAAAGGAAAGGCCATTTCAATTCGCGCTGATCCCAGGGGGTCGGACCCCCTCCACTCGCTCGACCCCGAAAAAAAAAACACACACCAAAAGACAAAACTTTCACCCAAGCGCTAAAAATGCCAAGGCGGGCACCTGAGCCCTTAATTTCTCCAGAGCGCTTCGTCCGATTGTAATCTGGGAGGGGACGGCGTTGGGTGGGGGAGAGGGAAAGTGAGAAAGACATTGAGGAAGGGTCTCTCAGACATTCTCCTCTCGGTCCGTCGTCCTCTTTCCCTCCCGGGGATTGGGGAAGAGAAGGCGAGAGAAGCTTAAATCCAAGCCCGCAAGAATTTCTTTCGTCCCGATTGCAGACTGTTGGCAACGGGCTAATTTATTTTTTTTGACTCGGGCGACGCGTTTTTAAAGTCTCTCGCCGCCTTGTTCTCCATAATAAGCGGCGCCTCGGGCTCAGACAGGGAGAAACGCAAACCCAAACGATTCGGATTCCTACCTCCACCGTCCGTGGGAAGCGCTCGGGCGGCGGCGGGCTTGGAAGGATGCGAACGGCGGCTCCCCGACAGCCTGCCCGCCCTTCCCTCGCTTCTCCATTGCTTCTCTTAACCACACAAATGGACCATTTTTGTGCATCTACCGCACCGTTTTATACACGATGAGCCGTCGGTAATAGGATTATTAAACAAAAACCGTCTAAGGCGCTAGCGTTAACCTTTTTTTTCTTGCTTTTCTTTCTCTCTCTCTCTCTCTCTTTTTAAATGGCTAATTAGGTTTTGCACAGGAAAAAAATTAGATTTAACGTGGCTTATAGCCCGCCTGCCTTTTTAGTGGATGCTACAATAATTTGGGGCGGGGGTGGGGTGGGGGGTGGAAAGGCAAGGACTGGTAAAACCCAATTCGGAGAGAGATAATAGAAACAAAATTAACCGTTTTAACATATATTACGGGATCCCCATCCTAGGATCAGGCGAAGGAATATTTTCATGATCGAATATTATATATACATAAAACTAATTATCTCCCCTCCCGCTTTCTGCCTTGATCAATTTGCAGCCTGGAAGGGAGGGGAGGAGTGCCCTCTAGCGGCAGAAGGGAGGGCTGCAAGCCCGGGAATCCGACAAGCGTTTTTGTAGTGGTGTTTGTTTGTTTGTTTTTGCAAACGCGAGGCTTAAAATAAAAATTAAAGATCTGAAACGGGTCAGGAGCTGGCAGAGGACAAAATCGAACGCCTTCATTATTATTTCATGCAGAAAGAGAAAAAAATATTCTGATGATCCTTGCGTTTAGGGATACTTTAGGGACTGAGATCTCGTAGATATCATTCCATTTGCTGGCGTCTTAAAGCATCTCCGCCACAAATCGATAAAAATGAGGCTCATTTATTGCCGGGCCTTTAAAGGTGATACGGAATAGAATAAAATATTCTGCAACATTTTTTCAGTGGTGTTGTAACTTGGAACAGTCACTAAATGAACTATACAAATATACAGTAAATATCCCAGGATAAGGATGCAAGATTGAATTTGGGTCAGTCAGCGAGACCAGATATTTTCTCTAAGAGTAAATCTCTGGTCCAGGTGACTGATCCAGATTTGATCTCACACTAAATGAACTGTTGTAAGTTGGGGACAACCTGTGTTTTCTGCGAAAAAATATTGGCCCATTTCGAAACAGGAGGAAGGAATGGAAAAGAGGACATTTTTAAAAAAATAATGAATGGAATGGAATGGAATGGAATGGAATAGAATAGAATAGAATAGAATAGAATAGAATAGAATAGAATAGAATAGAATAGAATAGAATAGAATAGAATAGAATAGAATAGAATAGAATAGAATAGAATAGAATAGAATAGAATAGAACAGAACAGAATAGAATAGAATAGAATTCTTTATTGGCCAAGTGTGATTGGACACACAAGGAATTTGTCTTTGGTGCAGATGCTCTCAGTGTACATAAAGAAAAATAAAATGGAATACATTCATCAAGAATCATAAGAAACAACATTTAGTGACAGTCTTGGGTTACTAATAAGCCATCAAATTATACTAGGAAACAAATAAAACAATGTAAATCGTAAAGATACAAGCAACATGGTTATAGTCATAAGTGGGAAGAGAATAATAATAATAGGAGTAGGAAGGAAGAGAAGAATAATGGTAATACAGTCTTAGTGAATTATTGACAGTGTTGAGGGAATTAGTTGTTTAGCAGAGTGATGGCATTGGAGAAAAAACTGTCCTTGTGTCTAGTTGTCTTGGTGTGCAGTGCCCTATAGCATCGTTTTGAGGGTAGAAGTTGAAACAATTTATGTCCAGGATGTGAGGGGTCTGTAGATATTTTCACAGCCCTCTTTTTGACTCATGCAGTATACAGGCCCTCCATGGAAGGCAAGTTGGTAGCCATTGTTTTTTCTGCAGTTCTGATTATCCTCTGAAGTCTGTGTCTGTCTTGTTGGGTTGCAGAGCCAAACCAGACAGTTATATGGGAGATCTGATTAAAAAACCCGGGTGGGATGGGATGGGGTAATCCTTATTTCAATCAAAACAAATCTGGGGCAAAAGAAAATATCATTAAATCTTGTGCGTGTCAAATCCAGATGTTCTTTTATCTCAGGTAAATCAAAGCCCACCCACCCCCTTTTTTTTTTTCAAATACACCAGGAAATACAATGGATACAGTTCCTATCATGCAGGTCTAAAATGGTGATTTTTAAATAGATTTTTTTTAAAGAAAACCACCTTTTTCCTTTATTAAATCCATTTTAAAATAAATGCAACCGAGCTAGAAGAGGTTCATTTCCAAGTCAATAGACTGTTGGTTGAACCGTCTCATACAAACCTGGAAATTATGTTTAATATTTATGGCAGGGGTGTCCAAACTTGAGAACTTTAAGACTTGTGGACTTCAACTCCCAGAATTCCCCAGCCAGCATGGCTGGCTGGGGAATTCTGGGCGTTGAAGTCCACAAGTCTTAAAGTTCCCAAGTTTGGACACCCCTGATTTATGGCTTTTTCACAAATGAATGACCCTCTGTCTCTGCTGGAGAACCTCAAGCAAATCTTATTACTCTGAAGTAAGATTTGTTAAATTCAAAATTATTTCGCTCTGCGCCAATGGGTTGCGCTTTGCTTTAAATTTTAAAAAAAGGGGGGGCATCCAAGATTTATTAGTTTGGAAATAAATCCCTTTCAATTCAAGTTGCAGTGGGAAGAAGTGGAAGAAATAAATAACCTTAGGAGGAGTTGCTTAACCTTATATTGTTTACACGGGATATAACATATATGCAACCGTGATGGAGAACCTATGGGATGCGTGCCAGAGGTGGCATGCAGAGCCCTCACTGTGGGCACATGCTCCATCGCCAGCGGCTCTTCTGCTTTCCATAAGCTGGTCAGCTGATCTTCGAGGGCAACAGCGCACTGGAAAACACCCTGAAAATGCCCCAAACCCAGGCTGCTTTTCAGGTTGTTTTCAGACCACATTTTGGCCTGAAAACTAGCTGGAAAATGGATTGAAACCGGCCTGAAAAATGCCCCCAAAATAGTCTGGAGGTTTTGGGGTTGTTTTCCAGGCCGTTTGTGGACCAAAAAACAGCCAGAAAATGGCCAAAACCACCCCCCAAAACCAGGCATGTGTGCGCCAGACAGCTGGTCCTTGGGATTCCGGTGCTCCGGGGCATGCAAAGACCAGCTGGGCAGTGTGCCTGCACATGCCGGCTCAGAAACAGGCACATCTTCCTGGTCAACGGAGTTGCAAGTCCATTCTAGAGCAGTGGTTCTCAACCTCCCTAATGCCGCGACCCTTTAATACAGTTCCTCATGTTGTGGTGACCCCCAACCAGAGCATTGTTTTACGTTTTACGTATTTTTTTAAAAATACGTGTTTTCCAATGGTCTTAAGCGACCCCTGTGAAAGGGTCATTCGGCCCCCAAAGGGGTCCTGACCCACAGGTTAAGGACCACTGATCTAGAGCCAAATACAGTTTGTGCATATATGTGTCTAGACGTTTGTGTGTTGATAGATAGATGATAGATAGATAGATAGATAGATAGATAGATAGATAGATAGATAGATAGATAGATAGATAGACTGATTGATTGATAGATAGATAGACAGACAGACAGACAAGAGGCTAGATGGATAGACAAGACAGACAGAAAGATAGATGTGGATTGTAGAAGACAGTTCTTTAGATAGTTGTCTGTGTGTCCATCTATCATATCATCTATCTATCCATCCTATCCCATCCCATCCATTGTCTGTCTGTCTGTCTGTCTGTCTGTCTGTCTGTCTGTCTATCTATCTATCTATCTATCTATCTATCTATCTATCTATCATCTATCTATCTATCTATCTATCTATCTATCTATCTGGCTTTATCTATCTATCATCTATCTATCTGTCTGTCTGTCTGTCTATCTATCTATCTATCTATCTATCTATCTATCTATCTATCTATCATCTATCTATCTATCTATCATCTATCTATCTATCTGGCTTTATCTATCTATCATCTATCTATCTGTCTGTCTGTCTTTCTATCTATCTATCTATCTATCTATCTATCTATCTATCTATCTATCTATCTGTCTATCATCTATCTATCTATCTGGCTTTATCTATCTATCTATCTATCTATCTATCTATCTATCTATCATCCATCCATCCATCCATCCATCCATCCATCCATCCATCCATCCATCCATCCATCCATCCATCCATCCATCTATCTATCTATCTATCTATCTATCTATCTATCTATCTATCTATCTATCTATCTAGGCAAGACAGACAGTAAGATAGATGGGGATGGTAGAAGTTAGCTATCCCAAGGTCTGTCTGTCTGTCTTTCTTTCTTTTCTCTTTTCTCCTTGGTCCACAGAAAAATTATTTGCATTTTTTATATTGCACTAAATCAGGAGTCCTCAAACTACGGCCCCTGGGACGGATACGTGCAATGAACGCTTGTGTTGCTGCAGAGAGTCTCCCCCTTCGAGGTCTTTTTGTGTGGGTTGGAGGGGGCCAGAAATTCTGACTTGGGGTCTGCTTCAGACTTCTGGTGGGGGGCTTTGGGTGAAGGCTGGAGGGAAATGCTGCTGGTGTTGAAGAGCCGGAGGGCCTCGTTCCAGTGGGACCGCATCATGGCCTGGAACTGGCTGACCATCTCAGCCCGCTGAGCCTCCAGGCGCCGGTACCTGGCCTTGCACTCCCGCAGGTCTTCCCTCTGCTTGGAAAGCCTATGCTCCTAGTCCTCAGTGAGGTCCTTCTGCTGAGCCTCCAATTTGAACTGAGCTGTTTTGCCCACTCTTTCTCCTGGTGGCTGCTTAGCTTCAGCAATGGCTTCCTGTTGAGGCCTTAAGGAGCCCGGGTGGGCAGGCGAGGAGTGGCGGGGCCAGTAGAGGCTGGCGAGGTGCTCCTCGACATGAGTGACATCAAGTTGGCCACGCCCCCAGTCACATGACCACATAGCCACGCCCGCCCAGTCAGTGATTAGGCAGATCATATTAGAGGTCTACTCTGCGGGATATAAAATTATGAATTTATTGGTCACTGAGGTCCGAAAGGCTGATGACCCTCTGGACTAGAAGACCTTTGTGGGCTCTTTGAAGTCACAGAAGGGATTTATGACCGTTTTTCACACTTACGACCATTGCAGCATTCCCCATGGTCACATGATTTACATTCAGACGCTTGACAATTGACTCATATTTACGACGGTCGTAGCGTCATGGGGAGTCACATAATCCTTTTTGTAACCTTCTCGGAAGCAAAAGTCCACGGGGAAGCCGGGTTCACTTAACAACCATTATTACTAATTGAACCACTGCAGTGACTCACTTAACAATGGCGGCAAGGGAGGTCGTAAAATGGGGCGAAACTCAACGCACAAAGGTGCCATTTAGCGACATACATTCAGGGCTCAGCTGTGATCGTCGTAAGTCGAGGACTGGCCTGTGTTTGTTTAATGGTGAATTAGCGAGTATGGCAGGGTTGTGAGATTGGAAGTGTGCGTGTGATTCATTGTGTCATTGAATCAGAATCAAATAAAGTCAATTTTGGGAGTTCAGATGTAATGAATGAATGAATTAATTAATTAATTTGGATTAATTAATTAATCCAAACATTAATTTTATATGCGGGGGGGTGGGAACCAAAAGGGAAAAAAAAAGACACGTGAAAGGAATCTGCAAAACCACGTCGAAAACAGATCAGCAGGGGTTTAGCGGGGAAAGCCCCGCCCATATGCGTAGCCTCGCCCACCGACAGAAAGACGCCGCGACCTGCGCGTCTCAGGAAACTACATCGCCCGGCATGCCTCCCGCCGGCAGCCGGGTTGAAGCGGAAACGGGCGGAGGACGCATGCGCACTACGAGGCGTTAAGGCGGCCAGACTCTGGCGTCTTTTCCCCTCCCTCCCTCCCTCGGCGGGGTCGGGGGTCACGCGCCTGCGCAGAAGCGGCCGCCTTCCCCCTCAGCGTCGCTCCGGCTTCCCTCGCGGTCGGCCTTCCAGCTTCTCCCCTCCTTCGTCGAGCCAGCCAAGCCGGGCGTCGTCGGCCATGGCGGACACGGCGCAGAACGGGCCCATGCAAGGCGGCGCCGGCGGCGGAGCGGTGGTGAGCGGCCGCGCGAGCCCTTCCCCCCCCTCCTCCCCCACCTGTGCAGGGCCGCTCCGGACTACAGGACCCATCGTCCACGGCGCGCGGGGGTTGGAGGGGGGAGATGGGGACGGGCTGTCGTGCGTCCATTTCCCCTCCTCTCTGGCAGGCGTCCCGGGGGAGAGCAGCCGCTGGGCCTCGCGTGGGAGTGGGGATTTCCACGTGGTCTCCCATCCTCTGATTAATAAAGCGACCCGTGGATTGCCGCGTGGACTCCCATCCCTGGATTAATAGAACTGTGGATTTCCACGTGGTCTCCCATCCCTGGATTAATAAAGCGACCCGTGGATTTCCGCGTGGTCTCCCATCCCAGGATTTAGCCGGGTGCTACCGTGGACAGTACTAAAGGAAGATCGCTGATTCCAACCCCACCTTCCATACAGATAATCCTCGACTTACAACTACAGTTGAGTCACAGATTTCAATTGGTAAGCCAGTGAGACAGTGACTAAGTGAGTTTTGCCCGATTTTGTGGCCTTTCTCGCCGTGGTCGCTAAGTGAATCATTGCAGATGATATGTGAGTAACCCGGTCCTTAAGTGAATCTGGCTTCCCCATTGACTTTGCTTATCAGAAGGTTGCAAAAAGCATGATGACCGTCGTAAATATGAGTCAGTTGGCAAGCATCCAAATTTTAATTGTATGACCATAGGCGGTCGTAAGTGTGAAAAATGGTCTTAAGACAGTGATGTTGTAACTTCAAAGGGTTGCTAAATAAACGGTTGTAAGTCGAGGACTGCCTGTAAAAAATGGAATTGCCTGCTGTCTATATGCAGCCGCTCAATATTTGTGGATTTAATGTCAGGCATTGACACTTTTCTGCATGAACTTTTTTCTTTTGTTCCAGCAATTTCTGATGAGTAACAAGTTGGACACAGCAATGTGGCTTTTTCGGATATTCACAATTTATTGTTCAGCTTTATTTGTCCTTCCTCTTCTAGGGTATGTATAATATTTTCTTAAAAAGTCATGGTGCTCCTGGTCCTTAGGTAGCATAGTATCAATTTTAGGGACACAACACCATATAAATTTAGGTTGCATAGTATCAATTTTGTAAAATTAGGTTGCATAGCATCAATTTTATAAAATTAGGTTGCATAGTAACAGTTTTAGGAACACAACACCATAAAAATTTAGGATAGCATAGTATCATTTTAGGGACTCAAAAGAAAGTATCAATAATTTGTAAGATGTTTTATGTTATATTGTCATGAATGGGAGGCAAATACATTGTGTCTAGTTGCTTAAGAGATGTCCATTCAGGAGTTAGCAGTTTGACGTTTCATTGATTTCAAAGGTAAAGATCACATACTGGATTTAATTTGCCAGTTGATCAGTAGAATATGCTTTGAATTGTGCTCAATGGTTTCTAAACATTGCTGCTTTTGATGTTAGCCTTTTCATTTGGCCTGGACAATAATGGAGACATAACCAATTCAGTGTGAGTCAGCGGAGGCAAAACAACATTTCAACATTTCTCCTCATTTAAAACTCTCCTTTTTTTCATTAACATTTTTATTGAGTTATAGAGTATTATAAAATACCAAATACAAATAAATTGAAAAGCAATAGGGGGGAAAGGAGAAAGGGAAGTGAGGAAGATAAAGAAAAAAGAAGCATTGACTTCCATCTCTCTCTCTTATAGTTAAATAAGACATTAATAACATCAAATCACAGCCATTTGCTTTTTCATAATAATATGAAGAAGCTGTTTCTATAAAGATCTATCAGTCTAATCGGTAAAAACCAGAGTCAGATTTTCATTTTTTTCCACTTCAAGCATGAAGCTCAGAAACGGTTTCCGCGTGGAAACAAAAGTTATTTCTTTTCTTTAATCAAAATAGTCAGTTTTGTGATTTCCGCCAACTCCATCAGCTTTTGCAACCTTTACTCATCCATGGTAGGAATCAAAATGTCCTTCCATTTTTGTGCATGCAATAGTCAATAGGTAAAGGTTCCCTTTGCACAAATGTGCTAGTTGTTCCCGACTCTAGGGGGCGGTGCTCATCTCCATTTCAAAGCCGAAGAGCCAGTGCTGTCCGAAGACGTCTCCATGGTCATGTGGCCGGCATGACGCCGAATTCTGTTCCCTTCCCACCAAAGATGGTTCCTATTTTTCTACTTGCATTTTTACGTGCTTTCGAACTGCTAGGTTGGCAGAAGCTGGGACAAGTAACGGGAGCTCACTCCGTTACGCAGCACTAGGGATTCGAACCGCTGAACTGCCAACCTTTTCTGACCGGCAAGCTCAGCTTCTTAGCCACTGAGCCGCAACGTCCCACACACAATAGGGTCATTTAAAACTCGTAAAATATTGCTAACCTATCTTAACACTTATTTTATTCATTTAATGTGCCAGAACGCCACAAAGCTTCACAGAGTATAGAGCCGTTTTGTCTTTCATGGGAGGAATAATATACTGCCTGGATGTGCCGGTTGAGCAGGGCAGATTTCAACACCGCAATGTCCGTGATGCAATTCAATGCTCGTGGGAGGATGACTTGGGAGCAGTAGCTGGTTTGTATGGTAACTTCTCCTTGGATAATTCCCAGGTTGCACGAAGCAGCGAGCTTTTACCAGAGGGCTTTGTTGGCGAATGCGCTCACCAGCGCCCTGCGTCTCCACCAACGGCTGCCACATTTCCAGCTAAGCCGGGCATTCTTATCCCAAGCCTTGTTGGAAGACAGTTGCCACTACCTTCTCTACTCCCTCATCTTCGTTAATTCTTACCCCGTCACAAGTATCCTTTGTCTTTTTAAGAAGGGAAATTTATTTTTATGTCTGGGGAGCCTAAAAGTTGGATCTGCACCTTTGTTGTAGGGCTGAACAGAGCTTAAAGACAATTTAAAGGGTTAAATTCAGTTAAATTAAATTAAATTAAATTAAACCCTATCTTGAGCCAAGGGAGCTATGGGATTTTATAGGAACGTTGAAAAAATAATGATAAAAAGGAAAAGCCACTAATTTCACACACGAGTAATCTTCACAGGCTTCTGTGTAATGGAGTGTAAAAAAATCTGTAGTAAATGAAAGGCTGCAACAAGCTTCCTTTTTCCACTGAAAAGGACAAAAGAAATAAGGATGGTCGGTTAAAAAAAACCAGCACTTTATTTTCTTAATCAAGATAGGATTTATAATAATATACAGGTGGTCCTCGACTTACAATCATTCATTTAGTGACAACGGCACTGAAAACGGTGACTTATGGTCATTTTTTACACTTAACGATCACTGTAGCATCCCCATGGTCAGGTGATCAAAATTCGGGCACTTAGCAACTGGTTCATACTTATGCTGGTGCAACATATCTGGGTTTTTTTCCCTTTTGCAAAATTCTGATGGGCAAAGTCAACAGGGAAGCCAGATGTATTTAACAACCGGGTTACTATCTTATTCACTTAACAACTATGAGAGGAAAGATCGTAAAAGGGGGCAAAATTCACTTAACAAAAGTCTCACCTAGCAACAAAAATTTACAACTGTGGTCGAAAGTCGAGGACTACCTGCATAGTGCTCTGGGCCCTACGCAGAAGTCATGTGATATTTAAAAATGGATTGATTAAATTAATTCAAACGGTTGCCCACATCACTTTCCGTCACCAGGAGGCTTAAAAAGACAAAAATGCAACTTAGAAAGATAGAAATGCAACGAGTCCTTAATTATATTCAACTAGCTGATAACCCAGCATTGCCCGGGTATTTATTTATTTGGGGGGGGGGGGAATGCCCGGACCAAATGTAATTTCTAATGTTGGATTTTCCTCCTTACCAGAGGGAACCCCCTTGGGGAGTACTGTGAAGCTGTTATCATGGCAACTCCCCTGTGCTGTACAGTAGAAGCTATTTTATGGCAGTACAGTAGAAGCCATTTTAAGGCACAACAGACTGTATCTTAACAGAACACACACACCGAGGGGTTTTAGGGATGTCTTACCCCCACAGTATTTTT
>NC_138558.1:74431702-74519202 GCF_964273705.1 Natrix helvetica
TTTTTTGATATTGCCACTATTTTTGGCAATTGAAGCATGTTAACGTCATGAGCTACAAATCTATTAGGGTGCATATCGACAACAAAATATTGACCTCTAAGATTAATTCATTCAAAATGTGGCATATAGGTAGTCCTCAGCTTACGACCCACAATTGAGCCCAGAATTTTCCCCCCATCCCGCCTCTGATACAGGTAGTTGCTAAGTGAGACAGTTGTGAAGTGAGTTTTGTCCCACTTTACGACATTTCCTGTCATTGTTAAGTGAATCGCTGCAGCTGTTAGAAGTCAGTAACGCAGTTGTTAAGTGAATCTTTCTTCCCTGTTCATTTTGCTTGTCAGAAGGTGGCAAAAGGGGATCACGTGGCCGTGGGACATTGCAACCGTCGTAAGTCCATGCCAGTTTCTCAGCGTCCAAATTTTGATCACGTGACCATGGGCATGCTGGAAAGGTTGCTTCACTTGCATGACCATGGTCACATGATCCAAGCCATTTTTCACTTCCATGGTCATAAATTACTTTTTTCAACACCGCTGTGACTTCAAACGGCCACTCAACGAATGGTTGCAAGTTGAGGACCCCATTTCTTTATCTTTATTATTTATTTTTATTTTATTTTATTCTATGCTAACTATATTATACAATACTAATACTGTACTGTACTATACTATATCTATATGTACATCTATATATATTTCTATATATATAAAGGATGTAAGTATGTATGTTCCAGCATAACTCTGGAGCGCCTTAAGCAATTTCAACCAAACTTGGTACACAGATGATTTACCCTCTGGAAACAAATACTGGGGTGGGGGGGTGGGGGGGGTGTTGTTGCTGTAAGACACCCCTAGGGTGTGAGTGTATGTGTGTGTGTTCCAGCATAACTCTGGAACGCCTGAGTCGTTAAGGAGAGTGAGTGTGGCATCCTAGAGCGTCAATTGTGACATCAGTTCCATCGCAGCTTCCTCTGGAAAGCCAGCCGTGACGTTCGCCCTCCAGTGGACCAATGGGGAAAGCACCTAATGGATTTGGGGCAAAGTGCCAGGATCGTAGACAGGGCGGGAAAGAGGAGCGCATGGGAGGGGGAAAGGAGAGGGCAGGGATGATGGGCATGGGAGTAGGGAGAAGAAAGCCCCCCCCCCCCCTCTTCAATGGCTCTCTGTCAGACAAACGCTTCGATGTCTATAAACACCAGGGCAATGCCTGGTTATCAGCTAGTAATATTATAAATCCTATCTTGATTAAGAAAATAAACTGCTGTTCTTTGTTTAACCCACCACCTTTATCTCTTTTGTCCTTTTCAGCGGCCAAGGAAGCTTGTTGCAGCCTTTCATTTACTACAGATTTCTTACACTCCGTTATTCTTCTCGCAGAAATCCTTACTGCCGGTAAGAGGCCAGGAAAGATTACTCACGTGTAAAATTGCCGTGGGAATGCTTAAGCAGAGAGCTTCTGGGGTTTCTCTCTCTCTCTCATAGCTGTAATTCCATTTATTTTTTACAAAATGCCTTCACCTTGTCTGCCCTGGAGTGTTACAAATTGTGGGAAGAAAATCCAGGTCCAAGTGATAGGATTGATGTCTTTAAGATCCGAAGTTTAATCTCTGGTCCATTTCTTAACACTTAAAACTGGGTTTTTGCACAGGTCGCTCCTCACGTAATTTAGAATTTAAGATCGCCCTATCACTTGTGGGGCTGGCTGGCGACAGGGACCCACAGCCCCAGAGCTAAGAGAAATATACCCCTGTTGATAGATGAAATTTGTGGTGTATTTTCTACTTTTGCACATTATTGCTGAATTTCTTAGAGCAATAGTTGTCTTGAGTGTGGCCTATGTGGCTTTCAGACTTTGCAATATTTCTAGGAGATTTTACGTTGCTGCTGTTAGCCAATTCTGTATCTTTTTAAGAATTTTGTTTGCTGTTTTGCTCATTTTTGTGAGTCACCACAAATACTTTTGAGTTTGTAACATAAAGACAGTTACATTAATGATACAGCTTAGAGTAAGAAAAAGCCAAATCCTAAGGGACCAAGTATCACAGAAGGAAATGAGGTTTAGGAGGGGGGCCCTTGAGCCAACATAGGTTGAGAATAACAGCATTAAAAGAATTTTCTGCCATTAAAGTCGACAATCCTTAAACCTGTTTTGGTTGGTTTTTCTGCTTTTTTCTGTTTAGTGGCACCTACCTATTTCTCTTAGCTTCATTTTTAACGTTCGTCTTGTATTATTCTGACTCATTCCTCGTGACATTTCCTAATATTCTTTCTAAGTTAAAAGTCCCATGGATGTAGTCTCTAGATCAGGGGTGTCCAAACTTGGGAACTTTAAGACTTGTGGACTTCAACTCCCAGAATTCCCCAGCCAGCAGAGCTATGCAACAAAATTTCATTTTAATGGTATGCTGATTAGTGTACATTCAAAGAGACAAATTATTCTGTTCTGTTCTATTCTATTCTATTCTATTCCTTCATTCCATTAGTCTTTTCTCTTTCTCTATTCTATTCCTTCATTATTCTCTTTTCTTTCTCTTCCTCTTCCTCTTCTGTTCTATTCTATTCCTTTATTCCATTATTCTCTTCTCTATTCTATTCCTTCATTATTCTTTCTCTTCTCTATTCTATTCCTTCATTCCATTATTCTCTTCTCTATTCTGTTCCTTCATTATTCTTTCTCTTCTCTATTCTATTCCTTCATTCCATTATTCTCTTCTCTATTCTATTCATTATTCTTTCTCTTCTCTATTCTATTCTATTCCTTCATTCCATTATTCTCTTCTCTATTCTATTCCTTCATTCCATTATTCTCTTCTATTCCTTCATTATTCTTTCTCTTCTCTATTCTATTCTATTCCTTCATTCCATTATTCTCTTCTCTATTCTATTCCTTCATTATTCTTTCTCTTCTCTATTCTATTCCTTCATTCCATTATTCTCTTCTCTATTCTATTCCTTCATTATTCTTTCTCTTCTCTATTCTATTCTATTCCTTCATTCCATTATTTTCTTCCCTATTCTATTCCTTCATTATTGTCTTTCTCTTCTCTATCCTGTTCTAGTCTGTTCTGTTTATCCTATATTCCTATTCTCTTCTCTTCTATTCCTTCATTCCATATTTTCCTTCTCTCCCTCTTCTAGTCTCTTCTATTCTTAAGTTAGCAGCATGGTTATTAAGTGAATTTGGCTTCCCCATTCACATTGCAAAAGGGGATCAAATGACCACATTGTTACAACCGAGAATTCCCCCTCCTTCCTAAGAGTGCAGGTCAGATTGTCCAATGCAGTGTCCTTGTATTGTTATGAGAAAAGGTCTCTGTTTTTGGCTGACACCTGCAGATGTGTCCTTGGCTCTCACAGCTCTCCTCCTTGAGGCCTGGAACCTGCATTCCTCCTCACCCTTCCCTCTCCCCCCATGTTGGACAGTTGAAAAGCGATAATGGTTGCAAACAGCATGAACAAGCCTCGAGCTTGAAAATCTATTTCTCTTTTCAGGACCCTCTTCACGGAACTGAGGATCGTGGTTGAGCATGTCATCATGAAACCTTCGTGCCCCCTGTTCCTGCGAAGGCTCTGCGCCAGCAGCATTTCTTTTATAACCAGACTGGCCCCCACGATGGCGTAGCCCAGCCTGGAAACCCCCGCGTGCATATCTCTCTCTCTCTCTCTCTCTCTTTCTCTCTAACGAACATTTTGAGCAGCTGGAATTTCTGCTAGTGATTTATATAAATTCAGGATCTCAGTCAAGGTTGTATAGAAGTGGTTCCTGCCAAGAATCTGTTTTGTGGCGTGTATCTAATCTATATGGGTTGTGTTTTTGTTTTTTGTTTTGTTTTAAAGTCTGTTTTTCTTTCCTCGAGCCGATGTTTTTCTGTGTTTTGTGGACGATGAGCGTCTCCCAGTCTGGGCAGAATTTCATTTTTAGGTGAGGACCTCTCTGTGTTGTACTCTACGGTTTGTGTGTCGTGCTCTCATTCATCCCCAAGGCAAAATGTTTCTTCAAAGCAAGAAACCAAGATGCCAGGCTGTACTGTCCGGATTGTGCCTCACGAGCTACGGTTTGGCACTCCTTGGGCTTCGCATTCGAAATACCTTCCTACGCGGTACTTATGGGTCAGTATTCCTGCGGCGAATAAATGCAAGTCCATTAAATCATCCCACTCAAACCCCAATCCGTTCTGAACACGAACAATCGGGCCAAACATTTAAACGGTGTCTTTCTGATTTGTTTAAATGCTTTTGAAATGGAAACTCGTCGCCCTCTCTCCAGCAAGATCTTTTTTATTTTTCTCAGTACAATATTTCTTTTCTGCTACCCGAATGCCCTCTTGACTTCGGCTCGCTTCTGAAACTGGGATTCTTAAAATGCCAATCTGTGACACCTTGGAATAATAAAGATGGATGTTGTGTTTATCCCCTAGAAACTCCTGGTGTTTGTACTCTAAGCATCGCTCAGCTGGACTGCTGCAGTTCAGCTTCTCGGGGAGATCCCTAAACCACGAGTGAAGTCCTATCTACAGATATTGCACGGAAGCATCAGAATACATTTACAAGCGGTCAGGAAAGACTTGCCTGTAAGAAAGAAGCAGAAATAGTCTTTAAGATACAAAATGCACCTCTCCTTTTAGTTTATGGGTCTGCTTGTGTTGGCAGCCACTGTCTTGCCACCGAAAGGAACCGGAAAGGCACATGAGCCTATTTCATCCCTGCTGTTGTGGCCTGGCAGTGGAGCCGGTCGCAGACTCAGACAATGAGGAGGTTGGGGAGGAACAACAGTCGTGGAGGCTGGGGAAGGCTCAGATGAGGGCTCTGCATCAGAGGCAGAGATGGGGCCAGGGCCGTCCGGCAGTTATCAGCTGCCTTCGGAGATCAGTGGGGCAGAAAAACAGCCGGAGCCTGTTCTCGATGTGCGCATGTGCAGAACTGCCAGGAGAAGGGAACAGCTAAGGAACAAGGGCCAATTTGGGAGTAAAGGCACAGGTGGATGGTGAATGGGCTCTCCCAGAGGAAATCAAGAGGAGCAAAAGGGGAGTGGAGCTTGCAGGAGACAATTTGTTCGCTTAATTAGTGTGAAGATTTGTCCGTGACTCTCAGAGATTCTGCCAAGTATTTTCTGGCACAGCAGTTGCATTTGGAAGATCTCGGCCTGGCAGCTCTCCAAGCCTGATAAGGTCTGTGGTTGTCAATTCACCCTTGAAAGTCTGTTTGCTGGGGCTTTGCTGGATGTGAAGGAGAGGAATTCACAGTCGCCAAATAAAAAGGGGCTTTGTCCGGACAAGGAGTCTGCTTCGGGATTTGGTGAAGCCTAGGTCAGAACACCTGCTTCTTACCTTAATCAGGTATGCAAGGTGGCCAGATGTGGAGAACTGAAGGATTTCTCCCGACACAGCTGTGTATAAGCCGTACCTAGAAACATCTCACGGTTTGTGGCGATGATTGTGTGTGTGTGTGTGTGTCTGTATACGCACCATTGAGAATAACATAGCAAATTACCAGCGGCACCTCAATGGTGGCAACTTTAAGAGGTGTGGACTTCAACTCCCAGAATCCCACAGCTGCCTGTGGAGTCCTGGGAAGTCCACACCGCTTAAAAAGTTGCCAAGGTTGAGGACCCAACTCTCCCTTGGATCTAGGGATCTATGCATTTTCAGGGCTGTTTTGGGGGCCATTTTGAGGCTGTTTTTGGGTCAAAAACAGTCCCCCAAATGGCCATAAAACAGGCATGCATGCTGGCCAGCTGGTCTTTGGCGTTTGAGCACTCCGGCACGCAAACACATGTACACACATTCCAGTTTGGGCACTAGAATCAGGAATGACTAGCAGGGATGTGCGCGGGGAGCCTTTTCATCTTCCTGCTCTGATAAATGACCCCTAAGTTCCTTCTACTTGGGGTCCTCCTCATTGATGTATAGCGAAGCTGCTTCGAAGTCTGCACGGAGGCGGACATTTCCGTCTATGGCAGGAGTGTCCAAACTTGGCAACTTTAAGACTTGTGGACTTCAACTCCCAGAATTCCCCAGCCAGCTCTGCTGGCTGGGGAATTCTGGGAGTTGAAGTCCACAAGTCTTAAAGTTGCCAAGTTTGGACACTCCTGGTCTATGGCCTCTGATCTGTTTCCGACTTTTGGAAAAATTAAACCGGCTGCGGCAATAAAGCGAAACGCTTTAGCCATAGGCCAGCACGGACCGTCTGAGCCGATTTCAGTCCAATTCACATCTGTATGAGCCGAATTTTGTGACTGTGGAACTCTGAAACAGCATCAAAAAGATTGGAGTGGTATGGTGGCCTAGAGGTGGAGATGCCACCTCACAACGAGGAGGCTGTGAGTTCGATCCTAGATGGAGGCAGGTATTTTTCTCTCTGGGCACAATGAGGAGATATCTGCTGAACAAAACTCCACATTGGCGACAGGGAAGGGCATCCGGCCAGTAAACACTCTGCTAGCTCCATTCAGTTGCCCAGACTTCACCCCTCAAGGGATGATGGGGTAATTAAAAGATTAAAAAGATTAAAGGACTCTTAAATGCCAGTTAGATCTTTGGCCCTCATTCTTTTGCTAGCTGTTAGTGATGGGGAACGCAAGGACTAAGCTTTATCTATAGCACTTTGCAGATTTGCTTCTGAAAGAGCTTGGAATTCTCATTCCTTTTATTACATAGGGGTGCTGAAAAAGGCACATTTGAAAATGCCTTTTGAGGAGCGGTGGTTGATGGATACATTAACATCACTGAGCCCTAAAGGCCCAAATGGATGGATTAGCCTTGGGGGTGGGGGAATTATAAAGCATTAGTTTTGCCCTTGAAAAACGACCAGGGGAAGGAGAAATAAAAGGGTGTTTCTTTAACTCCAGAAATAATCTGAATATTTTAAATCCATGCACTCTATCCTGGTTTTCAAGCTAGCCTGCAGCTCAAAGCCTGGGGCATTTATTCCTCTTTTTCCTTGAAAGTTGGATAAAGTATAGAATAACAGAATTGAAAGGGGCCTTGGAGGTCTTCTAGTCCAACCCCCTGCCTAGGCAGGAAACCCTATACCGTTCCAGACAGATGGCTATCCAACATCTTCTCAAAGACTTCCAGTGTTGGGGCATTCACAATTTCTGGAGGCAACTTCTGTTGCACTGATTAATTGTTCTAACTGTCAGGAAGTTTCTCCTCAGTTCTAAGTTGCTTCTCTCCTCGATTAGTTTCCACCCATTGCTTCTTGTTCTACCCTCAGGTGCCTTGGAGAATAGTTTGACTCCCACTTCTTTGTGGCAACCCCTGAGATATTGGAAGACTGCTATCATGTCTCCCCTAGTCCTTCTTTTCATTTAACTAGGCGTACCCAGTTCCTGCAACTGTTCACCGTATGTTTTAGCCTCCAGTCCCCTAATCCTCTTTGTTTCTCCTCTCTGCACTCTTTCAGAGTCTCCACATCTTTTCTACATCGTGGCGACCAAAACTGGATGCCGTATTCCAAGTGTGGCCTTACCAAGGCATTATAAAGTGGTATTAACCCTTCACGTGACCTTGATTCTCTCCCTCTGTTGATGCAGCCTAGAACTGTGTTGGCTTTTTTGGCAGCTGCTGCACACGGCTGGCTCCTATTTAAATGGTTGTCCACTAGGACTCCAAGATCCCTCTCACAGTTACTACTACTGAGCCAGGTACCACATATACTGTACCTGTGCATTTTGGTTTAGTTTAGCATTTTGCAGTTAAACTAGTTTTGCTGGCATACATTACACCTTCTTTTTTTATGGCGTAGAGAGAGGTTGGTCTTTTTGCCCTTGGTAACAGAATTAATTTTAGGCAGCAGATTGTTGCTGCCTCTCAAGATGCCGTGGGCTGAGAGCATAAATTAAGGGGGGGATTGAAAAATTCATCATCCCCCCCTCCCTTCGAAGGCCAGAGCACAAAATGCTAATGCTAGCCTCTAAGGGGAAATAATCCTCCTGCATATTTCAGAAAAATGTGAAAACCTTTCAAAGAAATCTAATAAGCGTAATCGTGGCAGCCTGCTGACACGAAAGGGGGGGAAAAAAGTAGCCTCAATTGCTTTTTTTCCCCCTCTCTTTTTAACGCTGCAATTTAGTGGCCCCCGCTGATTTACAAATTGGATCACAACGGTAAATTATCCATGCCGAGATCCATATTGGTTTGGAGGGTTGCTTAAATCAGCAAAAAATAAATAAAAATAACAATGATAAATTTGATGGTCTGAAAATTGGAAATACCCAGGGCTTTCTGCAGGATTGGGCAAAACGCTTCTCCCCTCCCTCCCCTTGTAATTTATTGTGTCCCTCTTTCATTAGTGAGGGTGAACCTTTTTGGCACCGAGTGCCCAAATCAGAGTGTGTGTGCCAGCAATGCACATGCCTGTTTTGGGGGCATTTTTGTGTCTGTTTTCAGGCCGTTTGGGGGGCCGTTTTGTGGCTGTTTTTCAGCTGATTTTGGGACGTTTTTCATCCATTTTTGGGCCCAAAAGGGCCTTGTTTTGGCCGTTTGAGGGGGCCATTTTCAGGCCATTTTTCAGCCTCTTTTCAGGCCATTGGTTGAAAATGGCCAAAAATTGGCCTGAAAATGGCCCAAATATAGTCCGAAAACAGGCCATTTTCCAGGCCAAAAACACTGTTTCGGGTTTCCGGGAGTGCTGGAAAGCAGAAAAGCAACTGGTTTGCCATCACGGTTCTACACACTTTGTATATGGGGTATTTATTTCATCGCCAATGAAATCGCTGCCTTCTAGATGGTCGCACCTCTGCTTTTAGGATGTGTGTGTGTGAAAATCCAATTGCGATCCCGTCTTGCATTCAGAGGAGCTGCAGTCACATCAGATTACAGCTAGTCCTTGCCTTACAACAATTCATTTAGTTCAGCGTTTCGTTCAAAGTTAACAATGGGAATGAAAAAAGGGACTTACGAACATTTTTCAACACTTTTAAGAACACTGCAGCATCACTCATGGTCCAGGACTGGCCACAGGTTCCTCCCCAACCTCCTCACTGTCTGACTCTGTTGCCAGCTCCACAGGATTCCGGTGGACCACAACATGTGTATGTGTGTGTTTAAGTGACACCCAGCTATTTACAATATTATTCTGTATACAGACCTACCTCCGCTAAGTGCCCAAAGACCTGTTGTTAACTTAAACAACAGTTAATATATGATATAATTTATATCCCGCTTTTCCTACAGGCTTCTGGAAAGCAGTTAGGATACAGCATTGAGATGCTGCAGGAATTTAAAAAAAGAAATTAAGACTCTTGGGACAAAATTCAGTTTTGGTTTAGTTGATCTTAGGACTTTGCTATTGACTTGAAAATCAAATCCGCCTAATAATTAAATCAACACGGATCTTCCAATCGGTTTCTACAGAAGAGAATAAACTTTCCTGTCACTTTGAATGTACCCTAATCGGCATGCATTAAAGTGAAATTTCATTGCATGCAGCTCTCAAAGGGTCTCCACCTCTAATCTAAGCATAAACATGGCAAGATAAATAAAATAATAAATATGCATGTACCCACAGGCTGGCAGGCCCCAATAGCCATTATGTACAGCAGGGTGTCCAACAATTTGAAGACCTGTGGGCCCACATATTTGACCCAGGCCCACTTAGAATTCCAGGCATTTGCAGCGGCCGTCAGACCTGTTCTGTGAGGGGTACATGAAGGCAAACTCCCACCATGTTCGGCCCTGTATTTGCGGCTGCAACAAAGCAGGCACTTTTAAGCCGCAATATCATTTTAGCACACTTACCGTACTTTTGGAGTATAAGAGACTCCAAAGTATAAGACCTAACTTTGGGGGAGGAAAACAAGGGGGGGAAATCTGCCTCTGCCTCCCAGCAATTTGCCTCCTTGCAACAAACAGCAAACAGTACAGACGATATACTGTACTGTTACATTTCCGACTATACTTTATAATACAATAGCAGAGTTGGAAGGGACCTTGGAGGTCTTCTACTCCAACCCCCTGCCTAGACAAGAAGCCCTATATTGTTTCAGACAAATGGCTATCCAATATCTTCTTAAAGACTTCCAGAGTTGTGCATTCACAACTTCTGGAGGCAAGCTATTCCACTGATTAATTGTTCTAACTGTCAGGAAATTTCTCCTCAATTCTAAGTTGCTTCTCTCCGTGATTAGTTTCCACCCATTGCTTCTTGTTCTACCCTCAGGTGCCTTGGAGAATAGTTTGACTCCCTCTTCTTTGTGGCAACCCCTGAGATATTGGAAGACTGCTATCATGTCCCCCACCCCCAGTCCTTCCTTCTTTCTCTTAAGCTAGACCTACCCAGTTCCTGCAATCGTTCTTCATATATGTTAGTCTCCTAAATCCTCTTTGTTTCTCTTCTCTGCACTCTTTCTAGAGCAGCGATGGCGAACCTTTTTTGGCTTGTGTGCCACAAGTGGGGGGAGCGCAGGGGGGTCGTGTGCAGGTGTGCCGCACCCATAATGCAATGCGCGACCCCCCATTTTTGCATGCTTTTTTCGCCCTCCCCAGGCTCCAGAGGCTTTATAGGAGCCTGGGGAGGTCGAAAAGAGCCTCCCCCGCCCCCCGAGAGGCCCTCCGGAGGCTTCAGGGACCTTCAGGAGGCTTCCCTGAAGCCTTCGGAGCGCTCAAAAGGATCTTCCGAGCAAACCGGAAGTGACTTCCGGTTTGCTCGGAGGGTGGTTTTAAGTGCTCCAAAGGCGTCAGGGAAGCCTCCGGATGGTCCCTGAAGCCTCCGGAGGCCCTCTGGGAGGGCGGGGGAGGCTCTTTTTGCCCTCCCCAGGCTCCTATAAAGCCTCTGGAGCCTGGGGAGGGCGAAAAATGGCTTTTAAAAAGGTGAACTTAGCTGGCCAGGGAGCGCATGTGCACTGGCCAGCTGACAGGGCAGCGCTTCACGTGCCCTGACAAATGGCTCCACGTGCCACCTGTGGCACGCGTGCCATAGGTTCGCCATCACTGTTCTAGAGTCTCCACATATTTTCTACATCATGGCGACCAAGACTGAATGCCGTATTCCAAGTATGGCCTTACCAAGGCATTATAAAGTGGTATTAACACTTCACATGATCTTGATTCTATGCCTCTGTTTACTTGTACTCTGTTTACTTCTACAGATGCTGTTAAAATTGTTAGATCGGGTAATGGATAGGCACACACAGGCTAAGGGTAACAACAGCTCTTTATTAAACGCAACAAGTGATAACAATCCAGTGAAGGTTGAGTCTGACAGCAGCCCTTTTATAGGGAGCTGTCAGACCCTTCGACCAATGAGATTAAACCTTTTTCCCCGCCGGAACAGAGGACCTTGGTGGAAACCACTATAGTTGAAGCTAGTATATAACACAGGGGTGTCCAAAGTTGGGAACTTGAAGACTTGTGGACTTCAACTCCCAGAATTCCCCAGCCAGCCATGCTGGCTGGGGAATTCTGGGAGTTGAAGTCCACAAGTCTTCAAGTTCCCAACTTTGGACACCCCCGATATAACAAAAATTGATGTGGTTTTCTGGAAGTATAGTTATTCTCTGCTATTTAAAAGAAGATACAATAGCACTGGGCCTCTTCAGATCAAGCATTTATTTTAAAAAGGTTCTTCATTTTGTTAAGCTTTCTAGAACAATAATAAAGCAGTCTTTTAAAAATAAGTCTCCTAATTTGAACATTCTATAGGCATTTATGGTTATTGACTTACCTCCTTGCAGCAAAGAGCAAACGGCCTGATTAGCACAAGAAAAAAAAATCTGCCTCTGCCTCCCAGCAATTTGCCTCATGCAGCAAACAGCAAGTTTTACTTTCATTTTTCAGCATGGGCTTCCCGATCATCAGCTGTTTCAGGCTGCAGGGATTGCTATTGCAGCCTCTGCAAGCCCCATTTTCTCTGTTTGATGCAAGGAGATAAATTGCTGGGAGGCAGAGGCCAAAGGGTGGGTGTGGGTGGGTGGGGCTACATCCAATGTATAAGACGCACCCAAATTTTCACCCTCTTTTAAGGGGGAAAAAGGTGCGTCTTATACTCTGAAAAATACAGTATACCTGTGTTCTCATTTGAGTGGTTCAGGTGAATGCCGTTTTCGCTACAGCCCTTGTTCTACGTATGTTTGCTGGGCCTTCCCTATTTGGCAAGACCTTATTTTCGATATTCACCTACATTGCCTCTAGAATTCGCATCCGTTCTTAACACATGTTTAGGGGTTGCGTCCCAAGACCCATTGGTATATGAAGCCACAGGACGAATTCTAAGTTCCACCGGGTTTCTACCTTTACAACAAGATAAAAATCCTGAAATTCGTTAAACTACGTTGGTTCGATTAATTCAAAGTAAGAGATGCATGGATTTGCATCTTGCTTGTATTTTCTTTCTCAGATGCTTCCCCTTGTGGAACAGTACATGTAATTCACTCTCTGTAAGATATGTCACAACTACAGCAAAAGAGCCACGGTGGGTTAGAGTGGTTAGAGTGTAGTACTGCAGGCTATTTCTGCTGATCACCCAGATCGAATCTCACCAGGCTGAAGGTTGACTCAACCTTCCGTCCTTCTGAGGTGGGTAAAACGAGGACCCAGATTGTTGGGGGCAAGAGGCTTGAAAGCTACGAGAAATGAAGCTCCTCCTGCTTAAGCAGGAGATCCTTACAGAATAACAGTGTCAGAAGTGAACTTGGAGGTCATCTAGTCCAACCCCCACCCACAAGGAAGAGACCCTAAGCCATTTCTGACCGAGGGCAGTCCAGTCTCTTCTTCAAAGCCTCCAGGGATGAAGCTTCCACAACTTCCGAATAACAGAATGATAACAGACGGTTAGTCTGTTGGACTAACAAGAGTTGGAAGGGAGCTTGGAGGTCATCTAGTCCAACCCCCACCCACAAGCAGGAGACCCTACCCCATTTCTGACAGAGGGCACTCCAGTCTCTTCTTGAAAGCTTCCAGGGATGGAGCTCCCACAAATTCTGAATAACAGAAAAATAATAGAATAACACAATTGGAAGGGATCTTGGAGGTCATCTAGTCCAGCCCCAGCCCAAGCAGGAGACCCTACGCCATTTCTGACAGAGGACAGTCCAGTCGCTTCTTGAAAGCTTCCTTGACTTGTCTTCTACCGGGAATTTCCTCTCCCACCCCTTTCCCTGTCCAGTCCACAGCCCTACTTGGTTCTAGGGATCAAAACTAACCAAGATTAACTTGGTTTTCCCTCTCAAGGTGAGTGCTGGTTAAAATGGGCTGTCCCATTTCAGATGGGGGGGGCGAAGAGAAGAGATGAACCCAGGGGTAAATGGTTACGCCTGAACGGGAAATGACGTAGGGGAGGGGGGTAAAAACGCTTGCCGTTCTCCCTCTATCGGCGTTGTAGCGCCCCTCAAGGCGGACCATAGAGAAGAGGAAGACAAAGCGGCACGGGTTTCCTTTTCCTTTCCCCCCCACATCCGGTTTCCGGCTTCCCAAAATGGCGGCCCCTTATCTGTGGAGAGCCGGGCGGGCGAAGAGTCACCCATGAGGCGATTTCCTCGCCGGCCTCCTTCTCCTTTCGCCCGCAGCCCGAGCGCGGAAGGAGGATGCTGCCGGCTCTGGCCGCTCAGCGGAAGGGATGGCGTTGCTTTTGCCAGCTGCGGCTGCTGCTGCTGCGGCGGGAGGCCCGGTGCCCTCCGGTCTGCCCCGGTGAGTGCGCCCGGCGGGGCTTCCTGGGCTCTGAGGGGAGCTCCAGCCGGCCTGGAAGGAGCTGCCAGGGTCCCTCTTAGCCGTCCAGGGAGGGAGTGGTGGTTATTATGGACGAGGGGAGTATTAATACCGGCAGTCCTCGAGTTATGACCATCATGGAGGCCCACAGGGCATGTTGCTAAGCAAGACACAGGCTAAAGCGTTTGGGCAAGAGGCTTTTTTCTGGCGTTGGCCTCACTCACTAGCAGGCTTTCCTTATCAATTCAATATAAACCATCAAATTATTACTACTGGCGCATACAAGTAATCCTCCACTTACAACAGTTTGTTTAGTGACCATTCAGAGTCACAGCGCCACTGAAAAATAGTGACTTGGGATCATTTTTTACACAACTGTTGCAGCATCCCCGCGGTCGGGTGGTCCAAATTCAGCGGCTTGGCACCTGACTCACACGACGGTCGCAGCGTCCCGGGGTCAGGCGATTCCCCCTTTTTGCGACCTTCTGACAAGCAAAGTCAACGGGGAACCCAGATTCACTTAACCATCGGGTGACTTGACCTATCAACTGGGGCGATTGACTTAACCACTGGGCCAAGGAAGGTCGTAAAACAGGGCAAAACCGACTTCACAAATGTCTCACTGAAGAACAGAAATGTTGGGCTCCACTGTGGTTGTAAGTCGAGGACTACCTGTAATTTTGTGATGGCTTGATTAGCAGAGGTGACAATTAATCAGGATTTTGTGATCAAGGATTGTTCCGTGGGTGTGATTCCTATGCTTTTTATTTACTAATTATTTTTGACCCCCTCTCCACCGCAGAGAGGATTCTGGGCCATGTACAATAAAATATTAAATATGAAAATATAAAGACAATCCTTAAGTGTTAAACATTTCAAAACAGGCAAGGGTAATTAGACACTATTAAAATGTTCTCTCTCCTCACTTTTTCACAACCTCCCTTCTCTGCCACCTTCTTTCCTCCTCTCCTTTCTTCTTCCCCTCTCTTTCCCCTTTCCTCCTCCCTTCTCCTCTTTCTTACCCTCTCTCCTCCTCTTAATTCCCCACCCTTACTTTCTCTGCTTTACCCATTCTTCCTTTCCCTCCTTACCCCCCCCTCCTTTCCGTTGTTTCCCTTGCCTTTTTACTTTCTCTGGTGGGTTCTTGGAGCGGCGTTTCAGCAATCCCAACTTTATATTTTCATACAAATAATTTTCTCTACTACGTTTTATTTCTAATATTAATTCCACATGCCATTGTGAGAAGATGGAAGGAGTAAGGTTGGTGCAAAATAAGATGGAGGCATGATGTGGCAAGAAAGTGACCCAAACTGTATTATATCTGTGTGTAAGAATAATTATAGAGACTAATGATGAATAGATAAATGTTAAATAGCAATTATAAGAATGTATATCTGCGAATGAACCTGAATGGGAAAAATAAAAAACTTTTAGTAAAAAAAACACTATTAAAATGAATTGAAAGGCGAATGGAGGGCTATTGGGGCACCAGCCAGCCCTATTCATGGGGCTGCAAAGTTAAGGTTTAATACAGAGGTCCCCAAACTTGGCAACTATAACACTTGTGGACTACAATTCCCAGAATTCTCCAGTCAGCATGACTGGCTGAGGAATTCTGGGAGTTGAAGTCCACAAGTCTTAAAGTCACCAAGTTTGGAGACCCCTGGTTTCATATGTGGACAAGATCCACAGCTCCAGAGATTTGGAAGAAGAGCTGAGGTGTAATTGCTTGCAAGGTTGTTCTCCTTTGTTAGCATTCGTTCAGCAGAAGTCTAAATGTGCCACTTGGTATCATTCTAATATGACTTCTGTGTCGAGAATATGATTTTTTAGATCAGAGCTGTCAAACCTCGGCAACTTCAAGGCTTGGGGACTTCAACTCCCAGAATTCCCCAACCAGGCTTGTATGCGTTAAGTGAAAATCAAGCCTAATATTGCATGGAAATTCAGCTGTTAGCTGCTTGCATAGATTTATTTTAGCTTGTAAATATATCAAGTTCAACGCGGTGGCTCAGTGGCTAAGACGCTGGTCAATCAGAAAGGTCGGCAGTTTGGTGGTTCGAATCCCTAGCATTACATAATGGAGTGCATGCCCATTACTTGTCCCAACTTCTGCCAACTTAGCAGTTTGAAGGCATGTAAAAAATGTAAGTAGAAAAATAGGAACCACCTTTGGTGGGAAGGTAACAGTTTTCTGTGCGCCTTCGGCATTCAGTCATGCCGGCCACATGACCACGGAGACGTCTTCAGACAGCGCTGGCTCTTCAGCTTTGAAACAGAGATGAGTACCGCTCCTTAGAGTCGGGAAAGACTAGTGTGAGGGGAACCTTTATCTTTACCTTTTTATATCAAGTTCAGGCCATTTTGTGTATGTCAGTAGCTTGAAAGGGAAAAAAAGGCTCACTCTGTTTAAATACATCTCTGTCTGGTTGTTGGATAATCTTGTCTTATTTATTATTTTGCAAATCTTTCTCTGTAGCCTTAAATTATTCTATTTAAAACAGAAGCTAACTTTACTGCATCCTATTAGTGAGCATAATAAAGTCATTGTTCCTGATGAGTGGAATTTGGGGGATGTGAAGTAAATAAACTTCGTATTGGAGAAATATTTTAATTTGCCATAAAACGGTTCAGTCATACTAACATTTACCGTTTCATAATCACGTGTGAGATCCAAAACTCTGTTAAAAAAATTCCTTTGCACGGGACTGCTATTTTCTTTGTGCTGTATCAGGTTTAGTGATAACCAGTGTTCCATTTGGGGAAAGTTCCGTCTCACTTGAATATCCATTTCCCTCTGCCAACTTTGACCTGTTCTCTGCAACCTTCCTATTGTCCTTTCCTAAGCCCATCTAGTAAACATTTCAGTAATCATAACCGTGTGATGTCTTCTCACCTGGTTTTTAGTATTGACCAAAGGTGTTCTTCTGCCTTCTAAAACTATCATCTACTTTAATGTTTCCATCAGGCTGGCAAGTACCCATTAAACCTGAGAGACTCCTGGCCATTCTGCCAGGTAGGCCTCTCCCTCATCCCGCCAGTCAAGTCCGAGCTTACTCCTCCAACGATCAGAAAAACACCACAAGAACTCAAGATGCCTCAGAAGGCAGCGCGCAGAAAACAGCATCTGGTAGGTTCTACCCGTTCAAGGCCTGCGTTTATGGGGTCAGTATCGGTACTTCCTATATGCAGTGGCTCAGTGGCTAAGATGCTGAGCTCGTCGATCAGAAAGGTCAGCGGTTTGGTGGTTTGAATCCCTAGTGCCACCTAATGGAGTGAGCTCCCATTACTTGTCCCAGATTCTGCCAACCTAGCAGTTTGAAAGCAAATAAAAATGCAAGTAGAAAAATAGGAACCACCTTTGTTGGGAAGGTAACAGCGTTCCGTGCGCCCTTCAGTTTTGAGTCATGCCGGCCACATGACCATGGAGACGTCTTCGGACAGCGCTGGCTCTTGGGCTTTGAAACGGAGATGAGCACCGCCCCCTAGAGTCAGGAACGACTAGCACACATGTGCGAGGGGAATCTTTACCTTTACCTTATAGCTGCTCCTCTTCGCTTCAGAGATTTATTTGATAGCAATGCTGTAATGAAGTGACTGGAATTAACCAGGTTTAAAACAGGTCACCACTTTGAATCATCTGAAAATGATAGGAGAAGCCACTGCTGTTTCAGGATGCTTCCTCACGGAGCAATCCTGCTTCCCTTAAATGTTCTCCACCCCTTTTGATTTACCTATGCTATTTCAATACTTTGAAATATAGGTAAGCTTCAACTTAATGACCACGATTCAACCCAAAATGTCTATTGCTAATCGAGACGTTTGCTAAGTGAATTTTGCCCCCTTTTATGACCTTTCTTGCTACAGTTGCTAAGTGAATCGGTGCAGTTGTTCAGTTAGTAACCTGGTTGTTAAGTGAATCTGGCTTCGCCATTGACTTTGCTTGTCAGAATGTTATGCAAGGGGAATGCGTGACCCCAGGACACTACAGCCGTCATAAATATGAACCAGTTGTCAAGCATCCAAGTGTAAATCCCGTGACCGTTGGGATGCTGCAATGGTGATAAGTGTGAAAAGCGGTCATAACGTCACTTTATTCCATGCCGTTGTAACTTTGAACTGTTGTAACTCGAGGACCACGCGTACAATATATTTTGGACTTCACTCTCTGAGATTGACTATCCTTTAGTTAAATAAGTGAGACTTTCTTTTTTTTGAGCAGTACGTTTTTGTTAAACCTTTGAGATACACGTAGAGAGAAGAAGTGTAATACAACTTGAAATGACCAATAGTCCGTTAAGACATGTTGTTACGTGGCTGTTTTCCCTGATCAGAGTTTACATGTTAATTTCTCAACCCCCACCCCCTGTTCATTTTACAGGGAGAAAATACTAGCAGGAAACATGAAAAAAATTGAATTTGACTTCTAGCTCTAGCTTCCCTATTGAAAACATTGGAATTGGAATTATAGACTATTAAAACAGTTGAGCATAGTAAACCTGTTCATTTCCCCCACTTAATGTATCTTATAATGAAAATGTAATAATAACATTAAGCATAATAATCTTCCTCCTCCTCATACTAACAATTATTATATTAACATCTCTATCTTGACGTATTTTCTACTCTTTTTTAATCTCCTTTTATTTCCAACTTCCATTTTTATTCTCTAACCATTGATAAAATAATCCCCATATCATATAATAACTATGTGACTGTAATTTTAGTGCTGCAAAGATAAGAACAGAAAACAACTTTTTAGCTAACTTTTAGCTTTTTTAAAAAAATTAGTTCTATTGGGGACAACGCTATTTTCAAGGATGCTCAACAAGTTTCTACTGTGTATGGGAACAAATAAAAATTTGTACGTTTAGGTCTATTCTGTTCATCTTATTTAATTGAAAAGGTTATTCTGATTTTGTTGCCTTTTTCTCCCAAATTCAAGGAGACATTCTTGTCTTAAAATGAAGTTGTTGTGTTTTTCTGAAAACTAATTCATGCCATGAGTCAAGCATGCTTGTTATTAACAGAAAGATACTTTCTTGCCAAGGTCTTCCATTCAGAAGGGGAATTCTAATGTCTTTAATTTAGTGGAATTAATTTCAATTTACCGGTAGCGGATATATGGTTGCTGTCCAGGGAATAAAGTAACAATGTAGTAACTTTGTTACTGAGGTCATAACTCAATACTTCAGGCTGCTAATTAAAGATGTATGATCATGTGTCTGTGATACATTTTACTCTTCGTAAAATCAGTGGTGTTGTGTAGTTTTTAGCTTGGAGTGAATTGTGCCCTAGAATGCAAAAGAATATTTCAGAGCTAAAAGAATTCTCACTTCCTTTCTTTCTGACACTAAGACAAAATACCACAATCTATCCACAAGACGGGTGTTTCTTTTGTTGTGTCCTTACAATATAAAGGACGTTTTTGGTGGGCAAATGAACCGATTAAAATTTGAATTGTGGAGTAGCAAGGGAGGTTGTATTCTGCCAGTTCGCCCCAGTTCGGGCCAGCTGGTAGGGGCGCCGGCGGGAGGCTCCACCCACCCAGATGTCATCACAGATGCTCTGCATATGCGTAGAAGGTTCTGCATATGCGTAGAAAGTTCTGCGCATGCGCAGAAGTGCGCACTCCCAGTTCCAAACTGGTCGTGAAGGTAATAGGATTTCATGCCTGAAACAAATCGCTGGAAGATTTATGTAGAAAATTTGAAATTGCTTTCTTCCAATGTCCATTCCATTTGCCAAATAATGCTGTCCCAATATCTTTCTGTTTTATTCCTACGACACAAGCACAGCAATATGTCTATGTCTTTTATTTTTCCAGCCCGAGACGCTATCAATCAAATTCCTTTCCCACAGCAACCAATTCAAGTCAAAGGTAATTGATATCCTCCCGTGGGCATGCCTAGATGTTTAAGATGGTCTTAGAATCCCTTTTTGATAAAGCTACCAAAGACAATAATCTGTATTTACCTACGAGGGTGTTCAGACTGCGAATCCAATTTAATTTTTAAGTAAGTCCATTCTAGGTTGGTAATAAAGTATCATTCTCACTTCTCTACTGACTGAGAAACTGCTTTTGGTTTATCATTCACTTTTCAACTTTTACAACCAGATCACATCTAATCTCTATGACGAATTAGAATAAATGTTGGTGGGCTTAATCCAGTAGATGAAAATGTGTTACATTAGCACAAGGAGTTCTTGACACGTGACCATAATTGAGCCCAAAATTTGTGAAACATTTGTTAAGTGAGTTTTGCCCCATTTTATGACTTTTTTCTCAAGACATTTGTTAAGTGAATCACTGCAGTTCTTAAATTAGTAACACGGTTGTTAAGTGAATCTGGCTTCCCCATTGAATTGGCTTGTGGCAAAGAAGGTCTCAAAGGAGGATCATGTGGGACTGCAACCGTCATAAATGTGAGTCGGTTGTCAAGCATCTGAATGTAAATCCCATGGCCATAGAGATGCTGCAACGATGATAAGTGTGAACAATGGTCATAAATCACTTTTTTCAGTGCTGTTGTAACTTCGAATGTTCACTAAACGAACTGTTGTAAGTCGACTTCCGACTTGTATCTTCCAAGCTCTCAACCTCCTCCGCGTGTAAATCTTTTCCCCCCTTCTCTTTTCAAGTGAAAGCTGTGCTTAAAAAAAGAGAATATGGACCAAAGTACACAAAGAATAACTTCATCACTGGCGTGAGAGCAATAAGTGAATTTTGCCTTAAGTCCAGGTACGTTCATCTCTCAGATTTTAAGTTTGAACGACATAATGTTTTTCAAAGTTACTCTACAACTTTACAAGTACAAGTGGGTGGTGAAAAATGCTGCCAACAAGAGGCACCAAATTCTGTGGCATCTTGGTACTCAGCTGTTTCGAAACTCTTCGAATTTGGTACTCAACGCATTTTCCTATGAACATTTTGTCCCCGTACTCGTTGTTCGTTTGGTACTTAGAGGCCCGGTGGCACAGTGGTTAGAGTGCAATGCTGCAGGCTACTTCTGCTGACTCCTGGTTGCCTGCAATTTGGCATTTCAAATCTCACCAGGCTCAAGGTCGACTCAGCCTTCCATCCTTCCGAGGTCGATAAAATGAGGACCCAGATTGCTGGGGGCAAGAGGCTGACTCTGTAAGCCACTTAGAGAGGGCTGTAGAAGCAATGTGAAGCGGTATATAAGTTTAAATGCTATTGCTACTCAATGCACCAGCTAGAACGTGGCGATTTCGGCTGCGTTGTGACTCATTCTATTATTCCTTATGGGAAAAATTAGTTTGGTACTTGTAGCGCCTCCCAGGACCAGCTAATGATGAGTACCGAGGTACCACTCTTTTCATTTCAGGGTGGCCAGCAAAAAAATATTTTGCAACGCTCCACTCCATTTTTGTTGGTAGTAGTATGATGGCTTTATTGACTAGCCTATATGCAGTGATGGCTAACCTCTTTTGGCTCGTGTGCCAAAAGCTGGGGGGGAGGCGCGCAGGGGGAGGTCATTCACGTCCGTGCTACACCCATAATGCTATGTGTGTGACCCCCAGCGCGTATGCGTGCATGAGCAGCGTCCCCCCCCCCATTTTTGGCACGCTTTTTTGCCCTCCCCAGGCTCCAGAGGCTTTTTAGGAGCCTGGGGAGGGCGAAAACTTTGGGGGGGGGGCTCGGGGGGGCTCGGGGGGGGGGGAAACGGCCTCAAAAGAAAGCTAAAGGTGCTGACAGGGCAACACCTCCCAGAGGTTTGCCATCACAGCTATAAGCCATATCAAAGCACAAGGTTCAAACACATATTGCCAATAAAATCTTACACGAACAATTTAAAATAAGAGTCAGGTAAAATACAATAGTTATAGGATAACATGCAATATAATTTTAAATATAAATAACATTTTTGTTATTTAATAGTAACCTGCTTGCCACAGCTGGGATCCTGTAAAATGGGTGCCCCTTCCAGAGGATGAGCTTGGATCGTCTTTATAATCTTCGCTCTTCTTCTTTCAATACTTTTTTTTTTCCCCTGTCTCCTTCAACAGTGATCTTGACCAGCTCAGGAAAATCAAGCGACGAAGCCCTCACAACGATACGGAAGCTTTCACTGTCTTTTTGAGATCAGAAGTGGAAGCTAAGTAAGAGCATCTTTGAAAAGGTTATCTTAAGTAGAGATTTTAATTTCTAACGCTTTCCTGTAGAGTTCACACAATTTGCTCATTAACTGGTAAACTGTTTTAACTCCTGTCAGTTCTGACCCTCATTTAGTTGTGCTTTCTTCAGGCAATAAAACCAGAGTTTAGAATACAGGGTGTTGGGTAATTCCCCCCCTCCCCCACTTGCGGCTTAGGGGGAATGGGCAATGCTTCATTTGTGTTTTCCAGGCTGGATTTAAATCACGAGTAAAAAGGCTTGATTTAAATCAACTCGATTTCAATCATAATGTTTTAAAAAAATTTAAACCTTTATTGAAAATTATAAACTTTAAAATACAAATACCTTTAAAAATAGTTTTGTATAAGTTACAAACCTTTTTGACAGTACTAACATAACCATTTGTTATTCAAATATAGTTTTATGCATTCCTAATTATTCCTGTATCTATACATCTATGTTTCTAAGCTATACATTTCATGTTCCTATTATTTATCCATTGATACCAGTTTTCCCAAACTGTATAATATTCTGAGTGTTCCTTGTCCCTTAACTCCAATGTGAGTTTATCCATCTCTGCGCAATCAAGAATCTTTTGGATTATCAAACAGTCTATCGGCATAGTATCACTTTTCCAACATTGTGCGAGCGCTATTATCCAATCATAATTTTTAAAGAGCAACTGTCATCTCTTTCTCGCAGTGGCTCCTCCTCTGACCCGCTGTTGACTCACCGACAGTCCCAGTAACTTTAACGGGACAGCTGGTGATGCGGCAGTCACATACCAAGGTGAGGGATGTGGCGGGCAGCAGGTGAGTGGATCCCGCTAACAGGCGCGGCCATGGTGGATATGAAATGACAGGTGCTCTTTAATAATATATTTATAGGCTGCTTAGAAGGTTTCACTTTCATTTTCACTGCTTGCCCTTCCTCCTCCCACTTAGAGCCTGGTGGTACAGATGCATTTCTCTTCAAACAATCATACAATTTGTAGTGTACCTAGATTTGCAAAGCAATGGGATGAAGGAATATTCCTGAACTTTGTTTTATGATTTATCTCATGGTTACTGCGAAATTGTGTGAATGCATCAGTGCAGGGCATGTTATCTCAGCTTGCAGAGCTTGGATTCATTGAAAAAGTTTTTATCAAAAGCGTAAATATTGCAGAATATACAGCCTTATGCTACATAACGAAGCTCCATTTCATGCTGAATAAGCTAAATTATTCATGTATCTTAAACAGAAAACTACCTTTACCCCAAAAGCATTTTATTAATTAAAATAAGTTTGATAAAAATAAAAAAAATCCAATTTAAATAAATAAAAAAAATCCCTTTTTAAAAATAAAATCATCGATTTTTATCTACCCTGCTGTTTTTCCTACCATCTAACCAATCGCCAGATTAGACAAGAATCTTAAATTATAATAGGGAATAAAAGCATTGCCCAAACATTTCGACTAAATGACATAAACAACGCTTTTCGTATTTCTCTTTTTTTTCAACATGGCGCGCTTAAAAGAGACAGCGCGGCTCATGCTGTGACACAACAAATTGTGCCTCCCTTCTCATTGATCCTTGCTCTGTTGATGAAGATACCAAAAGGGGAAATATTGAAGGTTTAATTGTGTTAAATCTGCTGTGATCCAGAGAAATTGTAATAAGAGTGCCCAACCTACAATTCAAGTCATCCGGGTAGCAGCATGTTGGAGGAAGCCTGCTTGAATCCTAATGTGAGCTTGATTCAGGAAGAGTAAAAACCTCTTTCAAAATCAGTAGGCCCACCTCCCCTTCTTTCCTTAGCTTAGCCTGGTTAACATCAGAGATGGTATTCAGCCGATTTGGACCGGTTTGAGCGAACCGTTTAGCTCCCACGATCAGCTGGCCCCGCCTACCCACCGCTGCTCTGTCCTTCTCTTTATTTCTTGCTTTCTAGCTCATCTCAAATCATGCGGCACAGCTGATTCCCTCCCCCTCCCCAGCTGTTTTACTTACTGTTGCTGACTTACTTGGAAGGTAAGCAGCTGAGCATCTAAATCAGGGGTGTCCAAACTTGGGAACTTTAAGACTTGTGGACTTCAACTCCCAGAATTCCCCAGCCAGCCATGCTGGCTGGGGAATTCTGGGAGTTGAAGTCCACAAGTCTTAAAGTTCCCATGTTTGGACACCCCTGATCTAAATGCTTCGTTTTCCGCGCGAAACACTCGTGCAAAGCATGCGCTCACCAAACTGGTTGTTAAACCGGCAGCATCCCACCACTGGTTAACATCCTATTTTGTTAGCTCAGGCAAATATCCTACATCCATCTACATTTCACCTTCCAGAGGGCACGTCCCATATTCCCCCCCCCCTTTTTTTTTTCATAGTCAAAAGCGTTGACAAGTCAGATCTGTTTGTCTTTTCCCCCGTTTTGTAAAACAGGTCTATAGAAGTCTGGGGAAGCCCCGAAGCTCTCGCTCGAGAGAGAAAAAGACGCATAGAAGCTGAAAGGGAATACATGGAAAGTAAGTGTAAAGCACACTTCCGGAAGCGCTTCACGATTTTGATTGCTTCGGGACAGCCGGTGGCGTATTTAATTAAATTGCGTTTTTGTCTGTGGCTCCCATGATCTTCTGGAAGTAGATTTAATTGGAAGCAGGGGAGGCTGTGTTGATGAGTGGTGTGGCGGCCTCTTGCCTTCTAATCAGGAGGTTGTGAGTTCGATCCCAGGTAGAGGCAGAGATTTCTCTCTCTGGGCACAATGAGAATAGATCTGCTGAACAAAACTCCACAGTGGCGACAGGGAAGGGCATCCGGCCAGTAAACACTCAGCTCCATTCAGTTGCCCAGACTCCACCCTGCAAGGGGTCATTAAAAGAAGAGGGGGAGGAGGGGAGGCTGGATTGATTTGGGTTTGAGATGATATTAGGTCATTATTGACTGCTCTGAATTTGTATTTCATTTCATTGACGACAAGCCTTTTAGAAATCAGTTGGGTTGTATCCAAGTCCTAGGTACTCCTTGACTTACGACCATAACTGAGCCCTTACTAAGCGAGATGTGTTAAGTCAGTTTTGCCTCATTTTACGAACTTTCTGACCACAGTTGTTAAGCGAATTGCTGCACGGTTGTTAAGTGAATCTGGTATCCCCATTGGCAGCTTGTCAGAAGGTCACAAAAGGGGACCGTGTGATCCCAGGACACTACAACCGTCATAAATAACGAAACCAATTGCCAAGCATCTGAATTTTGATCACGTAACCATGGGGAGGGTGCAAAGGTCGTAAGTGTGAAAAACGAGCATAAGTCCCCCCCCCTTTTTTTACCGTTATAACTTGGAAGGGTCAATAAACAAACTATTGTTAAGTTGAGGACTACCTGTATAAATAATAATTCTTTTTTATATTCTGCCCTGGTCTGGCTGCATCTCGCAAGCTGTGCTATCCTGGGTTAAAAAGTTAAAAAGAGACTGTAAAGAAGAGGACAAGTAGCTGCAACTCAAAGAAGGAAAGCTTTCAGTTATGGATATTTAGATGTATTGTTGTTAGTTGCGAAGTCATGTCCGACCCATCGTGACCCCATAGACAACGTTCCTCCAGGCCTTCCTGTCCTCTACCATCCTCTGGGGTCCATTTAAGCTCACATCGACTGCTTCAGTGACTCCATCCAGCCACCTCCTTCTCTGTCGTCTCCTCCTTTTGCCCTCCATCGTTCCCAGCATTTGGCTCTTCTCCAGGGAGTCCTTCTTCCTTCTCATTAGGTGGTCAAAGTAGTTGACTTTCCTCTTCAGGATCCGGCCTTCTAAAGAGCAGCCAGGGTTGATCTCCTCTAGGACTGACTGGTTGGATGGCCTTGCAGTCCAAGGGATTCAATGCAGGAGTCTTCTCCAGCCACCAGAGTTCAAAGGCCTCCATTCTTTGGCGCTCAGCCTTCCTTGTGGTCCAACCTACACAGCCATCCATTGCAACTGGGAAAACCACAGCCTTGACTAGACACACTTTTGTTAGCAGGGTGTTGTCTCTGCTTTTATAGTATGCTGTCTAGATTTGCCATTGCTTTCCTCCCCAGGAGCAAGCCTCTTTTGATTTCTTGGCTGCAGTCCCCCATCTGCGGTGATCTTGGAGCCCAGGAAAATAAAATCTGTCACTCCCTCCCTTTCTTCCCCATTTGCCAGGAATTGAGAGGGCTGGATGCCACAATCTTCGTTTTCTTAATGTTGAGTTTCAAGCCAACTTTTGCACTCTCCTCCTTCACCAGCATCAAGAGGCTCTTTAGTTCCTCTTCACTTTCTGCCATTAACTGTATTAGGCAAGATTAAAATGAGTCATCATGACAACTGTCTTGATATCAGGTTTACTCTTATAACAATGAATCGAAAATTGCACAGAGGTGGATACAGGGGATTTGATTACTGTAAACATAAGATCTGTAGAATTCTGTCACACGAATGCTTGGCTCTTCTTTATTAAAGATATTTAAACTTTAAATATCTTTAATACCAGTCACTTTTCGGATCAGTAAATACTTTGATTTCCAGTTTTCTTGACCATAGCTACAGTTGTTACTGCTATCAAGATTATTATTTCATCCATCTTCCTCTGTTCTTTTTACAGAATTATTTAGAAGCCAGAAGTTGTTGAGAGAATACCGAAATTTCCAAGGAGAAACTAAGGTGAAAATATTTTTTTAACATTGGTTGTAAAAACCTATGCATGGCCTATTTTTTAAGTGCAATTATTGATGTACCATATTTTTCGGACTATAAGATGCACCAGTGTATAAGACGCACCAAGATTTAGAAGAGGTAAGTAAGAAAAAAAGGTTTTTGTTCTCCCCGGCCCGCAGGAGCATTCTGCAAGTTTCAGCAGGGCTGGGAGAATTCAGAAACGCCTCCGTTTTTCACAAAAGTGACATTTTTGCCTTCCCCCAGCCCTGCTAAAGCCTGCAGAGTGCTCCTGGGGGCTGGGGGAAGGCAAAAACACCTCTGTTTTTGTAAAAAACGGCCCATTTTAACAAAAATGGGATGCGGGGATGGGGTAGGAAGGCCAAAAATGGCTGTATTCGGTGTATAAGATGCACCAACATTTCCCCATTCTTTTAAGGGGGGGAAGGTGCGTCTTATACTCCAGAAAATACGATAACTATGTAACTGTCCTTTAATAATTTTCACTGTCTCTAATGAGTGTGAAATCTGTTGTCTGAAGTCCAAATAATTACCTGTTTTTTTCTTGCCTGCTTGGCAAAAGTCGGCCCCTCCCTCCCGTTATCCTAGGTTTAAAATTTCTAGAACACTTTATCTTCCTGGCTGGGAGACAAGATGGATTATTCTCAATTTAAATGATCTCAATGGCGAAATGCATGCCTGGTCTCTGAAATGAAGGATTGTATCAGGCAACCATTATAAAATTAGATAGAAGACGGTGGCCACACTGGCCTACATGAGATCCTTATCTATGTCAGGGGTCCCCAAACTTGGCAACTTTAAGACTTGCAGACTTCAACTCCCAGAATTTCCCCAGCTGGCTATGTTTGCTGAGGAATTCTGGGAATTGATGTCCATAGGTCTTAAAGTTACCATGTCCGGACACCTATCTGTGTGCAGCTGATTGATGATCTGGTCTGCAGTGTAAATACAGCCATGATCTTTGGGAAGTTTGCAAGTAGGGCCTCAGGTAGCTTTATGCAAATTAAGCAGTGTGTCAGGTCTGTCCCAGCTTGGGTGTTTAGGAAAGAAAGACCTCGACTCCATTTGCAGTGAGAGGTCTAACTGTCAGGGTTCCAAATAGCATCCGAAAGTAAATCAGAGTCCAAGGCAAAGTATTGCTCAAAGTTGCAATTTATTAAGAGAGCCATGTTGGCACATCTGGGAAAACCCGAATCTGAAAGTTTCCCGGTTTTCCCTACCTAGATGAAAGTTCAAGATCTTTCCCCCACCCCCACAAGCCCATCCCATGGGTCCAATCTCCCACTGTCTTTCCACCCATCCAATTCCAGTCAGGTGCAGAGGTGCAGAGACAAAGGATGACCTTGGCTTTCTAGAAAGAATTGTGTTATGGCTACATATCATCTAACTCCATACAATCCCCCCTCCCATTTTCCCACAGCAGAAAAGGCATAGCAGAAGAATAGAAACTCTGGCAGGCCAAAGATCCAAAAGAAAAGATGGCTGAAGGCCTGACAATAACGTTTACTGAAGCCAAGTAGTTGCAGCGTAGAAAAGCCAGATCTGAATAATTCACGTGTAAACCCAGTGCTTTCTCCTTCTCCTAGGACCATTCTCCCATGGTCCTTTTGAAAATGTCCAGTGGGGTTCACTCAAGGTGTTTGGGGCAACAATCCTAAAGTTTAGCACCTCTTGCATTCCGTTCTCATACTTGGGTCCTTGGATCTGCCAGGCTCTGCTCAGGTCTAGCGACTCTGGTTCCTGTCATCCCCCTTACTCCTCCCTCCCCCTTTTTATGGCAGGGTGCCATCAAAGCAGAAGTGAAAAGCGATGCAGATCTGACACAGCGCTTCTTTTTTTTCCAATTGAATGTGTACTTCGCAGTCTTCTTGGACTCATCGTGAACCCAGCTCTCACCCTCTTTCAGTAAAAGCACACTTACGAGGGACAATGCTCCGTCTGCTAAGTGTCAACTTGTAAATCATTTCCATGTCTGTTATCAAGTTGACATTGGAGGAAAGTGGGGGGGGGGGGAGAGAATTCCACGCATACCTTCGGCTAGAGTCAGATCTCAGATTACTACAGCAGGCTTGTAAGGCGCAAATCTTTGCAACCTGCTGCAGCACCTCATTGGTGAATGTGATTTATGACACAGCCTGAGGGGAGGAGAGAAACAGGGATAAAGTGCAGCCATAATTAAACTGAGGTTAGATCTGACTCCACGTGGGTACTGCTGAGATGTTGTTCCTAATAAATGACTGGATTTCTTTTGAAACTTGGCTCGAGGCTCATAAGTTAATTAGGGCATCTTTCGGAAACCTGACACTAGGCTTTATTTCCATTCGTTTTGCACGGAATGAGAAGCTTGTGTGTGGCACAAAGTTCCTGGCAGACTTTTCCTTGCAGGCTTGTAAAGAGTTGGGACTCGCCCATTATAAATCACGGTTGCCCTACCTGTTAGCCAATTCGTGCCTTGATTGACTGTTTTGTTTAACACCTGGGGGCCGTAAAGGCATGGAGAACATTTAAGACGATTGGATGTGAATTTCGTGGTTGGTGAAGAGGGAGAGTCATCGATTTTGTTTTGCTTTTGCTTGGTTGAGTTGGCGGGATCCCTTTGAGTAGAAAATCTACTTCTAGTAAAAAAGAACTACTCGGTGTTGGTGGCTGTTTTCCCCCACTCCAGAACCCTTATTTTCAGGTATAGATCTGATTGATTTTATTCTAAGCCAGTGAGGGTGAACATTTTTTCTTATGCTGTGCCAAAATTGTGTGCGTGCGCTATTGCCCACACCGATGCAATCCTCCCCACTTGCGCAGAAGCTTTCCTGAAGCCTGGGGAGGGAGAAAAACAGTCCCAATGGGCCTCCGGAAGACCGGAAACCAGCGGGGCGGTGCATGCATGCGCGCCGGAGCTGACGACTGGTGTGCCAGCACTTATGGCTCAAAGTGCCACCTGTGGCACGAGTGCCATAGCTTCGCCATCATGGTTCTAAGCGCTAATCAACTGCATACGCTCTTGCTTTAACCCGAAATCGTATTTGCAAAACGGTTGCATTGTTTATGAACCACCTACAGGGAAGCGTGTAGCTTGTCTCAAACTGCATGCTTCTGTCTTTCATTTAGCCACGTTCCCGTGCGTCAGCGGTGTTTATGAGCGGACCAGGAAAAGTGGTGATGGTCGCTATTTGCATGTAAGTTTTCTTTTTTTCCTTTTTTCCCCTTTAGGTGTGCGTGCCTCTTAAGCGTAGACGCTGCAAAGCTTAATCTGGCGCAGCTGAATGCTCTCTTACTGTGTTGTCATATATTGCGTAATATTGCTGCGTCGGAAACGAGAGTTTTAGTTTAGAAAGGAAAGCTTTGTAAAGGTTGGCCGAGTCAGAATATTAAACTGTAAAATGACAGTTGGGAGGGACCTCGGAGGTCTTCTAGTCCAATCCTCTGCTCAGGCCCTACACCCTTTCAGTCCAATCTCTTCCTAAAAACCTCCAGTGTTGGGGTACCCACAACTTCTGGAAGCAAGTTGTAAGAGCTTAAGGCAATTGTTATGTAAATAAAAGGACCAGAAAGCACCAAAGACTGGACAGTCACTTGTCTGAAATGGAATAGGCCAGAGTCTCCTGCTTGAACAGGGGGTTGGACTAGAAGACCTCCAAGGTCCCTTCCAGCTCTATCCTAATTAAAATATTTTTCCCCCCTGCAAATTATTGGACCATTATTGCATTGCTTTCAGGTTGTTATTTAAGACAGTGCTTTCAGGATTTAGTCCAAACGAAATCTGCCTTACAAATCAGAGAAAGTTCTGGGGAAGATGGAGGATTTCCAGCTTCTCAAAACAAGGCTTTTTGGAAAGCAGGATTGTTGGCTAGTATATTTTGTGTTCTCACCTGCACTTTTTCTCTTTCCCACACGTGGTCACAATGCTGCCCAGGTTTCTTTTTTTCTTTTTCCCCCTTTTAACCTGATTTTGCAACCCATCTACTGGTGATCCGGTTAAGACTAGTGGTGCAAACCGCAGTGCCAAACATGGATAATGAAAGGGAAACAGAAGGGGATTTGAACAGTAGTGGGAAGGTGGAAGCTGCCGTATATTTTGAATTTCTGTGGCTCGGAGGCTTTCTCATGTGCCCTGGACTTCAACATTTTGTTAGTTCCCACACTTGTCTTCCTCATCCCCCAATGCGTGGCTTTGTGAATATCTTAGGTAGCTCACTAATTTCATTAACCTTTTGTCAAGCCAAGAGCAAAGGTGTTGTGGCCTGCCAGTGGAGATGGCAGCAGATTTAGACAGTGAGGAGGCTGGGGAGGAACCTGGGCCAGTCCTGGAGTCTGGGGAAGGCTCTGATGAGGGCTCTGTGTCGGAGGCAGAGAGGGGGCCAGGGCCGTCTGACAGTTACCAGCTGCCTTCAGAGTCAGACATCAGTGGGGCAGAAGAACAGCTGGAGCCTGTTCCCAGTGTGCGCATGAGTAGAGTTGCCAGACGAAGGGAACAGCTAAGGAACAAGGATCAACTTGGGAGTAAGGCCATAGGTGGACGGTGAATGGCCCCTCCCAGAGGGAATAAAAGAGGAGCGAAAGGGGAGTGGAGTTTGCAGGAGACCATTCGTTCATTCCTGCATTCATGCCAAGTATTGCGGCATCTGAAAGATCTCAGCCTGGCCACTCTCCAAGCCTGATAAAGGTCGGTAATTGTGAACCTTCTTGAAAGACTGTGGGAGAGGAAAGACTTTGCTGGAGAGGAATTCACTGTGCATGAAATATAAGGGGTTTATCGGGACTCGGAGTCGGCTTCGTGCTGCTGGGGAAGCCTCGGTCAGAACAAAGGGTGGCATTGCGTATTTAAACTTTGTGGAGTCTCCCACCCAAAATAAACAAATTATGTGAGTGTGTTGTTACCTCCTTGTGACAATAGTGCCTCTTCCCCTTCCCACAGAAACGGCTTGAATTTTTTCTTCAAGCTCCTTGCCTGGGTGTATACGGGGTCTGCCAGCATGTTCTCCGAAGCCATACATTCCTTAGCAGATACTTGCAATCAAGTAAGTAGCCACGTTTGCCCTTTGGTGCTCCTCATGGGGTTGACGCGATGCAGCGTGCGGTTGATTTGCTGCCGTGTTGGACTTCACAACACCACAGAAGGGGATTATCCGGGGCTCAGGGTTGAACGTGGGAGTCTCGGCTTGGCGGGTTTTCCCCGCAGATGTTTCATCACCCCACTTAAGGGACCCTCCTCATCATCACGACGATCAGGGGTTCTGGGTGTTTCATTTTAACGCCAGCCGAGCTCGGCATGGCATGCCCTCCAATGTGGGAGGCAACTTTGTACGTCGATAAACACGGAGGGATCGTTTGCGAGGATCCGCCAAATATAAAATTGTACCTTTCAACCGCAGCTCTATTCTATCTCCTGTGATACACAGGCACTGTATTTTTCGGAGTATAAGACGCTCCCAAGTATAAGACGCACCTAGCTTTTGGGGAGGAAAACCAGGTAAAATAATCTGCTTCTGCCTCCCAACAATTTGCCTCCTTGCAACAAACAGCAAACAGTGCAGACGATATACACTGTTCGTAGTGTTACATTTCTGACTATACTTGTGCAGAGGCTGTTAAAATGGATGTGCTTTTTCCACGTTTGCTGCAAGGAGGCAAATTGCTGGGAGGCAGAGGCCAAAGGGTGGGGGACGGTGGGTGGGTGGGGCTACATTCAGTGTATAAGACGCACCCAAATTTTCGCCTTCTTTTAGTGCGGGAAAAGGTGCGTCTTATACTTCAAAAAATATGGTAGTCCACAACTTATAACAGTCCAATTTAGTTACTGCTCAAAATTACGACGACACTGAAAAAAAGGGACTTAGGGACATTTTTCCACACTTACAATCGTCACAGCATCTCTATGGTCACATGATCAAAATTCAGATGCTTGGCAACTGACTCGTATTTATGACGGTCGCAGTGCCCCCAGGTGTGTGGGTGTGTGACGCGATCCCCTCTTGCGACCTTCTGAGAAGTAAAATCCATGGAGAAGTCAGATGCACTTAGTGATCATGTTACTAATTTAACATCTGAAGCGATTCGCTTAACAGATGTGGCAAGAAGGTCGTAATTCATGTTAACCCCCTCCCGCTGAGCAATGGCAATTTTGGGCTTTTTGTGGTCGTAAGTTGAGGATTGGCTGTATTTTTATTGTATTTCTAAGCAACAAATATGCTGTCTTGAGATTTGCCTCTGAGTTTCATTGGGGAGAAAATAATGTGATGGGCCAATGAAACATGGGAAAAGTGACAGGAAGTGTGTAATTTTAGGAGATCAAAGTCTTGTGATATGGCTGCTAACTTAACATTCTTATCCCCTGATGCTTTTTATTTTTTGGAGTTTCTGACCATTTTTCAAAATAAGGTACGCTGAAGTTACAGGCAGTCCTCGACTTACGACCCCAATTGAGCTCAAAACTTCTGTTGTTAAGTGAGTTTGCCCCGTTTTACGACTTTTCCTGCCAGTTGTGAAGTGAATCACTGCCGTTGATACATCAGTAACCCGGTTGTTAAGTGAATCTGGGTTTTTCATTGATTTTGCTTGTCTGAAGGTCGCAAAAGCGGATCATGTGACCTTGGGACACAGCAACAGCCATAAGTACGAACCCATTGCCCAGGAGGAGGAGCTTCCGGGGCAATGGCGGACCTTTCTAGAGCTCCGTGATTGATGGGGCTCCCTGGCAGGGATAGCGGGCGCTTTCGGCCCCCACCGGTCATTCTGAGGGGTCTTGAGCTGGTCAGTGACAACCCTGGCCGTCTTTGAGAACAACTGGGACCTGGGGGAACAGCTGAGGCCCGGGAGAATTCAGACAGCCAGATGGACAGGAGATTGAGGATTGTGGATGGCAGCTAAGAGGCGAGAAGAGGCAAGAACGCTGAGGCTGGGCCGCGGCAGCGGAAAAACTGGAAGAGCGGAGGATGAGGTTTGCGTGGCTGCCAGGGCGGCGAGACAGCTGAGGAGCGGAGGAGCGATTCCATGAGGCGGAGGAGCAATTCCATGAGGCGGCTAAGAGGCGAGAACGCTGAGGCTGGGCCGCGGCAGCGGAGAAACTGGAAGAGCGGAGGCTGAGGTTGAGGTTTGCGTGGCTGCCAGTGCGGCGAGTCAGCGGAGGAGCGATTCCATGAGGGGAGCGAGTCGGTGAGGAGGAAAGCGAATTACATCTTGTTCGGGGGCAGCGTGTGGGCCCGACCGGCGATGGTGATGACGGCGGCAGCGGCGGAGATGGCGCTGGAATCATCGGGCGCCATATTTTCTTCCATCTCTCTGACCGCGGTGAGCTGCCTATTTAGGAGGCTGGGGGGGGATTCCGATAGCGACGGTCGTAGGGAGGGGCGGGTGCGAGGACATCAGAAGAACGCATGGTCAGTTGGGAGACCGGGGTTGTTGGACACGCCCGGTCGCTTGTACCAACCCCCGCAGTCTAGGTGGACAGGACCGGCAGAGCCTGGGCCTTAGGCTGTTGTTATGTAATGCGAGGTCTGTGGTTAACAAGGCCCCCCTCATCAGGGACTTGATCTCAGAGGGGGAGCCGGACCTCGCAGGAATAACGGAAACCTGGATGGGCCCGGAGGGGGGGTTGCCCCTCGGGGAAATGTGCCCTCCAGGTTACCGGGTATTCCATCAGCCACGGGCCCAGGGTAGGGGCGGTGGGGTAGCGATAATCATCCGGGAAGATTTGGCTCCGAGAGAATTCACTGTGTCGCAGATATCTGGTTGTGAGGCTCTGGGCGTGAAATGGGGCCCAGGGAGACAGTTGGGTCTGTTGATAGTATACCTGGCTCCCCGCCATACATCAACGCCCCTGCCCGGACTCCTCGAGCTGATCGCGGAGATGGCAGTTGAGACCCCCAAGCTTTTAGTGATGGGGGATTTCAATCTGCCGTCGATGGGAGAGGCATCCGAGGCAGCCCGGGAATTCATGGCTTCCATGACAGCCATGGATCTGACTCAAGTAGTTCGGGACCCCACACACGAGGGAGGCCACATACTGGATCTTGTGTTTGTCTCCGACCAGTGGACGAGTGATCTGGGAAGAGGGAATGTAGTCATCACGCCCCTGTCATGGTCAGATCACTCACTTCTCCAACTGGACTTCCCTGGCGCTACTCCCCGCCGCGGGGAGGCAGAACCGGATTGTCCCAGATGGTTCCGCCCCAGGCGTCTGATGGAACCAGATAGGTTCCAGGCGGAGCTTGGGCCACCTCCTGCAGACCTGTCCCGCTCCCGGGCAGAGGACCTGGTAGCTGCATGGAACAGTGCGGCCGCCGGAGCCTTGGACCGGGTTGCGCCTTTGCAGCCTCTCCGATGGCAACGATCGACCCGGGCCCCCTGGTTTAACGGGGAGCTGAGGGCGATGAAACGCCACAGGAGACGCCTAGAGAACAAGTGGAGATCCTCCCGCTCTGAATCCGATCGAACACAGGTAAGAGCCTACTTAAGGACCTACCTTGTGGCAATAAGGGTGGCCAAATGTCAATATTGTGCCACCCTTATAGCGTCCGCAGAGAACCGCCCTGCCGCCCTGTTTCGGGTGACCCGCTCCCTGCTGGCGCAGGGACAGCGGGATCCCCCATTGCAGGGCAGGGCAGAGGAGTTTGGGGAATACCTGCAGGATAAAATTGATCAGATCCGGAGGGGGTGGACCCACTCCAGTACTCCAGAGGGGGCGTCCGAGGCTAGTCTTGAGAGACCACGCTGGGAGGAGTTTGACCCTGTTGTCACCGAAGATTTGGACAGGTTGCGCGGGCGACTGCGAGCCACCACATGTTTATTGGACCCGTGTCCCTCTTGGCTGGTACTGGCTTCCTGGGAGGTTTCACGAGGCTGGCTACTGGGACTGGTGAACGCTTCGTTGGGTGAGGGCCTTTTACCAACCGCCTTGAAAGAGACCTGCTCAAGAAGCCTTCTCTGGACCCAATGGAGCTAGCAAATTATCGTCCTGTCTCCAACCTTCCTTTTTTAGCGAAGGTTGTTGAGAGTGTGGTGGCTCAGCAGTTCCCACGTCACCTGGAGGAAGATGATTATCTAGACCCGCGCCAGTCCGGCTTCCGGCCCGGTCACAGCACGGAGACGGCCTTGGTCGCGTTGGTGGACGATCTCTGGAGGGCAAAGGATGGGGGTTGTTCCTCCATCCTTGTCCTATTAGACCTCTCGGCGGCTTTCGATACCATCGACCATGGTATCCTATTGCGCCGTCTGGAGGGGTTGGGGATCGGAGGCACCGTATTGCGGTGGTTCCGCTCCTACCTCTCTGGCCGGACGCAATGTGTGTTGACAGGAGAGCAGAGGTCGACCCCGAGGCCCCTTACATGTGGGGTCCCACAGGGGTCGATCCTCTCGCCTCTCCTGTTCAACACATATATGAAACCGCTGGGCGAGATCATCCGTGGTTTCGGGGTGGGATATCATCTGTACGCTGATGACACTCAGCTGTATATTTCCACCACAAACCACCCCAACGAGGCCGTCGAAGTGATGTCCCGTTGTCTGGAAGCCGTGCGGGTCTGGATGGGTGACAACAGGCTCAGGCTCAACCCCTCCAAGACAGAGTGGCTGTGGCTCCCGGCTACCCGGTACAACCAGCACATTCCATCGCTGGCCATTGGGGATGAACAATTAGCCCCGGTGGAACGGGCACGCAATTTGGGTGTCCTCCTTGATGCCCGGCTGGCTATGGAAGATCATGTGGCAGCCGTGGCGAGGGGGACGTTCCACCAGGTTCGCCTGGTGCGCCAATTGCGACCCCTTTTGGACCGGGAGGCCCTGCGCACAGTCACTCACGCGCTGGTGACGTCTCGCCTGGACTACTGTAATGCTCTCTACATGGGGCTCCCCTTGAGGTGCACCCGGAGACTGCAGTTGGTCCAGAATGCAGCCGCGCGGGTAATTATGGGGAGATCAAGGTTCTCCCATATAACACCTCTCCTGCGCGAGCTGCACTGGCTTCCTGTGGCCTACCGGGTGCGCTTCAAGGTGTTAGTTACCATCTTCAAAGCGCTCCATGGCATAGGGCCTAGTTACCTGCGGGATCGTGTCCTGCCCCATACATCCCTGCGGCCCATTCGCTCACACAGAGAGGGTCTCCTCCGGGTGCCGTCCTCTAGAGATTGTCAGAGGGCGGTGCCCAGGAGTAGGTCCTTCTCTGTGGCGGGCCCTACCCTTTGGAACGACCTCCCCCCAGACATTAGGACAACAACCGATCTCCGCTCCTTCCGCAGTAAACTGAAGACCCACCTGTTTCGGCTAGCTGGCCTGGCATAACTCGACAACTTTTCCACCCCTTGGTCATTTTAATTGTTAACTTTAGTTTTTAAACTTTTAATGTTATTGGGGTTTTAACCTTTTTGAGTATTGTAATTTATTTATTTATTTTTTACCTCCTCTGTATGACACTGTGCTGACTGTTGCTTGTGTACGTCGCCCCGAGTCCCTGTGGGGAGAGGGGGCGACTAATAAGTTCAAATAAATAAATAAATAAATAAATAAATAATAAATAAATAAATAAATAAATAAATAATAAATAAATAAATAAATAAATAAATAAATAAATAAATAAATAAATAAATAAATAAATAAATAAATAAATAAATAAATAAATAAATAAATAATAAATAATAAATAATAAATAATAAATAATAAATAATAAATAATAAATAATAAATAATAAATAAATAATAAATAATAAATAATAAATAATAAATAATAAATAATAAATAAATAAATAAATAATAAATAAATAATAAATAAATAATAAATAAATAAATAAATAAATAAATAAATAAATAAATAAATAAATAAATAAATAAATAAATAAATAAATAAATAAATAAATAAATAAATAATAGCGTCTGAATTCTGAACACATGACAATTGGGATGCTGCAAAGGCCGTAACTGTGGAAAATGGCCCTAAGTCACTTTTTTTCAGTCCTGTTGTAACTTTGAACGATGACTAAATGAACTGTTGTAAGTCGAGGACTACCTGCACCTAAATTATTAAAGTTATTAAAGCATTTCCACAATTGAAAAAAATTGACAAGACTTTAATGCAAGGTGAAACCTTCTAAAATTAAAAATCAAATTGTCCCGTTTTTGTTGGCGACGAACTGAAATTCAAGATGCTTAATCACGTAGGGGTCTCTCCCCCCCTTTTTCCCCCCACATACAGGCCTTGCTTGCGTTGGGGATTAGCCAGTCGGTGAGGATACCTGACCAAAGCCACCCGTAAGGATTTTGAACCCTTTTCTTTTTCCTCTTGTTCTGAAATTTTCTGTTTTGTTCGAAAGAAAAACAAACAAACAATTGCCCATATCTTTTCTTCTGTTTTGGACATTTTAGCCGAAGTTCAGATTCAGTGAAATGCCATATTTTCCAGAGTATAAGATGCTCTGAAGTATAAGACGCACTTAGCTTTTGGGGAGAAAAACAAGAAAAAAAATTCTGCCTCCCAGCAATTTGCCTCCTTGCAGCAAACAGCCTGTTTCAGTTTCAGTTTCAGCACAGCCCGATTAGCACAAGCAGCTGATTGTCGGTTGGATCGGCCTCCCAACTATCAGCTGTTTCAGGCTGCAGGGATTGCCATTGCCTATTGCCACCTTGGCACACCCCATTTTCGGCCTCCGCATCCCATTTTTGGCCTCCGCAGACCCCATTTTCTGCCTATTCCAGGCGTCGGGGATCGGAATGGGTGGAAAATGGGGTGCGCAGAGGACGAAAGTGGGGCGCCCCGAGTTGGCAATAGGCTATGGCAATCCCTGAAGTCTGAAACAGCTGATGGTTGGGAGGCCAATCCAACCGACAATCAGCTGCTTGTGCTAATCAGGCTGTGCTGAAGCTGAAACTGAAACTGGCTGTTGGCTGAGCTACAGTCGGTATATAAGGCGCACCCAAATTTTCACCCTGTTTTGGGGGGGGGGTGCGTCTTATACTCCGAAAAATACTGTAATTTAACAGTTTGGGAAAATAAAGTTGAGAGTTCTTGGTGCTTTAAGACAATCTCTGGCATAATTTCTTATTCTTGACAGCTTTCAGCCCCATAGACCTCAGCTAAAAGCCACATGTCTCAGAAGTTGAGAAATATCAATACGTGGCAAGCACCCACTTCTCCTTAGGATTGTTCTCCTTACAATCATAGTTACTTTTTAAAAATGTCTGTGGAGATCTTTAGTCATCTGGTCATAGTTGAGATAGAAGAAGAAGACATTTTGCTTCTCATCCGAAAGAAACTTCATCGGTTCTGGCAGGATGGTGAGCGCGATGGAAGGAGGATTTGGAGAGGGGATTTTGGAAGGATCGTATTTTTTTGTAGTCATCTGGTCGTTAGCACTCTCCCTGAGAGCTTTTGAGGAACTTGGGGGTTTATCTGTGCCCTCAGGGTAACCTGTATCAGAGTGCAACTGGGGGTGGAACTAATCCTTGGATGAGAATTGAAATTATTTCTTCTCCTCCTCCTCCTCCTCCTCCTCCTTCCTCTTCTTCTTCCTTCTGCTTCTCTTCCTCCTCCTCCCCTCCTGCTTCCTTCTCCTTTTTCTTCTCTTCTTCTTCTTCCTTCTCCTCCCCCTCCTCCTCTTTCCCTTCTTCTTCCTCCTCCTCTTCCTCCTCCTCTTCCTTCTCACCCTCATCCTGATTTAAGATAAAACAGGATTAGGAAAATTGCTGGGTGTAAAATTGCATTAATAAGGGGCAAAATGCATATGAGCTGTGGTGGCACAGTGGTTACAATGAAGAATTGCAGGCTATCTCTGCCCACTGCCAGCAGTTCGTACCTGACCGGCTCAAAGCTGACTCAGCCTTCCATCCTTCTGAGGTCGGTAAAACGAGGACCCGGATTGTTTGTGGAGCGCGAAAGGCTGACACTGTAAACAGCTTGGAGAGTTAAATGCTATTGCTTTTTATTATTGCATTTCCTTCATCTGGATTTGCTTTCGACGGTCTCTCCCTCGTTCACGGCCAAATGGATTTCCAAACACGTTATCAGTTGTGCTGCCTTCCGCTCTCCGACATTTCCATTTTTCCTTTGTTAATTACAGTGATGGTTCTTCCCCCCCCCCCCTTCTCCTTCCAGGTATGGCTTCACAAACATGCGCTACATCGCCTCCCTGATTAGCGGCGTCGGAATTTTCATGATGGGGGCCGGCCTCTCGTGGTATCACGGGATTATAGGGTTACTCAATCCTCAGCCGATGGAATCCCTTCTTTGGGTACGTTTGTGTTGAAACATTGTTTTAGCTGGATGTCTATGGAGAACTATTTGGGGGGAGGGGGTCAAAAGAAAACAAGACCCTGTCTTATTTTTGGGGAAACACGGTAGACAGACAACAGACGCATAGCTAGAGATAGATGACAGGTAGATGATAGAGAAATAGATGATAGATAGATTAGATGGACACACACATTCAAATGATAATGGGAGATATGATATGGATGGATGGATAGATGGACAGACAGACAGACATTCAAATGATAATGAGAGATGATAGGATAGACGGACAAACCGATGAACAAACACATATTCATTCATTCATTTGCAGTCCAAATCAAGCCACCATAGAACGAGGAAACCTTTGTTGCTCTATTACACTATTTGGGGAAATAATTATTATTTTAAGATGGAGAGCAGAGTGTCTCTTTAAAATCTAAAGACATCTAAAGTTTAGATGACTGAAGCTTACTGACCACAATGCAAAAATATCTAGAAAGGATTTAATCCCATCTCAAGATACAGAAAGTTACTGGTATGGTGTATTTCAGATTATTATTATTATTATTATTATTATACGATTGTATCACAGTGGCCAGTTGTTTCGCTGGATTTGGCATTGATTACTAGTCGGGCCCCACCCAGGGGCCTAGGACGTCGTAACGTATTTTCGTAATATACGTGCGGATCCAAGCAGTGCAGCTTTTTGCATTTGACTGGTGGTGATTTTGTCAAGTTTTAATTGTTTTAAATGTAATTCCAGTGCTTTTGGAATAGCACCCAGTGTGCCATTACCACTGGAATTACCACTGCTGGTTTGTGCCATAATCGTTGGATTTCAATTTTTAAGTCCTGGTATTTCGCGACTTTTTCATGTTCCTTCTCCTCGACCCTGCTATCACCTGGTATTGCGATGTCTATGATTGTAACCTTATTTTTCTCAACCAGTGTGATGCCTGGTGTGTTATGCGCCAGTATTTTGTCCGTTTGTATACGAAAATCCCACAGGATCTTGACCATCTGATTTTCGGTGACTTTTTCAGGCTTATGTTCCCACCAGTTTGTTGTTGTTTTAATATTATAATTTTTGCACAAATTCCAGTGGATCATTTGTGCTACTGAATTGTGCCGCAATTTATAATCAGTCTGTACGATTTTTTTACAGCAGCTGAGTATGTGGTCAACAGTTTCATCAACTTCTTTGCAGAGTCTGCATTTGGCATCATCAGAGGAGGATTATTTTATTGTTGTTGTTGTTGTTGTTGTTGTTGTTGTTATTATTATTATTATTATTATTATTATTATTATTATTATTATTATTATTATTATTATTATTATCAACTAATTTCTATTTTTCTTTCTCCTGTCGGTTCCTTTCAGGCTTACTGTATTTTAGCAGGCTCTTTGGTGTCGGAAGGAGGTACGTTACCTAACAGAAAAAAATATATCAAACCTTACAAGCATACAATAGTATTTTAGACGAATTAAGTCCTTTACGGATGTGAGCATTCTAACCTATCAGAATACTGTTGTGTAATACCTATGAATTTAAAAAAAAAAACCAATATTAAAAAGATTACACAGTATTGAACTATATTCCAGTTATCTCTTACATGATCACTTTTCCCGCAGGCTGATTGATTATCGACTTAATTGCCAACTATCGCCACCCTAATTAGCAATTAAAACACTCACACAAACACACAACAGGCACCGTATAAATACCACACCCAAAACAGCCCAAAGCCCACCCTTTGCTAAGTGAGGTTCCTGTTCTGACCGAGGCTTCCCCAAAAAGCCTGAGGCAGAGTCCTCGTCCCGACAAAACCCTTTTGATTAAACGAATGTGAATTCCTCTCATTCACCTTCAGCCAAGGCCTGGCAAACAGTCTTTCAAAGGAATATTTCTGACCACAGACCTTATCTAGCTTGGAAAGCTGCCATGGAAATATTTTCCCAAATGAGGTGCTGTGCAAGGAAAGACTTTGGCACAGAGTCTCTGAGATTCACGGACAGATCTTCACACTCCTGAAACGAATCTTAACAAACAAACGATTTGTTTCCTACAAAAGCCCCTCCCCTTTCATTCCTCCTTTTATGTCCTATGGGAGGGGCCAATTACCTTCCACCTGTGGCTTTACTCCCACATCGACCCTGATTTCTGAGCTGTTTTTTTCTTCTGGCAGCTCTGCACATGTGCACACTGGGAACAGGCTCCAGCTGTTCCTCTGCCTCACTGCTGTCTAGCTCTGTAGGCATCTGCTCACTGCCAGACAGCCTCAGCCCCATCTCTGCCTCTGACACAGAGCCCTCGTCCGAGCCTTCCCCAGCCTCCTGACTGGCCTGTATTCCTCCCCAACCTCCTCACTCTCCGACTCTGCTGCCAGCTCCACTGGCGACCAGACCATTCCCTGAAAATGAGCTCCGGCAGAAATCCTTGAAAGACTAAATCTCTGGTCCCTGGTGACCAACTCAGATTGGATCCTGGTTAATTATCAGTTGGCCAGAAAGAGAAGGACTTGATGTTAGGGACCCAGGTGGATTTCTAGGAAAGAAAGGGCTGAAGGCGTGAAGGAAGTCCATAAAAGCTTAAGAATTTCCGTGTTTCTCAGGGCCCCAAAGCTTTGCCATCCCAGATTTTATGTTCAGTTGGTTCTGGCTTGTGAGATCATCTGAACTGACCCCCTTTTTTTCTCCAGGTTTAAGCTGTGAGGGAAATCACTCGGGAAGCCAAAATGGAATTGGCCACTTAGAGAAATCCTAAGTTTTTACGTGCCACCAGAGGGAAAACGATACTGAGAAAAATCCTTAGGATTCTTCGTTTTTCTTTTATTTGTTAAACTTTTACGCCTCCCATCTCACTGATCCCAGCGACTCTGGGCGGCTTACGATAGAAACACAATATTGAAATTGTTTCACGGTTCCCGTCTCATTTTTAAGTGATAGCTTTTCTAGATTCTTTTATCCCAAAATTAAAAATTAGCATGGGTGGGAATGGGAGACGGTTTTTCCCATCATCTTGTTTAATGAAATAATTGTGCTGATGCTCTTGCAGCTACTCTTCTGGTAGCCATCAACGAAATCCGAAGGAGCGCTCGAGGCAAAGGAGTTACGTTCTACCAATACGGTAGGTAGATTTTAATACTGCAGGAATTGGCTCAGCCATGTTCTCTTTTTAAAATGCGCTTTAATAACTCTTAGAGGGTTAGTGGCTCAGTGACTAAGACGCTGAGCTTGTCGATCAGAAAGGTCGGCAGTTCGGCGGTTCGAATCCCTAGCGCCGCGTAACGGAGTGAGCTCCCGTTACTTGTCCCAGCTTCTGCCAACCTAGCAGTTCGAAAGCACGTTAAAAAATGCAAGTAGAAAAGCAGGAACCACCTTTGGTGGGAAGGGAACAGCGTTCCATGCACCTCCGGCCACATGACCACAGAGACGTCTTCGGACAGCGCTGGCTCTTTGGCTTTGAAAGGGAGGTGAGCACCGCCCCCTAGAGTTGGGAACGAGTAGCACATATGTGCAAGAGGAACCTTTGCCTTTATAATAACTTAATAATTTAGGTACAGGTAGTCCTCGAGTTACAATGGTTTATTTAGTAACTGTCCAAATATTCAACAGCACTGAAAAAAGCGGCTAACGGCCATTTCCTGCAGTTACAACCGTTGTAGCATCCCCCTGCCTCTGATCAAAATTCATATGCTTGGCAGTTGGTTCATACTTACGACCGTTGCTCACGTCACCCCCTTTTGCAACCTTCCGACGAGCAATGTCAACGGGAGACCCCCGATTCACTGAACGCCTGCGTTGCTAATTTATCAGCTGCAGGGATTCACTTAACAACGGTGGCAAGAAAGGTCGTAAAACGGGGGCAGAACTCAGCTTCACAAATGTTCCAATTGGCAACAAAAATGTTGGGCTCAATTGTGGTCGTAAGTCGAGAACTAGCTGTATCGCAAAGAAGGAAAGGATTATTATGACAGTTAAAATCTATTTGTATACACCTCTCTGGAATTGTATCGGTGTACTAATTTCTTTTTAATGTTCAGTTATTCAGGCTTGTGATCCCAGCACAAACGTTGTGTTGTTAGAAGACACGGCAGCAGTTCTTGGTGTGACGCTAGCTGCTACCTGTATGGGGCTGACTTCCCTAACAGGTGAGCCCTTGTGTTTTCTATAGTTAGCAGAATCAATTATACTTTCTGTTTTATACTAGCCGATAACCCGGTGTTGCCCAGATATTTATTTATAGGGGGGAAATGTCCAGACCAAACGTAATTTCTAATGTTGGATTTTCCCCCTTACCAGAGGGAGCCCCCTTGTGAAGTACTGTGAAGCCATTACCATGGCAGCTCCACTGCGCTGTACAGTAGAAGCCATTTTACGGCAGTACAGTAGAAGCCCTTTTAAGGCACAACAGGCTGTATCCTAACAGAACACACACACCAAGGGGTTTTAGGGGTGTCTTATTCCCACAGTATTTGTCTCCAGAGAGTAAGTCATCTGTGTACCAAGTTTGGTTGAAATTGCTCGAGGCATCCCAGAGTTATGTTGGAATATACATACACACAGCCTTTTTTTAATATATAGATTTAGTGAGAAAGAGTTTGTACAGGATTAAAAACTACAGAAACAAAAAGAAAAGATTAAAAGAAAGGAAAAGGTATCAAAAGGGAGATGAGAAACACTGGAAATCCAGGAGAGAAGAAAACAGGAGAAAGAAAAAGACAAATATTTAGAAGAACTTACTTCTGATCTTCTTTGCAGCAGTTACAAATATGATTATCGTCTCCCAAATAATTAACAACCCTTTTTAATTAGTAAATCCAGAATTTACATATGCATGATAAATCCACCCACATTTCAAGCATCACAAAGCGGATTTCCCCCCCCTTGTTTAATCCAGTCTAGTCAGACAGCTGAATAAATAGAATATAAAATGTGTGATTGGACACACACACACACACACACACACAAAGAATGTGTCTCCGGTGCAGAAGTACCGGAGATGTACATACAAGCCACAAAATGATAAATCATGATCATGATCATAAAATACAATCACCATAAATTATTAGATACAACAGTTACTGATCGTCATAGGATACTAAACAAGCAATCAGCATAAATCACAATAGGACACTAAACAAAAGCAATGGACATAAATCTTGAGATACAACAAGAAGCTGTAGTTGGGAGAATCTAAGGAAATAAGTAATAGGAGAGATGAGGAGGATAATAAGTAATACAGTCCTACTAGGTGAATATAGAATAGGAAAGAAAAGAAGAAATAGAAAATAGAAAAGAAATAGGGAATAGAAATAGAAATAATGGAATAGAACAGGGAATGAATAGAATAGAACAGGGAATGAATAGAATAAAATAGAATTAGAATCAAATAGGGAATAGAAAAGAAATAGGGAATAGAATAGAAATAGAAAGAATAGAATAGAATAATAAAGAATAAAATAATAAAGAATAGAATAGCATAGAATAACACAGTTGGAAGGGACCTTGGAGGTCTTATAGTCCAACCCCCTGCTTAGGCAGGAAACCCTACACCTCTTCAGACCAAGGTGGTTTGACATCTCAGGTCATAAGACAGTGTTGTGAGAATTTGTTGTTTAACAGAGTGATTTTATGGGTAGGAGGGCCTTGTGTTTGTTTGTCTGGCTGTTTTGGCGTGCAATTCCCTACAGCAGCAACTTGAGGGGAGAAATTGAAACAGTTAGTGTCCAGGATGTGAGGGATTTAATAAATATTAAATAAATGCATTCCTCCTTAAAATGGCACACTCTTTAAGCTGGTGTTATTTCCCCACCCTGGATATATAGAAAACCATATTTTTATTTTTAATGTTGCCTTTTTATATTTGTGTTGTATTTGTGCTGATAATAAATAAAGGGAGACTAGTATAGATCTATTTCAAGCTATTTAGCTCTCATCAGCTAGCCATACCCTTACTGGGATTTGAATTATTTATTTATCAGCACAAATACAACACAAATATAAAAAGGCAACATTAAAAATAAAAATATGGTTTTCTGCCTGGATGGTTTTCTGTAATGAGCCGAAGGACAGAAAGGGGGAGTAGTGAGCTCCCTCCCATATTTGGGCATACCAGGGGTTGTAACACAAATACATACCTATTTCCCTGGCTCAGCTGATAAGGAGGAGAACCTGTGGCTTAGTGGCTAAGACTCCTGCCTAATGTGTAATACAGCCCAGGTTCAAATCCCAGTAAGGGTATGGCTAGCTGATGAGAGCTAAATAGCTTGAAATAGATCTATACTAGTCTCCCTTTATTTATTTATCAGCACAAACACACACACACACACACACACACACACACATTCATTGGATGACTTTTTTCCCTTCTCCTAGGTAACCCCTACTATGACAGTTTGGGCTCTCTGGGCGTGGGCACTTTGTTGGGAGTTGTGTCGGCGTTCCTCATCTACACTAACACAGAAGCCCTGCTGGGCAGATCCATCCAGCCTGACCAGCTTCAGAAGTTGACCGAGTTATTGGAATTTGATCCTGCTGTGCGGTAAGAGGACGTCGGAGACCTGTGTGGCCCCAGTGGTCAATTTGGCTATAATAGACCAGAAAAGAAGATTGGAGTAGAATGTTGAAAATTTGGAAGGGAAATTACTAAGAAAATCTTTCCTCATGCAGGGTTGATCTGCGGGGGATGCTTGGTGCTGTCTGAGCTGGGTGGTTTTCTTGCAGACGTTTCAAGACCCAACTAGGTCACATCATCAGTGCTAGACGGGAGTGGGGTTTGCAGAGAGAAGGAGAAAGATGATGGGGTCCTTGATGCTCTCTGAGCTGATGGTTTTCTTGTAGGCGTTACTAACTCACATCAGGAACTAGCTCACATCATCAGTGGTACAAGGGAGTAGGATTTGCTCTTTGTTTATGTACAGGTGGCTTGCCCGGTCAGTGTTTATGGGATGGTTCCTTGATTAGGCTATTGTTTATTATTTGTTTGAATATCTGAGTTGTAGTTCCTTAATTGGAGCATTGTTTACTTCTTGATTGTTGGTCTAGCATTAATGTTGTTATTAAGCTCATCTGGGTGTTGATTCTTGGTGAGGAGGTATTTTGGTCTTTTAGTTTCCTTTTTATTTGGCCAATCCCACTCTTTTCTAGCATGGGTGACGTTACCTAGCTGGGTCACGAAGCGTCTGCAAGAAAGCCACCTAGCTCAGAGAGCATCAAGGGCTTCACGGAAGGGAACTTGAGGGAGACTGGGGAAATCTCCTCCTGCCAATGTTTTCTAATTTTGGGGGTTAAAAACTCCTAATGGCTGGTTGTCTTTTTTTTTCTTTTTGCTTCCTCCTGTTTATCTTAGAGCGATCCATGATGTCAAAGCTACAGATATGGGAATGAACAAAGTGAGATTCAAGGCAGAAGTGGACTTCGATGGGCGGGTGGTCACTCGCTCCTACCTGGAAAAACAAGACATTGAGCAACTCCTGCAAGTACGTTAAGCCAACGCCTTGCTTGGGACAAAACCTGGTCTCATTCAGCTGCAGGCATCTTTGCACTTTTTACTCAGCAGAGGGGGGGGGGGGGAATGTCTGGGGTTTTCAATGTTAATTCTGCAGATTAAGCCTCTCAATGGCATTTGGCCCCCCTCCTCCCCCAGATTTGTACGTAGCCTACTATCATATCAGTTTTTTTTTTAATATCACTTTGGTAAGGTCAGGTGAGAGAAAGCCTGGGACGTAACTTAAAGAGCGAAGAAATGAAAAAGATCTTTGTCAGAAGATAATTTTTCCTTCCTTCCTTTCTCCCTCCCTCCTTTCTTTGTTTCTTTCATTCTTTCCTTCCTTCTTTCTTCCCTCCTTTCTTTCTTTTTTCTTTCTTTCCTTCCTCCCTCCCTCCTTTCTTTGTTTCTAATTCTTTCTTCCCTCTTTCTTCCCTTCCTTCTTTCCTTTCTTCCCTCTTTTTTCTTCCTTCCTTTCCTTCCTTCCTTCTTTCTTTGTTTCTTTCATTCTTTCATTCTTTCTTTTCTTCTTTCTTCCCTCTTGCTTTTTTCTTTCTTTCCTTCCTTCTTTCTTTTCTTTCTTCCCTTTCTTTTTTCTTTCCTTCCTTCCTTCCTCCCCCCTCCTTTCTTTGTTTCTCATTCTTTCTTCCCTCTTTCTTTCCTTCCTTTCTTCCCTTTCTTCCCTCTTTCTTTTTTCTTCCTTTCTTTCCTTCCTTTCCTTCCTTCTTTCTTTTCTTTCTTCCCTCTTTTCTTTCTTTTTTTCTTTCCTTCCCTCCTCCCTCCCTCCTTTCTTTGTTTCTTTTATTCTTTCTTTCCTTCTTTCTTTCCTTTCTTTCCTCTTTCTTTTTCTTACTTTCCTTCCATCCTTCTTTTTTCTTTCTTCCTTTCCATCCTTCTTCCTCCCTTCCTTCCCTCCCTCCCTCCTTTCTTTTTTCTTTCTTCCTTCCCTTTCTTCCTTCCTTCTTTCTTTTCTTTCTTCCCTCCTTTCTTTGTTTCTTCCATTCTTTCTTTCCTTCCTTCTTTCTTTTCTTTCTTTCCTTTCTTCCCTCTTTCTTTCTTTTTCTTACTTTCCTTCCATCCTTCTTTTTTCTTCCTTCCTTTCCTCCCTTCTTCCTCCCTTCCTTCCCTCCCTTTTATGTTTTTAATTTGATGGCAGGAAATCCAGCAGGTGAAAACTCTTGAAGATTTAGAGGCATTTATGCTTAAACACGGGGAAAACATCATTGACACTTTGGGAGCAGAAGTGGACCGACTTGAAAAAGACCTCAAGGTAAGTAGCAGCGGGCAGCCAAATAGGTGTACAAGTGAATAAAATGTTAAATTTGATAAGTCCCGTTGGACTGGGAAACACGTCTGTGGGCTCTAAGAAGACAGCAAGCATATTTTGGGAGAAGAAAGAAGGCAAACATTTGTGTTCAGTTTCCTTTAATTGGTGTTCAGCTTTGAACTAGTTGGCTTTACCTTGACTCCAGAAGACAATTGTCTTGCGTAGTTCCTGCAACACAGCACAAAGGATATGGCTGTTCTGACCCAGCTCCCCAAACACAACAAACCCTCTGAAGTGAAGTCAAACATTCCTTTATTAGGAGCGCCGGCAGCCCCGGCAAAGTTTCTCTCTCACCGCAGGCTAACAGTGGCTGACTGGCAGGGAGATGAATAGTGTTTGCCTCACCTACTCATCTCTGCCTTTTATCCCCAGAGTTTGGGTGGGGCTTCACTAGCACTCTTCTGTCCCAAGGACCGGCCCATAGATTTCCACTGTTCTCCTCTCCTCTGCTTTTGTGCATCTGTGCGTCAGGCACTGGACTCAGCCACCTCCAGACCTGGGGCTGTTGACTCTCCCATCTGAGGGCTGAGACTCTCTCACTACAGACGTAACAAGCCCATCCGGCAGGGAGACGAATAGTTCTCTTGCCACATCTACTCACCTCCGCTCCCTGCCTTTGATCCCCAGAGCTAGGGTGGGGCTTCACTGGCAGCGGTGGCTCTTCTGTCCCAGCCAGACTCACTTAGCAACTGGGATTACTAACTTTTAACACAGCTGTGGCAAGGGGTCGAAAAAGGGGTCAAAACTCACTTAACAATTGTCTTGCTTAGCAACAGAAATTTTGGGCTTGGTTGTGGTTGTAAGTTGAGGTAGCATTAATTGGGCATGAAATATGTGCACTCCTGTGAAATCCTTGGAGGAAGATGAAGGGATGAATAATAAAAAGTGTGTGAATGTGTGTATTCTCTCCCTCCCTCCCTTCCTCTCTCTCTCTACACACACACACACACACACACACATACACAGAGGTAGTCCTCGACATGACTACAATTGAGCCCAAAATTTCTCTGTTAAGCGAGACATTTGTTAAGTGACTTTTGCCCCAAATTTAAACACCTTTTCTGCCTTAGTTGTTAAGTGAATCCCTGCAGCTGATAGGTTAAGTCACCCGGTTGTTAAGTGAATCTGGCTTCCCCCTTGACTTTGCTTGCGAGAAGGTCGCAAAAGAGGGATCACATGATCCCGGGACCTTGCAACCCATTATAAATGTGAGTCGGTTGCCAAACATCTGAATTTTAATCACCTGACAAGGGGGATGCTGGGAAGGGCGTTATTGTGAAAAACGGTCATGTCACTTTTTTTGGTCACTAAGTGAACTGTTGTAAGTCAAGGACTACCTGTATGCGTGTGTGTTGAAAACCTCAGTACTAATAATGTGCCATCTTCTTTTTAAGCCAAGTAAACCCAATTAATTCCATTTCAGAAACTGAATCCTGAAGTACGCCATGTGGATTTGGAAATACTGTAGTCTTCATATGGAATCCGTTTCTTCTGATCTCTTCTTTGGGGGGGGATCAGCTTCTTGGAGGACGGAGCCACTCACGACAACTTCGGAGATCTCCAAACAACTCACCATTTTAAGTTCCCTGATTTTCATGCCGATTTTAACCTACATCTTTAAAACCGGCTACTTAGAGCTGCTTTTACTGCCTCTTGAAGTGGATCTGTAGAACATTTGCAACGAGACACTTTAAATAAGTTATTTACATGTCTGTTTCGGGGTGGGGTGGTGGGGAGAGAGAAATCCACCCTATATATTTTACTGCCCTATTTCAAGTATTTTTAATCTGGTTTTGCAGAAACATCCCCGTTTGAAGACTGCGTTTCTCCTAGACTCAATTTGAGGAATTCTAGTTTTATAGTCTTTTATCTGCTATTTCTTTTCTTTTCTTTTTCTCCGAATTTGGTGTCTGCAGCATTCCCCATTTTAGTTCTCCCTCTAGATGGTTTGAGATGATCACTTCCAACCTCTGGCTCAGTGTTACAACCTTGTAGCTACTCCTAGCAAACTCTATTAGCTTTGAACCACAAGATCTGGACAAATTTTGGGAGATTTCCCCCTAACAGTGTACATAAAAGCTGCAGGTTTTGGAATCGTGGCGCCGGAGCGGTGCTTCGATACCAGCCCTTGAGATAATTAAACGGGTGGGCTAAAGATTTGGAAGGTTTTTAATCTCATCTTCCAGCTGTCGACTTTGCGCTATCAAACGGCCAAAGCCGAAAATCGCTTGTTATCGTTTGGCTTTGTTCTAAATCTCCATTGTGTTTTCCTTTGTGTGATATTATTCATATTTTTGCGGGAGACCCCAGAAGGAATATCCGGAGGAACTTTCCAGATGTTCAGACTTGTCCCTAGTCCTCCAAGCACAGTGGACTTCAAGGCTTTCCCAGACAAGTGTGGGAATTGTAATGGAGCACATTTGGAGGGAGGTTTTCCTCTTGGAAAATGGGTCAGGAATGCTAGTTCCTCACTGCCAGGTTCCTGCTCTTCTCAAACCAATGTATTTGTTTGAGTACCCCATTTCCCCGAAAATAAGACCTCCCCAGATAATAAACCCAACTGGGCTTTTGAGCGCATGCGCTAAAATAAGCCCTCCCCAAAAATACTGCAACACAGCAGCAGCCACGAGGTGACCACGCTCGCCACCTCCTGCACCTCAAAAATAATAAGACCTCCCCGAAAATAAGGCCAAACGCTTATTTCGAGAATCAAAATAAATTAAGATCCTGTCTTATTTTTGCGGAAACACGGTAGCGTCTTAAAAGTTATTCCTGATAACTTAAAATACATTTGATTTTGATTTTTTAAATTAAAATCGTACTAAGGTGACCCCAAACAGCACCTTAAGGAACTGTTCGGCTCCCATCCGGAGCGTTGAATGTATTTAGAATTGGTTGTGTTTGCAAATGGCAGACGGAGCCCGAGGGCAGGAAGTTTCTCTTCCTGGGGAATAATCAGGACTCTACTGACCAATGTGGCAGCTGTTTAGGTTCCCCCTCTGAAGAAGGAGGAAAGAAGGGATGCCCGGGCATTAAATGTGCGCTGGGGCAGCTTGGAAGATGTTTTGAGATCCAGCCCGCTAATGCTTAAGCTGGGGCAGATCATGCGCTAATTGGCTTTGAAGGGCTTTCCCCCCCCTCTATAAATAGGAAGTCAGGAAAGATGTGCTTTAAATGTCTGCGGAGATTATCAGTCCTCCATCCAGGTCATGGTTGTCCCAAAGGTGTTTTACAATACAATACAACACAATAGCAGAGTTGGAAGGGACCTTGGAGGTCTTCTAGTCCAACCCCCTGCCTAGGAAGGAAACCCATTTTTTTTCCCCAAGAGGCAACTGGACTTTCTGGTTTTTCTTTTGAAGACGTTTCGCTTCTCATCCAAAAAGCATCTTCAGCTCTGACTAGATGGTGGGGAATGGAAGGATGTATATTCCTTGCAGACAGCTGGTCATTTGCATCCTTTTAGAGGGTCGTTGAGGCCATTTGGAGGTTTGTCTGCCTCCTCAGAGTCACCTGAGTGGTGCAAATGGGTGTGGAGTCCACAACACAAGTCCTTTCAGCAGTTCCAAGAAGGCTCCACACCCATTTTCATCACTCAGGTGACCCTGAGGACACAGGCAAACCTCCATGTGGCCTCAACGACTCTCTAAAAAGGATGCAAACGACCAGCTGTCTGCAAGGAGCATCAATCCTTCCATTCCCTACCATCCAGTCGGAGCTGAAGAAGCTCCTTGGAATGAGAAGCGAAAGAAAGCTTTCTTTCCAAGAAAGAGTCCAGTTGCCTCTTGAGAAAAAAAAAAAGCACCTTTGGCACATGTGCTCTGAAGCTAAACGCATAGAGATGGCGGTTTACACATCCATTCACACTACTCGTGCGAGACTTGAGATGTGATCCAGCCACCTTATGGCGAGGTTGGTATCTTGCCTGCAACATTGGAGCCACGAAACTTACTCCCACAAGGAAACCGCAATCTGTAGCCGTGTGAAAAATGCACAACAACTGGGGCACCTCCCTGTCATCCAAGCCCCAACGGCAAGCTTGCAAAAGACGCTTCAATCTTTGTATGTACTTTATCAACGTATTGGGAGCTCCTTTTGGAAAAGTTTCTGGCCCGAAGCAAAGACCTTTGAAAATATAATTTGGGGGGTTTGACGTCAAGTACGTTTGGGTACACAGACATGAATGTTGATCCGTTTTTAAAAACCCGTGGCACAAATTATGTGTGACGACCAAAAATGTGCCAGGTTGGTTTTTAGTATGGAAAATAATAATAATAATCACTTCCTGCGTTTAGTAGCGTTTTGACCTTTCTATGCATGATGGAATGTGTAATGATGCTATTTTATTTTATTGTTTTTTTAAGTTTCAGGAAAACGGCTGTACATAATGTAATTAGCATCTACCGATAAACCTTGTTCTGTACATTTAGAAGAAGAGGCGTCTCTCCTTGTTTTCGGTCTCCTTGTGGGAAATTTCAAGCTGAAGCCGGGTTCCCACACAACCCTAAGCGTCATTCTCTTAAACTTTGGTTGATGCCACAGAAATTTAGACTTTCTCCTGTGTGGCCGGCCTATGGAGATATTCAGGAAGGAGAGAAGCAAACTGGAGCTAAGGAGAAATTTCCTGACAGTGAGAACAATTAATCAGTGGAACAACTTGCCTCCAGAAGTTGTGAATGCCCCAACACTGGAAGTTTTTAAGGGAATGTTGGATAATCATCTGTCTGAAATGGTCTAGGGTTCCCTGCCTAAGCAGGGGGTTGGACTAGAAGTCCTCCAAGGTCCCTTCCAACTTAACAAAGTCTGTTATCTCAATCATCTCTGCCTTGCAGTTTGATCTTCTATGGATTTTCTGCAGAACACAAGAGGCTTGATTTTGAGAGTAACGTTAGGAATTATATCCAGGAAAATAAAATAAATCCCTGATCTATGTACTCACCAAGGGATCCACAAAATTATAAGGACAAGCAAGTGCAAGACCAGATCTGATCAGTAGAATTAGAATAGGAATAGGAATAGAATATGGAAAGAAGGGAACAGAATAAGGAATAGAATAGAGTGGAAAGAAGAAAACAATAGAATAGAATAAGGAATAGAATAGAAAAGAGGAAGGAATAGAATAGAACAACATCAAAAGAAGAGAACAGGATAAAGAGAAGGGAATATGGAAGGAACAGAACAGAATGAATTTCTGGTTTCTAGCACGCAGATGTGTGCCAGCTAGCTAGTCTTCCCGTTACTGGCATGCATGCATGCGCAATGGTCAGATGGCCTGCGCACATGCTCACGCTGGAAAACAAGACCAGCTCTTCCAGTTTCAGGCACTGGCACACGCACACAAAGGCCAGCTGATCGTTGTGCGAACCCAGAAGAGGAACGGGCGATGCCATGTGTCAGGCGATATGGCTCCTTGTGTTATTTTGGGCACGTGTGCTATAGGTTCGCCATCGCGGGAATTAGAGTAGAGTAGAATAGAATTTGAGGAGACCTTGGAGGTCTTCTAGTCCAACTCCCTGCTTAGGCAGGAAACCCCAGAGCATTTCAGGCAAAGGGTTATCCAAAAGACTTTCAGTGTTGGAGCATTCACAACTTCTGGAGGCAAGTTGTTCCACCCATTTTTTCAGACATGCGGTGGTTAGCCTCCTCTCCCAGCCCACCCACTCGTCCCCCAGTTGTGTTATTTTCCAAGCACGGGGGTCTGCTTCTCCTTGCTTAATCAAAGTTCAGTTTAACACCCTACAAGGACTCGCAAGACACACAATTCATAGGCAAACATACCAGACAGGCAGTGTTAACTTTTTTTTTTTATTGTGCATTGTTATGCATCAGAACAAATGGATTGAAAGCATATATAGTTCACCACCACCATCATCACCCAAAGTAGTAAATCCTAGTAACAAAAAAAAAAAATTCCTTAGAATTAAAAAATAGCATTGTGTGTTTTAAAAAAAAGTTGCTTACGTTTGCTATGTTTACTTCCCGGGGGAAATTTTTTTTCGCTTGGTGTCATTTAGAAAAACAATTCACATATGCTATATAGAAATTTTCACCCAAACACAACTAGGCTATATTACATTGTTCACTTTGTACAGCATCAAGTGGTTTCTTTTTGTGTGTGTGTGTGTGTCTATCCCTAAGTTGTGATATAGCCGGTACCTTATTTAACACCAAACAAATTCTTAATATAATCAACTTACACTTGGTAAACAATAAAAAAATATCGGAAGAGATGAATTCTAGGCTAGCCACAAATATATATATATTTTCCCCCTAGAAAATGGAAGGAAGTCACGTTGAGACTGATGTGTGCAAAAAAACGGGAGGAAGGTTTTGTGATCAAGAGTGAGTAAGGCAGGGGATTACTTCCTAAAAGGGCACTGAAATCACACAGCAGATCCTGCCATTAAACAAACCAAGGTTCTCTCGGCGATTTAAATCCTCTTCGGGATTTAGACAGATAGTCCTCGACTTATAACCACAATCGAGTCCCAAAATTGACCGTGGCCGAGTGAGAAATGGGCTGAGTTGAGTTTTGCCCCATTTTACGACTTTTCTTGCCGTTGTTAAGTGAATCACTGCAGGTGATAAACGACAACCCAATTGTTAAGTGAATCTGGTTCCCCCCCGCCCCCCCCGATCGACTTCATTCGTCGGAAGGTCGCAAAAGGGGGAATCCCGTGACCCCGGGACGCTGCAACCGTTGTAAGTGTAAGTCAGTTGTCAGGCATCTGAATGTAAATCGCCTGGGGCGGGGACAGTGCAATGGTAAGTGTGAGAAATGGTCGTCAGTCACTTCAGTGCCGTTGTAACTTTTGAACTGTCGTAAATCGAGGACTGTCTGTACTTTTTGCTTTAGGGAACTGATTGCAATGCGTTAGGAGTTATCCAAGGAGAGAGAGAGCGAGCGAGAGAGAGAGCGTCTGCCTCTGGCCCCTTTGAGGTAAAATGTTCAAACTTCAACTATCAGTGAGACCGAAAGACACAAGGACAAGCAAGGGGCTCCACCATGGGGACACCCTTCAGCTGAGACCCCTGCCCAGGTCTTCTCCCAAGGCCAGCCTTTGCCATTGGAACGGGAAGCTGAAGGGGAACCTAGACAACGGGGTCTCCAGACCGTGTGACTGTGGAGACTTTGTGGAATTCTAACTCCCAGACGTCCCCCAGCCAGGCACAAGTCCTAAAAGTGGCGAAGTTTGGAGATTCAGCCCCTTTCCCCTCTTTTCCTTTCCTTTCCCTTTCCCTCCCTTCCCTTCCTTTCCATTCCCTTCCTTTCCTTTCTTTTCCTTCCTTTCCTTTTCCTTTCTTTTCCTTTCCTCCCTTCCCTTCCCTTCCTATTTTTCCTTCCCTTCTCTATTTTTTCTTTCCTTTCTATTTTCTTTCCTTCCTTCCTTCCCTTTCCTTCCTTTCCCTTCCTTCCCTTCCCTTCCTATTTTTCCTTCTCTTCCCTTCCTCTTTTCTTTCCTTCCTTCCCTTCCCTATTTTTTCTTTCTTTCCATCCCTTTCTTTTCCTTCCCTTCCTTTTCCTTCCCCTCCCTTCCTCTTCTCTTCCTTTCCTTCCCTTCTCTTCCCTATTTTTTCTTTCTTTCCCTCCCTTTCCCTTCCCTTCCTTTTCCTTCCCCTCCCTCTTCTCTTCCTTTCCTTCCCTTTCTTCTCTTCCCTTCCCTATTTTTTCTTTCCTTCCCTTCCTTCCCTTCCTTTCCTTTTCCTTCCGTCCCTCTCTCCCTTCCAATTCATATGCCCTCTAAAACTTGTAGCTTTGGGAAGCAATCAAAATTTGCAGCAAGAGTTTACACCTTGGTGTAGCAGAGACTTTACACCAGATAAACCAACCGTATTGCAACCTGGCCCAAAGCATGTTGGGAGAAACTACGAAAGAACAATTCATATTTTTAAGCATTAACAATTTGATTAGTCTCTGGTACTGTATTTGTAGAGAGCTAAAATAAGTGGATTGCCAGATGCAAACACCAATGGCCTTTCATTACCAAGTTTTGAAACGGTATTCATTTTATTTTATTGTATTGTATATACACAATGTATACAATATATTGTATATATACAATGTTTGTACTGAAAAGCATTTCATTTTTACTGCAACAAAGCCAAAAGTGTCAAACATTTTGGAACCCAGATAAGCTTTGCTTTATTTCATGAGATTCCATGTTTTTTTTTTTTTTTTCTCATGGTAGATCTTCAACATTTAGCAATTTTATCATCATCATCTTTTAAAGACCCCATAATCCCTTGCAGGGGGTGGAGTCTGGGCAACTGAATGGAGCTAGCAGAGTGTTTTACTGGCCGACTGCCCTTCCCTGTCGCCAATACGGAGTTTTGTTCAGCAGAGATATTCTCATCGTGCCCAGAGAGAGAAATATCTGCCTCTACCTAGGATCGAACTCACAGTCTCCTGATTGTGGGATGAGAGCGCCACCTCTAGGCCACCACCATCATTTAGCAATTTTATATGCAATGTAAAATACATAACGTGGCTATTGTTCAAACTTTATAGCTTCTATAATAACCAGAATTCCAACGAGGATGTAAAGGTTATTCTAGTATTGTCTCCCTAATGCCATACTTGACAATATTAGAAAATCCATCTTCCATACTGGAAAATATCTCCCATTTCCAGGAAGAGATGAGAAAGGGACTAATTTTTTCCGCCACGTTGCTCAAACCAAGATGGAGGCATGACACTAGATAAGACTCCGACGTAACGGTCAGTTTTACCTTTCCTTATCTGTGGTGCCTAGAAATAACCTTTAGTCCCTTCAACTTGTTTATACCCTGTTTCCCTGAAAATAAGACCTCCCCGGATAATAAGCCCAATCGGGCTTTTGAGTGTATGCGCTAAAAATAAGCCCTCCCCCCTAAAAATAACCCCTCCCCGAAAATATTGCAACACAGCAGCAGCCGTGAGGTGACCACGCTCGCCGCCTCCTGCACCTCAAAAATAAGAGCTCCCCAAAAATAAGGCCAAGCGCTTATTTCTTGGGGGGGGGGGTCAAAAGAAAATAAGACCCTGTCTTATTTTCGGGGGATACACAATAATGGCGGGTGAAAGTCTAGAACCTATATACCTGAGATATCTAAACTTGGCTACTTTATGAGCTGTGGACTTCAACTCCCAGAATTCCAAACCATTTCCAGCTGGGGAATTCTGGGAGTTGAAGTCCACAGCTCATGAAGTGGCCAAGGTTGGACATCTTGCCATAGATACAAGGTGCTCTGTCCCCGTTGTACTTTAGAACGCATCGTTGGCAGCGGTGGCATTCACATAAGTTTACCACAGATTTGCAAATGTGAGCATGCATGCACATGGTGGTGTCAAAAACAAGGCTACCTAGGACGTTTGGGAGCCGGGGTACGCGGCCAGGCCCACTTGCTGCTACCGGTTTGGGAGAACCGGCCCGAACTGGCTGAATATTACCTCGGATCGTTGGAACCGAGAAGAGGGATCGAAGGAAAAGAGCCGCGTTTGAGCGATTGCGTTAGGAAATCTCATTTGGTATTGCTTTTAGTGAGGCCTTTCTCTACGAAGCTTTGAGGTGCTGAATTCGAACGGCAGGTACTTTCTTCACACAACACACCAACACGGGATTGTACGCAGGTTACACAAAAATGGTTCATACAATGACATTATACAGCGGAACGATGGGGATGCGTGCATCCTATCAGACAACGTTTTCACCAAAGGGATGGACAAGCCTCATCACAGGAAGTGTACACCACTAAAGAGGCCACGCCGTAAGAGGAATGTGGCATTTTGAGGTAATTTTGTCACACACACACAACACGAAACAGCTAGAACAGACTTGCTACAGTTTGGGAAGAATAGACATCATCATCATCATCATCATCATCATCATCATCATTATTATTATTAAATATACACGGGAGTTTCCGGTGGCTTTGAAATTCTACTGATTAGATTAGCAGATTAGATGTAGGAACAGATGTTGGGGGGGTGTGTGAAATCCTCAAATTATAGTAAAATGCAAAGATTGACATTTCTTCCAAATAAAGTTTGATGGCGCTGAGGGATTAAAAAATATATAATTAAGCTCTTTCCAATTGAATTGAAATGAAAATGAGTTGAACATGGCCTTGCAATCAATCAGGCTCCCAACCTTAACCCTAACCTCTCTTTTCAATCAGAATAGAGCTGGAAGGGACCTTGGAGGTCTTCTAGTCCAACCCCCTGCTCAAGCAGGATGCCTTATACCATTTCCGTTCCTTTAGGAGTAAGATTATATTATTCAACAGGAGGATTACGCTGCAAAAATACCTTCCTTTTGGGATCATGCTCTTCCAATTTAAAAGAACACAAAAAAAAACCCCCAAATCCTAAAGTAACTGTCTTAAAAGAAACAGAATTTATGTTTAAAAAAAAGATATATCTTCAAGGAAAAACGAAGTTCAATTGCCTTTTGAAAGGAAATAAAGCACCTTTGGGACTCGCAGTTTAATGTTTCAAATGTTAAATTCAGAATAGCCTTCCTTGGGGATATTTTGACTTGCCTTTTTAAACTTTAATTCATAAAGATGGTGTTTAAATCATCATCATCATCAGTTAATGACCCCATAATCCCTGTAAGGGTGGATGAGTGGAGTCTGGGCAACTAACTAAAACCCAATGCTCAAACTGGATCAAGAAGCATTTCCAAATGTGCTCCTTCAAAGCATCTGTGGTAGGACTGAGTTTTTCAGACATCAGTTTAAACGTCATCTTATTCATTCATATTTAGCACACATCACTGCAATGTCACAGATTTAAGAAACTAAGAATCCAAATCGGGTGATTATGGAAAGAAAGAAAGAAAGAAAGAAAGAAAGAAAGAAAGAAAGAAAGAAAGAAAGAAAGAAAGAAAGAAAGAAAGAAAGAAAGAAAGAGAAAGAAGGAAAGGAAAGGAAAGGAAAGAAGGAAAGGAAAGAAGGAAAGGAAAGGAAAGGAAAGAAGGAAAGGAAAGGAAAGGAAAGAAGAAAAGGAAAGGAAAGAAAGGAAAGAAGAAAGGCAAAAGAAGAAAAGAAAAGAAAGAAAGAAGAAAGAGGAAGGAAGGAAAGAAACACAAAGGAAAAGGAAAAAGAAAGGAAGGAAAGAAAATAAAAAAGGAAAGAAAGAAGAAAGGAAGGAAAAGAAAGAAAAAAGAAAGGAAAGAAGGAAAGAAGAAAGGAAATAAAGAGAAAAGAAGGAAGGAAAGAATAAGAAGGAAAAGAAAGAAGAAAGGAAGGAAAGAGAAAGGAAGAAAGTAGAGAAAGAAAGGAAAAAAGAAAGGAAAGAAATAGGAAGGAAAAAAGGAAAAAAGAAAGAAAGGAAAAAAGAAAAGAAAGAAATGAAAGATAGAAAGGAAGAAAGAAAAGAAAAGAAGAAAAAAGGAAGAAAATGAAAGAGAAAGAAAGAAAGGAAAGAAAGTAGGAAGGAAGGAAGGAAGGAAAGAAAGAGAAAAAATAAAGAAAGACAGAAGAAAGAAAAAGATGTGACAAAGGTTAAAAGTAAAATCATGATTGCATCTAATGAAACGAGGAGAGAAAGTCTGTTTTCTTTTAACCTGGCTTTGATTGGCTAATGCAGGCCTATCAGAATGGGAGAATAATTTAAGCGCCTTCTCAAAAAAAAAAACACGTAAACGCAAATATGGATTACGGGAAACTCTCCAAACTCTCCAAACAAAGCGAACGAGGTCTGTGCTCCTGTTTTGGATATTTCTCAGTTACAGAGAAATATTCGTACAGGTTGCCTTCCACGTACAACCATTCACTTAGTGACCATTCCAAGGTTACAACGGCACTGAAAAAAAAGGGACTTTAGGGCCATTTTTCACACTTACGACCGTTGCAGTACCCACCCCCCAAAAGCTTCCTGCGATCCAAAGTGGCAACTGCCTCATATTTATGATGGTCGCAGTCGTAAATATGAGGCCTGCCATCGCCGTAAAGACGAGCCCCTTGCCGAGTGTCTGATCACGTGTGGATGGTGCAAAGTTTGTGGGCATGAAAAACGGTCCTACAGCCGTCTTTTTTCCAGTGGTGTTGTAACTTCGGTCACTAAATGAATGGCAAATCAAAGATTAGCTGTATTCCCTTCTTTGCTCGCAGGACGAGTATTTCAACCAGGCTTTTAACAATCGGGCGCAAATGACAGTACAACCACACCAGGGGTATTACTGCCGCTTCGGTGCGTGCACAATTTTTGCTCCGTGCGCGTGCGCAGTTGCCCAAAAATAGACCTTAAAAACTGGAAAAAAACATGCCGACCGGAGAACTGGTTCAGAGGCGTGGCAGGCCTGGGTCGCTGCTGGTTCCGGCGACCCAGGCTGGCAAATCACAACCAGTTCGGCCGAACCGGTCCGAACCGGTAGGAGCCGATCTCTGAACCACACTGATGGGAACTGCAGACCAGCACATCTGGCTGCAAGGGTCAACTTTTACACACCGCCCTTGGACAAAACTCAATTTTCAACATACTTTGGGTCCTTAATTCACATTAAAACAGAACACCGAACACCCAATCTCTTGTCTTTCGCTTGCGTCCCCCGTCCGGATCGCTCTTCCTTCCCGCCGTCAGTCTCCAGAGCCATCATGGATACCTCTGCCGAAGAGGTCCTCGTGGCAACTATGTTGGTCAATCCCATCGTAGTATGAGTTCCCGTTGTGCAGGAATGTCCCCACTGCCCTTCCTTGCCGGGCGTGTCCCACGGCATCGCTGAAAACTTTGTTGATCTGTTCTTCGGAAGGCATCCACCAATCTGGGTTAGAGGTGCAATGCATCCGTATGAATTCTGCGAAGAAATCAGCAGGTCAGCTGCAGTGGTATTAAACCCGTGGCTCTAGGACAACGTGCCACGGCCAGCTTGTCATGGCCAACTGGCCATGGCCAACCTGCCAAAGTCAACTCATCGTAGGAGAGCTTGATGCGGGACATGAATTACAGTATTGTCAAAGAAAGTTTGGAATAGAATCATTGAAGAAAGGAGCGAAGCCAAAGGAAGGACAGAGTGAAATGGGAATGGCCAAAATTAAAATATATAGATTTAATTCATTTGAAATAATTAAATAGAATTGTCAAATTGTCCCAAGGCGAGTTATGCTGCAGAAAGTTGGCCGGGCTGAGTTGGCGGCACTAATTTGGCTGTGGCCAGTTGTCCCATTCCATGAAGAAGTGAACTGGGCCAGTGGCAGAAGTATGGACAATGGGCATGCAAGATACCACCTACAAGTTTGATTTTTCGTTGGCGGCCTTGCGGGGAAAGCAATCCTCAACGGTACCCAGGAATGGAGTAGATTTTTGTAAGATGGTTGAACCGCCTGGATTGCCAAGCAAAATGGATTGTTGGTTGTTACTGTGCAACGCATGGAGCTCAGGGGCCCAGTTTTGGGCTGCGACAAACTCCCGCAGCCCTTTGCCAGCTGCCTCCCCCCTTCCCGAGGTCCATGTTCACTGGCAGAGGCACTGCGAGCCAATCCTTTGCTGTTTCCAGGCCGGCCCTGTGTTGTGGCCTTCTGGTGAGATAAGCTGCTAAATAACAATGTTGTGGCACACCAGTGGCCAGTGGAGCTGGCAGCAGATTCGGACAGTGAGGAGGTTGGGGAGGAAGATGGGCCAGTCCTGGAGTCTGGGGAAGACTCTGATGAGGGCTCTGTGTCGGAGGCAGAGAGGAGGCCAGGGGCGTATGCCAGTTATCAGTTGCCTTTGGAGTTGGAGATCAGTGGGGCAGAGGAACAGCTGGAGCCTGTTCCCAGTGTGCGCATATGGAGAATTGCCAGACGAAGGGAACAGCTAAGGAACAAGGGTCGACATGGGAGTAATGGCACAAGCTGATGGTGAAAGGCCCCTCCCATAGGGAACAAAAGAGGAGCGAAAGGGGAGTGGAGTTTGCAGGAGACAATTAATTCATTCCAAGTATTGTGGCATCGGAAAGATCTCAGCCTGGCCACTCTCCAAGCCTGATAAAGGTCAGCAATTGTGAGCTCTCTTGAAAGACTGTGGGAGAGGGAAGACTTTGCTGGAGAGGAATTCACTGTAAATTAAATAAAAGGGGTTTATCGGGACGAGGACTCGGCTTCGTGCTGCTGGGGAATCCTAGGTCAGAACACCCCGGGGCCCGGATCTGATCTGTGGGTCTTGAGTTTGATGCCCCTGATTTACACGGATGCTTCGTGCATTATTTTGACCATGAAACAAGATTGGCAGACCAGCCAACCTTGTTTGTACTACAGAGTAAACAGGGTTAAGCTTGGACAGTATGCAAGTAGGAGATCTCCAGAAGCTACAGAAGAGATTTTGAAGAAATGAAGGAGGAGGAAAATAGAGGATGGCAGTGGCAAATCACTTCTGTACCAACTGCCAAGAAAACCAGAGCGATGTGTCCGTGAAACCATCAAGAGCCTTCAACCTGACTTGAAGGAGGTGTAACCTTTTAGTAGGCTGCGACAGATTTTAGGATGTGTTGAGGGCAATATGCTCAATGGGGAATGAGTGTGTGAAGTGTCACTGATTGGTCCAGCACAGGGGTTGGCAACCTGCGGCTCTGGAGCCGCATGTGGCTCTTTCATTTCTCTGCTGCGGCTCCCTGTCGATGGTTGGCTCCACAATTGATAGGGCTTTCAGTTAGGACAGGTAGAGGAAAAAGGATGCCACACTAGGAGGAGACTCTATGGTGGAGGAACCAGACTTCTGGTCGGCAGAGGAAAAAGGATGCCACACTAGGAGGAGACTCTATGGTGGAGAAACCGGACTTCCGGTTAGCAGAGGGAAAAGGATGCCACACTAGGAGGAGACTCTATGGTGGAGAAACCGGACTTCCGGTTAGCAGAGGGAAAAGGATGCCACACTAGGAGGAGACTTTATTATGGGGGAACTGGACTTCAGGTTAGCAGAGGGAAAAGGATGCCACACTAGGAGGAGACTCTATGGTGGAGAAATCGGACTTCCGGTTAGCAGAGGGAAAAGGATGCCACACTAGGAGGAGACTCTATGGTGAGGGAACCGGACTTCTAATTGGCTCCAGAATTGAACGGGAGGCTTCTGGTTAGGACCTTGTGGCCCTTTGAATGTTTAAGGTTGCCAACCCCTGGGGTATAAGACCTCCTTGGGATCTAGCGGAAGCAACCCAGAAGAACATATCACTCTCTTTAGACTTGAATTTTAGAGGGAAAAGAAGATTTCCACCATCTGTCATGGATCTCCAGGGGAGAGTTGAGAGTCTCCCCTGGAGGAAAGGATCCAAAGAGAGGTGGCATCTCCGTTACTTCCTCTCGAAATGGCGACTCCATCTAAGCTCTGGAGGGACCTCTTTGGCTTTGAAACGGAGAAGAGCCAGCACTGTCCGAAGACATCTCCGAAGCCGAAGACATGTGGCCGGCATGACTCAACACCAAAGGCACGTGGAATGCTGTTTCCTTCCCACCAAAGGTGGTTCCTATTTTTCTACTTGCATTTTTTGCGTGCTTTCGAACTGCTAGGTTGGCAGAAGCTGGGACGAGTCACGGGAATCTCACTCCATTACGCGGTGCTAGGGATTCGAACCACCGAACTGCCGGCCTTTCTGATTGACAAGCTCAGTGTCTTAGCCACTGAGCCACCGCTTCCACTTCCCTTCCCTACCCTTCCACTTCCCTTCCCTTCCCTGCCGCATGTCTAATGGGGTGAAATGAGATTGTGCATGGTGGTGGACGTTGAGTGAAAACATGCAGTACCTCTGAGACATGTTACTTTCACTGGATCCAGAGGACGCCTTTCAGGACCAGTGTCTCCTGACTGCACTGACCTTTTTCTTTTCCCAAGGCCGCACGAGTACTTAAGCTCATCGGTGGTGAAGACAAATCTGATGAGGTACCGAAGGAGACGCCGCCCGTCTTTCTTGGAGGAGTTGACAGCCTCGTCCCACTGTTTGCTAGTGATGAAGACGGGGTAATTGTTCAGCAGTTGCTTGCTCCCCTAAGAAGGACATTAACGACGGAGTCAACAGCAAAATAGCAGAACAACAGAAGAATAACAGACTAAAAACAGAATAACAGAGCAGAATAAGAGAATAACAGAACAACAAATGACAGAGTGGCAACAGAATAACATTATTAACGGAATAACAGAACAGAAAATCAGAATAATAGAATAGCAGAATAACACAACAAAGTAACAGAACAACAGAATAGCATAGCAGAATAAACACACTAACAGAATTGAATAACAGACTGGAATAGCAGAATAACACAATAACAGAATAGGATAACAGAATAATACAAAAGAATAGCAGAATAACACAACGACACAATAACAGAATAGAATAATAGAAGAAGAAAATAGCAGAATAACAACAACAGAATAACAGAACAGAGAATAACAAAGTAGAATAACAGAATAAAAACAGAATAACACAATAACAGAATAGAGTAAGAGAATAACAAAACAAAACAGCAGAATAACACAAAAACAGAAAAAGATGAATAACACAATAGAATAACAGAATAGCAAAATAACACAACAACACAATAACAGAATACAATAATAGAATAGGAAAATAGCAGAATAACAATAACAGCAGAATAACGGAATAGAATAACAGAAGAATTACAGAATAAAAGCAATAACAGAATAGAATAAGAATAACAGAACAACAAATAACAGAATAACAATAGAACAACATCATTAACAGAATAACAAATTAACAGAATAGCAGAATAACACACTAGCAGAATAGAATAACAGACTGGAGTAGCAGAATAACACAATAACAGAATATGATAAAAGAATAACACAATGGAATAACAGAATAGCAGAATAACACAACACAATAAGAATAGAATAACAGAATAACAAAATATCAGTATAACAACAGAGTAACAGAACGCAGAATAAAACACAAAAGCAGAACAACACCATAAAATAACAGACTAACAGAGTTGGAAGGGACCATGGAGGTCTTCTAGTCCAGCCCCATGCTTGAGCATAAACCCCAGAGCAACCAGCACTCCCAGGTGGTCAGGAGGAAAAAGAAAAAGAGAAGGCAGGGGGTGTTCAAATGCCAGGTACACAAAAAGTAAAACAAAACAAAACAAAGGCAACTGTAAAATGCAGCAGACAAATTTGTAATCCAGCCAGGAGCCAGGCGATTACTCATCTTAATAACACCGTAAACCAAGTTGCGTTTGCATTTTGTCAAACAGGGGGAGTGAGATAGACTGGGAGCACCTCGGGAAGAGAAGATGCTATTTATAAGGTGCTTTTGCAGGTGAGCTAAAGAGTGTCGAGAAGAGCCAGTGATTGAGAAAGCTAGTGAAGTATCATATTTTCCATTCCTTTGTTAAAATGTGTTAAAAAAAAAAAACGCCTTTAGAACAATGTGAATCCGACAGGCCTTTTCCAGGCAAATGGCAAACATGGACTCCAGAAATGATTCTTTGACAAACCTATTTAACAAATCAGTGCGATCCCTTTTGTTTTGTGCACTTAAGAGCCACAGCAGTTACGTTGCACTACAGTCAGTAAGTACAGTCGAGCGGGTTAGATCCAGGGGCGGCCTTGAAAAATTTCAACAACGGCTTCTCTGGCCAGTTGCTGGGTGGGCGTGGCCATGGTGGGCGTGGCCATGGTGGGTGTGGCCTGGTCAGCCTCCTGCACCATGGTGGGGGGGCCCACTTTCACCTTCCCCAGGGTCCGGAGGCTTTCCTCGAGCCTCTGGGAGGGCGAAAACTGCCTCCCCCAGGCTCCAGAGGCCTCCGAAGGCCGGAAACCTCCGGGAGGCCTGTTTCCCCCCCCTCCCTGAACCTCCGCACAGGCCCTGCACTTACCTCACATCCAAAACGGGCCGTGTGGAAACTCCTGGGAGGGGAGGGGCAGGGGGGAGGGGGGAGGGGAGGGGGGAGCCAGAGGTGGGATTTGGAGGTTCTCCGAATTGGCCATAATGTTAGCTATGGGCGAATCCGTAGCAGCCCAGTTCTGGTTAGATCTGTGGGAAGCCATCACACCCTTCCTGGAAGAGTGAAATATTTTGAGGAATATTGAAAAGGATAAAGGATGAAATATTTTCTCTAAAAGAGAAATAAAATAAAAATAAAAAAACTTAAGGGAGACAGAAACTCAGAGCTCCAGTTCTCTCCCCATAGGAGATATTCGGTGCCCATTGAGAAAGTCTGGGCCAGCATATCTGCAAAACAAAACACCTTCAGCTGCAGGATGATGGGATGAAGAAGGACAGGATATGACCCTTCACGACATAATAGGATTAACCCCCCCCACCATTTAGCAGAAGAGACAGAGAACAATCTCCTAAGGACATTGCATCACCCTCCAAACTTCAACCAAACGCAGCTCAGGCAAACACCGAGGATTTGCACTTTGCCTATAGAGCCAGCTATGACCCCTTCATAACCTCTACATGGCACCAAGGGAGTCTGACAACAGCCTAATAGAAGACGTATTCTTGTACAGGAACAGGAAGCTCAAGTGCAAAGCCCAAGAGAAGGTATTAAAAAACCCCCACTCTTAACTCCATGTGACCAGCTGCCTAGAATCACATGTGCTTGGTGGTTCTGCTTCATCAAGAAAATTCGACCCACTTTCCAATCGGCCCCCAGCCTCCAGTTTGACTCCAGTGCCTTTCTCTCAGCTTGGAACGAACCAGATGGATATTTCTCCCAAAAGCATGGTTATTAATGAATTTTGCATGCATGCATACAGTATATGTATGTATAAGGTAAAGGTTCCCTTCACACATATGTGCCAGTCGTTCCCAACTCTAGGGGGCGGTGCTCATCTCTGTTTCGAAGCCGAAGAGCCAGCTCTGTCTGAAGATGTCTCCGTGGTCATGTGGCCGGCATGACTAAATGCTGAAGGCGCAAGGAATGCTGTTCCCTTCCCACCAAAGGTGGTTCCTATTTTTCTACTTGCATTTTTTACGTGCTTTCAAACTGTTAGGTTGGCAGAAGCTGGGACAAGTCATGGGAGCGGCACAAGGGATTCGAACCGCCGAACTGCCGACCTTTCTGATCGACAAGCTCAGCGTCTTAGCCACTGAGCCACTGTACGTATATGTCAGTATAATTATTCTGAGCAAACCAAAAGACCCACAACCCCAGAAGGAAAAAAACAGGACTCATCTACAACATACAATGTAAGGACTGCAACAACCACTGTGCAGGACTAATAGGCAGAAGATTGGCTGGATGCATTCAGGAACACCAACTGGCAGTCAGAAGGCAGGAAGAACATTCTTTAATTTCACATCGTCTAGGCAGACTTAACACAGTTTCAATTGGAAAAATGTGACCACCCTAGACCGGGCCAAATCCAAAAATGTCAGGGAATTTCTAGAATCCTGCCACACCAACAAATCAGCCATCAACAGACACACAGACGTGAAGAACATCTATTGTTCTTACCCAGTCTTAGCAGAAGCAAGATACAGTCATGAAAAAACCCTCTTGATTTCCCTCTTGTGAATTAATGGCATTCACCCACTGAAAAGTCCACGCCAGAGTACTTCAAGGAGTTAATAGCAGTAACAGACCTTATAACTGCAAGGCCTTGCTACTAATTTCTGGCAAACAGTCTTTGATGCATGAAACACAATGAGCAAAATCTTCAGCAATACGAACTGTTGTCTCCTATGACAACCACTCCTCTTTCCTTCTATTTATTCCCCAGGCCAGAGGCACCATTCAGAGTCCGTGTATGCCTTGCTTCCTGAGTCGACTCCTTCTCCTCAGTTGTTCTCCTCTCCTAACAGCTCTGTGCATACACACAACTGGAACAGGCCCCAGCTGTTCTTCCTCCCAACTTATCTCATACTCCAAAGGCAGCTGCCTCTCTGGTGGGACTCTGAGCATCCATCAGAGCCTTCCCCGGACTGCAGAACTGGCCCAAGTCCTTTCTCAATCTCCTTATCATCCAAGTCTGTTGCTAGCTCTGCTGGCGGGCCACAACATCTATAGACTATGCAAAAGAGACCATCAACCAGCCCAAAAGGGAACAAAAACATTCCAGCACCACTCTGCCAATAATCAGCATCAGATCAGCATAGATTAACTCTAAAGGTTAATATCAGGCCAGCAATCAACAACACCTCAATCACGAAACTGGCAAAGAAGCCAACAGTAAAAAGCCCAAGCAAAGAATCTCTAAGACCAATCCCACACACATGAACAGGCAAGACACCAGAATATAAACTAACAGCAAACAGCACTCCTTCCTACCGCTAGCACTGATGATGTTAGAGAAAACTCTCAACAATAGTAGAAATCAACCCCAAATAGCCTCCTGAAGATGCCTTCAGACATCTTTCAGTTCCAATTGATGGGATTAAGAAGGACAATACAGGACTTTTAGGACATACTAGGTAGGATTAACCTATTCATTAGAATAGCAAAAGACACAAGGCTCACTGCATTGCACAACACCCCTGGAGCATCTCAAAACCTTATCAAAATCCATGGACTCATCCAACCAATTTGTCAGCTGTCCCAGAACTACATGCTGTGGTCGGCTCTGCTCGTCTATTGACAGAGTCCTTCTTTCCAATTGGCCTCCATTTTATTTCCTGGCTTGGAACTGGACCGGGATTTTCTTCCTACACACCTGTGTCTGCTTGCAAATAGTCAAATCAATCAAGTTGAAACTGTATGTGATTCACATGTGCCTAGAACTATGGGTTTATTTATTCCATTTTTAAAAAATCTAGCCCTTTATCATTTTTATAAACAAACTCCAAGCATACCTATGGCAAATATATTTAATTTATGCGATAAATGGATTAGCTAAATGAATGTATTGTTTGTTCTGACCGAGGCTTCTCAAGAGCATGAAGCAAACTCCTGATCACGACAAAAAACCCTTTTATTAATTTCCTGTGAATTCTGCTGATTCACATCCAGCAAAGTCTTTCAAGGGAGGATTTACAGTCACAGACCTTCTCTGGCTTGGAGAGCTGCCAGGCTGATATCTGCAAAACCTGGCAGGAGTCTCGAAGAGTCACAGACCAATGAAGCGAACTAATTGTCTCCTGCAAACTCCACTCCCCTTTCACTCCCCTTTTATTTCCTCTGGGAGGGGCCATTCATGGTCCACTCCCAAGTCGATCCCTGTTCTTTAGCTCTTCCCTTCGTCTGGCAATTCTGCGAATGTGCACACTGGGAACAGGCTCCAGCTGTTTTTCTGCCTCACTGATGTCTGACTCTGAAGGCAGCTGATAACTGGCATATGGCTCTGGCCCCCTCTCTGCCTCCGACACAGAGCCCTCATCAGAGCCTTCCCCAGGACTGGCCCATGTTCCTCCCCAACCTCCTCCCTGGCCATTGGTGGGCCACAACATTGTTATTTAGTTAACTTGTATGCAACCCATCTCACCAGAGGCGACTCTAAGCGGCTTACGGGTGTTCAGTTAAAATGCACTATCAAACATTAAAACAAAAAGTAAGGACCGTGCGTTTAAAATTTGATCAATATTAATAAACTAATAAAGGCTGTCGTATCTATATATCATGCTTCGGAAGCCTGGCTCATAAAAGTCCCCTTAAATTCTTCCCGAATTTAGCCTGCTGTGCAACTGGTCTTGAGGTTAGAGTAAGATTTAGGTCAATTTGTCAACAGTGAAGTTAGTTTAGCAGCAATATAAATGTTATTGTTGAAACAGCTTTGGAAGATCACTGTTTCTTGGTAAGAGATAATAAATCTGACCTAATTATAAATGACACCATTCAAACCTCTCTGTCTCTCTCTGTCTCTCTCTCTCTCTCCCCCTCCCTCCTTCTCTCTTTCTGTGTCTCTGTTTGTCTCTCTCTCTCTCTGTCTCTCTCTCCCTCCCTCCTTCTCTCTTTCTGTGTCTCTGTCTGTCTGTCTGTCTGTCTGTCTCTCTCTCCCCACTCTATTTTTGAGCTCCGCTCAATTACTGTTTAATATATGCACAGCAATCTCATTAACACTTGCACACCGCTGCGTCTTCTACAGAATAGCACAGTTTTTGGTGAGCAGCATCCTCTGGATGCAATCAAGTTTTGCAACCGTGTGCACCACCCTTAACACCCGAGGAATGAACTACCTAAAGAGACAAAAGGCTTGCAAAAGAGAAAAAAAGGGGCTTTTGAACATAAGCACGCGCACTGCTTAATGTGAAGATTAACAGATGAACAGGGTTGGAAGTGATCTTGTAGATCATCCAGTCCAACCCAAGTTGGAGACACTGCGGCATTTCGGACCGAGGGTAGTCCAGTCTCTTCTTGAAAACCTCCAGGGATGGAGCTCTCACAACTTCTGAATAACAGAATAATAACAGACTAACAGAGTTGGAAGGGACCTTGGAGGTCATCTAGTCTATCCCCTGCCCAAGCAAGAGACCATACACCATTTCTGACAGAGGGCAGTCCAGTCTCTTCTTGAAAGCTTCCAGGGATGAAGCTCCCACAACTTCCGAAGGCAACTTCTGCTCCATGGGTGGATTGTTCTCACTGTCGGAAAATGTTTAGGAGAGATCCTATGGACCAAACCTTTCCACGGATGTCCCCTCTGACCTACCTCTGCCGGCTGCTCCACCGTCTGCGGGATCATCAGCTGATTATGATGCTGAAGGACCATCTTCAAATAGTCTAAAACAGTTTGGCAGGGCACTGCGAAAACAAGGAAGTTCCCACGATCACACCGTGCTGATTTGATTAAGGACAAAACTTAGTAAAGCAGGGTTCCGCAGTCCATAGTCCACTACCGGGCTGTGGTCTGTTCCAAATCGGGCCATGGGAGAAATGGACCAGTGTGAGAAAGGGCGCTTACACTTGCACGTGAAACTTCACTCACACGAGTTGAACTTTTCGTGCATTTACACATGCCCTCCACTCAAGCGCCCTCTGTTTACATAATACCTCCAAAGTCCCTCTCTAGTAACCTGGTCATTAAGTGAATTCAGCTTCCCCTTGACTAGTCTTATCAGAAGGCGGCTAAAGGGGGAGTGCGTGACCTTGGGACCCTGCAACAATCATAAATAAGAACCAATGAGCCAAGGGTCTAAATTTTGACTACGTGGACTACGGGGGACGCTGCAAAACTGTGAAAAACGGTCATGAGTCCCGTTTCTCAGTGCCGTTGTAACTGTGAACAGTTGATAAATGGTTGGAAGTCTGTCTGAATTTGGCTTGTGGGGAGTCTGCCCCCGGATGGTTGAGCCAAATGCGCCTTCCTCCGGCTTAGAAAAGGTTGCATTTTCATGGCCTGGAACTGACAGCCAGGGGATCGAAAAGGTTGTCTTACAACAGGGGTGTCAAACTTGATTTCATCGAGGGCCACAGGGTTGTGTTTGACCTTGGGGGAGCATTGGGGGGAGGGGCATGACCAAGGTCGGTGTGGCCATCTCGGCCTCAGTCGTGTCGGGGGCGCAGGTGGTGGCTCCAGTGATGGGATTCAGCCGGTTTGGGCCGGTTCAGGCGAACTGGTTGTTAAATTGCTGGCTGGCCCCACTCCTTCCTGCCCCGCCCCTTCCAGGAGTCCCCCATGCACCCCGTTTTGGCTCCCGGGTAAGTGCAGGGCCAAAAAGGGGTGCAGGGGTCTATGGCACGGCCTCCTTGTAGCCCGATTTTGCTCTGCCAGCGAAAATGAGTTCCCGAGTTCCGTTTTCGTCTGCAACGGTTTCCTGCAACCCTCTGCTGGTGAAAACGGAGCACGGGAGGGCCACATGTGGCCCTCCCTAGCCCCATTTTTGCTGGCAGAGGCCCCGTGGGCCGGATCTAAGCACCCCGTGGGCCAAATCCGGCCCATGGGCCTTGAGTTTGACACCCCTGCCTTAGAATCATAGAGTTGGAAGAAGCCAACTGGACAATGGAGTCTAAACCTTTTCAGAAAGTCAAAGTACAATGTTCTCCATGTCCTCTGTTTCGTTCAGCACGCTCAGCAGGAGGGATAAGCCACCGTTGTCTGAGACACAACGTGGCTCGTTTGACCAAAGCTGCTTACAAGCTGAGGGAGCCATACAAGTCATTCTCGACTTAAACAGTTTGTCAAGGGACCATTTGAAGTTACAATGGCACTGGAAATAAGGGATCGGTGACCGTTTTTCACACTTTCGACCGTTAAGGTATCCCTACGTTTCCCGTGAATTCCCATGAAAATTTACGGGAAATGTTCCCAGAAAATTCCTCTACATCAGGGGTGTCCAAACTTGGGAACTTTAAGACTTGTGGACCATGCTGGCTGGGGAATTCTGGGAGTTGAAGTCCACAAGTCTTAAAGTTCCCAAGTTTGGACACCCCTGCTCTACATGTTTCTTGCCACGCGTTTTCGAACACCTCCAATCCATATTTTTTCAGTACAGATAGTCCTCGGCTTACAACGGTTCATTTAGTGACCTTTCAAAGTGACAACGTTGCTGAAAAAAGGGACTTATGACAGGGTTTTTTCCTCACAGTTATGACCTTTGCAGTATCTCCATGGTCACGTGATCCAAATTCAGACGCTTGGCAACTGTGATTCGTATTTATGATGGTTGCAGAGTCCTGGGGTGGTGGTGGTCACATGATCCCCTTTTGCATCCTTCTGACAAGCAAAGTCAACAGGGAAGCCAGATTCACTTAACAACCATGTTCCTCACTTAACAACTGCAGTGATTCACTTAACAACTGTGGCATAACTCACTGTCTCACTTAGCAACAGAAATTTGGGGACCCAAGTGCAGTTGTAAGTTGAGGAGTACCTGTACAGGTAGTCCTCGACTTACAACCACCATTGAGCCCAAAATTTTTGTCACTAAGTGAAACATTTGTTAAGTGAATTTCCCCCCATTTCATGATCTTTCTTCCCATAGTTGTTAAGTTAGAAACATGTTGTTAAGTGAATCTGGCTTTCCCATCAACTTTGCTTGTCAGAAGGTTGCAAAAGGAGAATCACGTGACACACACACGCACACACACCGGGATGCCACAACCGTCATAAATGGGAATCAGTTCCCAAGTGTCTCAATTTTGATCTGGTGATGCTGCTGTGAGGCCTTCAGCCATCTTTTCTTTTGGATCTTTGGCTGCCACACTTTCTATTATTCTACCATGCATTTTCTATTGTGGGGAAAATGGGAGGGGGGATTGTACGGAATTAGATGATATGTAGCCATAACAACATTCTTTCTAGAAAGCCAAGGTCATCCTTTGTTTCTGCACCTGACCAGAACTAGATGGGTGGAAGCTGCCAGCGTGGCAGTGGGAGATTGGACCATGGGATGGGACTTGTGGGTGTTGGGGGGGCAAGATCTTGAACTTTCAACTGGGTGGGGAAAACTGGGAAGCTTTCAGATTCGGGTTTTCCCAGATGTGCCAACATGGCTCTCTTCATCAATTGGAACTTTGAGCAATACTTTGCCTTGGACTCTGGTTTACTTTTGGATGCTATTTGGAACCCTGACATCAAGGACTACCTGTATAGCTGCATTACTTTGCTCTATTCCCCCCTTTTCAGATCCAAAAATGCTACGGGGAGTCCTTTGACCACCCCAAGGTGCCCCATCTGATCCCGAAACCTCGAGCCAATCTGCTTCCACTTACCTGGAATGCTCTCCAACTTCCTCCGCAGCTCTTCGTTCTCTTGTTGCAACGAAATGACCTCCTGCTCCAGCTCTTGACATCGCGGGCAGTAGCCTTCCTCCTCCTCCTCCTCTTCCTCAGGGAGCGTGGACGAAGACGGGTGACCGTGAGACTCCGACGTCGCCGGTGAAGCCCACCCCCCCAGCGTGTGCACTGGAGAAGTGGACAGAGGCTCGATGTCGGCCAAAGGACCGAAATCCCCTGCCGAGGAGGCGTGGCTCTGTGCGGTGAAACCCCCGGAAAGCAAATAGTTCTGGAGAGAATCGGTGAAGACCCGCAGGAACGCCGAGGTCTGCTGCTTCTTCTGCAGGTACTGCAATTCGAAGTCGAAGTTTTCGGCAGTCTGGCTGTGGACCATTTTTCCCAGCTGCTGGCAGTGCTCTGCCCTCTCGTTAAACGCCTGGTTCTCTTGCTTCACGCAGGAAGGCAGCGGCGGAGGGCGATGGTTGTCCAGGAGCTTCCCTCCGCAGTTTAACAGGCTGAGGACTCGGCTGCATTGCTGCGCAAAAGCATCCAAGATCAAACGGCTCTCTGGAAGAGAGAAAAGGACATTTGGGTGCCGGCATCCAAAGCAGGCTCCCTGATCGTTGCAAAAGCCATAGCCGTAACAAACCCACGTAGACTTATACACCGTTTTGCAGTGCGTCACGGCCCTCTCTAAGCTGCTGTTTAGAGAGTCAGCCTCTTGCCCCCCAATAATCTGGATCCTCGTTTGACCGACCTCGGAAGGATGGAAGGCTGAGTCAACCTTGAGCCGGTCAGGATTGAACTATTGGCAGTGGGCAGAATTAGCCTGGAATACTGTATTCTAACCAGTAGAAGGAGCTGCTGGCAATTGGCAGAGTCAATACTGCATCCTGACCACTGTGCACCATGGAAAAAAGGATGGAACGGAGGGAGGGAGGAACAAAATGAAAAGGAACAAAATGAAAACAAAAGGGAAGGAAGGAAGAAAAGAAGGAAGGAAGGACTAGCAATAGACTTATATACCACTTCACAGAACTTTCCAGCCCTCACTAAGCGGTTTACAGAGTTGGCCTCTTGCCCCCAACAATCTGGGTCCTTGTTTTACTGACCTCGGAAGGATGGAAGGTTGAGTTAACCTTGAACTGGTCAGGATCGAACTGCTGGTAATAGGCAGAGTTAGCCTGCAACGCTGCATTCTAACCCCCGCACCATCATGGCTCTTGAATCAAAGAACCAGACTTACAACAAACAAACTCCTCGACTTACGACCACAACTGAGCCCAAAATTGCTGTTGCTCGGTGAGAAATGTGCTCCGTGAGTTTGGCCCCGTTTTATGACTTTTCTTGCCACAGTTGTTAAGCGAATCATTGCAGTTGGTAAATTAGTAACCGGACGGTTAAGTGAACCCGTCTTGCCCCGTTAACTTTGCTCCTCAGAAAGTTGCAAAGGGGGATCACGTGACTCCCCAGACACTGCAACCGTCTGTTCTGACCGAGGCTTCCTGGTCCTGACAAAAAGCCCCTTTTATGGATTGACTGTGAATTCTGCTCCTTCACATCCAGCAAAGTCTTTCGAGGGAGGATTTACAGTCACAGACCTTCTCTGGCTTGGAGAGCTGCCAGGCTGAGATCTGCAAAAGTTGGCCAGGAGTCTCGAAGAGTCACGAACCAATTAAGCGAACTAATATGTCTCCTGCAAACTCCACTCCCCTTTCGCTCCTCTTTTATTTCCTCTGGGAGGGGCCATTCATCGTCCACCTGTGGCCTTCCTCCCAAGTCAACCGCTGTTGTTTAGCTGTTCCCTTCTTGTCTGGCCGCTCTGCGCATGCGCACACTGGGAACAGGCTCCAGCTGTTCGTCTGCCTCACTGATGTCTGACTCCGAAGGCAGCTGATAACTGGCATATGGCTCTGGCCCCCTCTCTGCCTCCGACACAGAGCCCTCATCAGAGCCTTCCCCAGACTCCAGGACTGGCCCAGGTTCCTTCCCCCAACCTCCTCACTGTCTGAATCTGCTGCCAGCTCTGCTGACGGGCCACAACACTGTTATAAATATGAATCCGTTGCTAAGTGACTCTGAATTTTGATCACGTGACTTTGGGGGTACTGCAGTGATCGTAAGGCTGAAAAATGGTCACAAGTCCTTTTTTCAGTGACCCGAGTTTGAACGGTCATTAAATGAACTGCTGTATGTCGAGGACTATCGCTACTGCCTGTCTGTATCTTATGACACCTTTGGTGATCGTCAGCGGCGTTCTAGTATCCCAATGCTTAGAAGTGGAAAACATGGAATTGCAGAAAACGTATTTTGAAACGGAATTGCTTTGCAATAACTTTTTTAAAGAAGTATTTGCCTTCCACCCAGGAATCTTTAAAAGAGGATTAAAACCTGCGGAGAAGCAACAACGGCCCATAACACAACAAAGAGTTTTGGGGTCTCCTCACTGCCCTTAAAAAAAATTGACTTTGATAATGAAGAAAAGGGAATAGGAACGGATAAGCATACGATTATAACAGGGTTTGCGGGAATACCATCCCGAAAATACACCAGTTCAGAGTTGAAAAGAGATAAGCCCAAAAACAGAAAAGGAGAGGAAGAGAGGAGGAGAGGAGAAGAGAGGAAAGGGGAAAGAAGGAAGAAAGAGGAGAGGAAGGAGGGAAGGGATAGAAAGAAAAGGAGAGAGAGTAGGAGGGGCAAGAGAAAGAGAGGAGTAGGGGAGAGGCAAGGGAAGAAGGAAAGGGAAAGGAGAGGAGGAAGGAAGGAAGCAGAGAACGGAGGGAGGGTGAAAAGAAAAGAAAAAAATGGGATGGTGAGAATATAAAATAGGTGGACGGGATGGTAAGCAAAGCTATGTAGAATGTATATTTTAACCCTTTTATATGGAAAAATAAATATGCAAAAGTGATAAAGATGAACAAGGACTATGTGAATGTATACCTGTAACGATGTATGAGAGAATAAAAACGAAAACTTATTTTAAATAATTGACTCTCCAAAAACTGCTTTAATTCAATACGACTAAATCCTGCAACATTTAAGCAGCGCAGCGCATAAAACGACTGTTGGTTGTCTTATTAGGAGACTGCAGGAGAGCTTGGAGAGCTCCAAGGAATGGCGGAAAATTGGGCCAACTCACCGTTCAATGCTTTCCTACAAAAGAAAAACCAAAAAAGTCCAATTGCCTCCTGAAAAAGCACCTTTGGGACCACCCCCCCAAAAAAAGCACCTTTGGAGGACTGAGAATCTCTACAGACTTTCCTTGCAGACGCTTCATAACCCAAGTAGGTCACATCGTCAGTGCTAGGAATGAAGGAGAAGGGATGAAGGAGCGGGAAGAAGGACCTTGGGATCCTTAGTGCCTTCTTCAGTGTGGTGTTTACTTGTAGACGTTTCACGACCCAACTAGCTAACATCATCAGCGCCAGACAGCGCAACCTCCCAGCACTTATGACATTCCCTACAGAAAATAAGCTTTCGTGGACGTCACAGCTGTAGAAAAACACCAAAGCACACGCACACAAAGGACTCCATTCTGAAACAAATCCCAAAGAAAGTTAGAGATAAAAGAAAAAACTATTCGCTTTTAGCGAAGAAATTATACCAGAAAGGGGTGTGGTTTAGATGGCTTATGCCAGAAGGTATGCTAATATTCTGGGAGGACACGAGAGCTAGAATCAACACAACCACAGAGGCTGAGGCTTCATGGAAAAAAATAAAGTCCTCCTAGATAAACCTGATGATACTATACGGGACATACAGGACACGGGAGGTGCCGGAGCTCTGCTGGAGGGGGGAGAAGAGGCAACATTGAGAAAACTCAGATCACAAAAATGAACTAGAAAATCCGTTTGATATAAAATGATTGAAATTGTTTGAAGATAAAAGTTTATGCTGACAAAATATTATTAAGTAGCAACAATCTAATGTATTAATAAATGAAAGTTACGAGAATGGGGGGGGGGGAGGGCCATTTCCTGTATAATGTAACTGTCAAAATTTGTAATTTTACCCATTACCCTTTTCCTTGATAATTTTTTTTAAAACTAATAAAATTTTGTTTAAAAACAACAACAACAAAGGACTCCGCAAGCATTCTGATTAGATGACAAGACAGTCATGAAAATTGAAATGGCATCTCCGGCTTTGATGCCACGGTGCCTTCCCCCCTCCCTCCTCATTATTCACTCCCCTCTGTTTTTGCTTTGGGAGAAAAATACGAACGCAGGATATTGATTGGGACTTTGTAATTCAAATACGCGTGCGGGTTTTGTTTTGTTTTTTTCATTCCCTTTTTAATCCTATCATCAGATCCGAGACCTGAAGCTGTATTTACCCTCTGCATTTTAATCAGGATTATCCTACGTTGGCAGAAATCCCTTCTCCTTTTGTCTCTCCCCTCTTTATCTGCTCCATCCGTTAATGAAGCTGCGATAGGAAACAGAGGTTTGAAAATATCGGGCTGCCCTCCGCTGAGCATCATGAATTTTCCCTGCAAAAGATCATTTCTGGCACCGCAAATAAAGATAGAAACCACCTCTTGCATTAACAGATTTCAAACATCAAAATAAAAAAATAAAATATCCGGAGGAGACGGAACACCAAATTAGAAATAAATGCTGTTGCCACGTGGATTGCTTTTCCTTTTGATTTTTGACTTTTTTCCATTATGTATCTGCTATTAATGATAATGATATAATGTTAGAGGGGTAGATTATTCCTCGCTGCGAAAGGAATAATCGGCGAAAGAAGGCAGGAGGAGGGAAATATATTTATTATGGATCCAGTTTGTGGTTTATAAGATAAAGGTAAAGGTTCCTCTTGCACATATGTGGTAGTCGTTCCCTACTCTAGGGGGCGGTGCTCATCTCCATTTCAAAGCCGAAGAGCCCGCGCTGTCCAAAGACGTCTCCGTGGTCATGTGGCCGGCATGACTAAATGCCGAAGGCGCACGGAACGCTGTTCCCTTCCCACCAAAGGTGGTTGCTATTTTTCTACTTGCATTTTTTATGTGCTTTCAAACTGCTAGGTTGGCAGAAGCTGGGTCAAGTAACGGGAGCTCACTCCGTTACGCGGCACTAGGGATTCGAACTGCCAAACGGCCGACCTTTATGATCGACAAGCTCAGTGCCTTAGTCACCCTCTAAGAGTTATTAAAGTGCATTTTAAAAAAAAGAACGTGGCATCGGGGGGCTGAGCATGGCCCCCTACGCAACCTGTGGGCCGGATCCAGCCCACGGGCCTTGAGTTTGACACCCCTGGACTAGAGTGACCAAGAATAATTGAACCTTCAGCAAAGGCTGGCTGGGGAATTCTGGGAGTTGAAGTCCATGCTTCTGAAAGTTGCCAAGATCGGGAATCCCGTGTGGGTGTGGGTGTATGTTGTAGGTTACTCAACCTACAACAACCTGTGTTGTACAACTCAACCTGAGTTATTGGGGTGAACTGTTTTTACCCAGAGCCAAGCCACTGATTCTCATCATTTGTCTTCTCTGGAGTATCTTTCTTTCTTTCTTTCTTTCTTTCTTTCTTTCTTTCTTTCTTTCTTTCTTTCTTTCTTTCTTCTTTCTTTCTTTCTTTCTTTCTTTCTTTCTTTCTTTCTTCCTTCCTTCCTTCCTCCCTTCTTTCTTTATTTCTCCCTCCCTCCCTTTTTCATTCTTCCCTCCTTTCTTCCTTCTTTCTTCTTTCTTTCTTTTTCTCCCTTCCTTCTTTTTTCTTCCTTCCTTCCTTCTTTTTCTTTTTCTTTCTTCTCTCCTCCCTTCCTCCCTCCCTCCCTTCTTTCTCCATTCCTTTCTTCTTTCTTTCTATCTTTCTTTCTCCCTCCCTCTCTTGTTTCTTTCTTGTTTCTTTCTTATTTCCTTCCTTCTTTTTTCTTCCTTCCTTCCTTCTTTCTCTTTCTTTCTTTATTTCTTCCTCCCTCCCTTCTTTTCTTCCTTCCTTCCTTCCTTCTTTCTTTCTCTCTCCCTTCCTTCCCTCCCACCCTCCCTCCTCCCTTCCTTCTTTCTTTCTTTCTACCCTCCTTCTCCCCCCCCCTCTCTCTCTTTCTTTCTTTCTTTCTTTCTTGCATCAGATCTGAATATGGGATGCTTTGCATGCAAAGCATGACTCTGCCACTGAACGCCGAGCGCCTTCTCAGCCCTTCCCCGTCTCCAGGCAGACAACCCAGATGACAATGCAGTAAATTTGAATTGTCACAAGGGACTCAGATCACATTTGATATCCCGGAGTCGCTCGGCTGATAAGAGGGGATAAGAACGTTAGGCATTATTGCAAAAAAACGCAAAGCTTTATGGATCTCCATGCAGAAAGCCAAATGCACCAAATAAAGGAGAAAGTCACCCCAATTGTTATGATGTAGTGTGCAGTCCTAAGGCTGGGGCAGAAGCTATTTTTGGCTTTCCTCCATCCTACAGACAATAGGAGAGATATTCGGGGTCACCTCTTGCCCCCCCCGCCCCCCCATGGCTCTTCGACTGATAGGATGAATCAACTGAAATATTGAGAATTTATTACCCTCCCTGGTCACCTAGAACAATGAGAATCGGAGATTGGCTTCTTGATATAAGTCCCCGGCACATAGAGGACGTAAATATGAAGAAACCTGACAAAGTGTGTATCGTGGAATCAACAACGGTGTTGTGGCTTGTCGGCTGCCGGCCTCTCCAGCAGCCGAATCGGAGGTGGAGGAAGAGGCGTGAAAGTCAGGGTCAGCAACAAGGCAACCTGAGAGCTCCGAGGGGGAAGAGGGAATGGAGCTGTCAGAGGGGGGCGGGGAAGGTTTGGAGCCTGGGCCGTCCGTCAGTCCTCAGATGGAGCATCAACAGCCCCCAGGTCTGGAGGTGGCTGATGAGGAACAGCTGGGTCCAGTGCCTGACGCGTGAATGTGCAGAAGGCAGAGGAGAGGAGAGCAGTGGAAATCTATGAGCCGGTCCTTGGGATGGAAGAGTCACCGCTGCTAACAAAGCCCCACCCTAGCTCTGGGGATAAAAGGCAGGGGGCAGAGATGAATAGGTGTGCAGGGAGCCAGGATGTGGGGTGGGATTCAAATTAGGTGAGGTTGGAGATGAACCTGATGGGAATCAGAATCCCACTGTTCCCATCTCTATCCTGCCCTGAAGCCAGGACCAGAAACCAATCAAGGAGAGAAGCAACCTAGAACTAAGGAGGAATCTCCTGACAGTGAGAACAATGAATCAGTGGAACAGAAGTTGCCCCCAGAATCTCCAGAAGTTGCCTCCAGAAGTTGCCTCCAGAAGAAGTTGCCTCCATTTCCATCTTGAAGTTCTGGCAAGCCAAGCCAAAAACATGGTGCTCTTCAGCACCGCAATTCATCGGGCTGCGCCCTAAATTGCCCTAAATCAGGGGTGTCCAACCATGGATGCTTTAAGACTTGTGGACTTCAACTCCCAGAATCCCCCGGCCAGCAAGGGGAATCGAAGTCCACAGATCTTAAAGGGGCCAAGGCTGGAAGCCATTGAACTTAAATCATGCCATTCCTTCCACAACTGTATCTTGTGCTTGCTCCATGTCTGGTTGATGCCTGCCTACAATTAAATATTGTATCAAGACAGAACTGTCTGGGACTGGATCTAAGGCTGCTTGGCGAGAAGAAGAGGAGGCTCCATCCCACCTCTCTACCCATAGAACAGTGTTTCTCAAACTTGGCGACTTTAAGTCCTGTGGACTTCAACTCCCAGAATCCCCCAGCCAGCATAGCTGGCTGGGGAATTCTGGGAGTTGAAGTCCACAGGACTTAAAGCCGCCAAGTTTGAGAAACACTGCCATAGAAGAATACAGGTCCAGAGGTCATCTTCTGATCCTTCACATCAGGGGTGAAATTCAGCAGGTTCTGGCAGGTTCTGGAGAACCGGTAGCGGAAATTTTGAGTAGTTCGGAGAACCGGCAAATGCCACCTCTGGCTGGCCCCAGAATGGGGTGGGAATGGAGATTTGGCAGTATCCTTCCCCTGGAGTGGGGAACCAACACCTTCCAAAGGACTTCCCGAGACCCAACTTGGTAGCCTACATCTCACAGCTTTGCTCAGTTCTGTAGCCAATATCTGTGTTTTGCTTTGGTCTGAAAAATCACGTTCTCCAAGTGGGCCAATATTCTTGTGTACCAACTGTTGGATGCGATTAAACAATTACTCCAAATCTGTCTAAAACATATGCTTGATGGGTCATTTTCTTTCCCACCTAGAATATGGTAATACTGAACTATTTCTGGCTTCTGTGATTCTCTCTCTCTCTCTCCCTCTCGCTCTCTGTGTCCCTCTCTCTCTCCTCTCTGTCTCTGTGTCTCTGTGTCCCCCTCTCTCTCTGTCCCCCCTCTCTGTCTCTCTCTTTCTGTCCTGCTCTCTCTATGTCCCTGTGTGTGTGTGTGTGTGTGTCTGTGTCCCTCTCTGTTTCTCTCTCTGTGTGTCTCTCTCTGTGTCTCTCTCTCTTTCTGTCCCTCTTTCTGTCTCTGTCTCTTTCTGTCACTCTCTCTGCCCGTCTGTTTTTCTCTCTGTGTGTGTGTCTCTCTCTGTGTCCCCCGCTCTCTTTGTCTCTGTCTCTCTCTTTCTGTCCTGCTCTCTCTATATCCCTCTGTCTCTCTCTCTCTGTCCCTCTCTGTTTCTCTCTCTCTTTCTGTCCCTCTGTCTGTCTCTGTCTCTCTCTCTCTCTGTCTCTGTCCCCCCCCGCTCTCTTTCTCTCTGTCTCTCTGTCTTTCTCTCTCTGTCTCCCCTCTCTGTCCCTCTCTCCCTCTCTGTCTCTGTCCCTCTCCCTCTCTCTTTCTCTCCCTCCCCCCCTGTCTCTGTCTCTCTGTCTGTCTCATACATCAAAATGCAAAAGGTGTTTTAATAACAGTAGTAATTTCAACATTCAGCTGAAGGGCGATTCTGTTTTCTAAAATCTCTCTACAAGCATTTCTTGCAATGCAGTATCTTAAATCAATTTTTTCTCTCAAATATTCCTGGACATACAACCATTCATTTAGTGACCGTTCAAATTTACAAGGGCACAAAAAAGAGGCTTACGACCATTTTTCGCACTTATGACAGTTACATCCTCCGCATAGTCATGTGATCAAAATGGCAATTGACTCGTATTTATAACCGTTGCAGTGTCCTGGGGTCATGTGATCCCCTTTTGCGACCTCAGTCCATGGGGAAGCCAAGTTCACTTAATAACCATGTTACTAATTTAACAACTGCACCGATTCACTTAACGATGGTGGCAAGAAAGGTCGTAAAATGGGGCAAAAGTTAACCACAGAAATCTGAAGCTCAAGGATCACCCGTACTACCTTCTCCAGGTACATCCGACTGATGCCACTCAAGTGAGGGATGGGAGTTGTAGTACCACAGAGGGCATCAGCCGTCCTCTGACCATCTGCATGCCATCCTCCACTCCACGCAGCTACAAGTCTTCTGAAGGGCATTTTGTTTTTATTATTTTACGGCGCTGTTGCTCGATAATGAAACAATCTTTCATCATCTTTCTTTTCCGCCTAAATGGTCAGGATTTGCTTGAGGATGTCAAAGTGAAATGCACATAATTGCAAGTTTGCTTATATTATTCATCGTGGGCTATACAAAGGGAGGGAAAAAACCACTGACGGTAGGTATCTGACAATTTATAGGTCTGGGGGGAGGAGGGGGGGGAATCAACATTTGAACAGTTTCTTTTGTGCTCCCCCGTTCCATTATGCAAATGAAAACTGTTTTATTTCTTTATTTCTTTTAGAACAGCATAGAAACTCTCGATTGTCAAAGAGAACAAGAACGAACTGCATGCAAATGTATATAGTCAGATCCTGGAACTTGTATGGGATCTGAAGTCACAGATAACCTCCCCAGAAGGGCAACACGCGTGTGGTATGTTTTTTTCCCCTCAAGCCGGCGGGTTCCCCGTGGAGAATTCTGGATGGTCGTTCAATGTGCCGACTTGGAACGACTGGATCGGTGGGACTACAAGACCACGAGGCACAGCGAGGTCTCAAAACAGCCAAGAGACAAATCTACAACACAAGCAGAGCTTCTATTCAGCCGGTTTGGAACGGTTCACCCAAAGAGGTAGTGGAAATCGCCGGTACTCCTTAGTTTTAGGTTGCTTCTCTCCTTGATTAGTTTCAATCCATTGTTTCTTGCCTTCAGGTACTTTGAAAAATAGATTTCCTGCCCAAGCAGGGGGTTGGACTAGAAGACCTTCAAGGTGCCTTCCAACTCTGTTATTTTATTCTGTTTTATTCCATTCCGTTCCATTCTGTTCCATTCTGTTCCATTCCGTATTCTATTCCATTCCATTCCATTCTTTCTATTCCATTCCATTCCATTCTTTCTATTCCATTCTTTCTATTCTATTCTATTCTATTCTATTCTATTCCATTCCATTCCGTTCCATTCCATTCCATTCCATTCCATTCTATTCTATTCTATTCTATTCCATTCCATTCCATTCTATTCCATTCTTTTCATTCCATTTCATTCCACTCTTTCTATTCTATTCTATTCTATTCTATTCTATTCTATTCTATTCTATTCTATTCTATTCTATTCTATTCTATTCTATTCTATTCTATTCCATTCCACTCTTTCTATTCTATTCTTTCTATTCTATTCTATTCCATTCCACTCTTTCTATTCTATTCTATTCTATTCTATTCTATTCTATTCTATTCTATTCTATTCTATTCTATTCTATTCTATTCCATTCCATTCCATTCCACTCTTTCTATTCTATTCTTTCTATTCTATTCTATTCTATTCTATTCTATTCTATTCTATTCTATTCTATTCTATTCTATTCTATTCCATTCCATTCCATTCCATTCCATTCCATTCCATTCCACTCTTTCTATTCTATTCTATTCTATTCTATTCTATTCTATTCTATTCTATTCTATTCTATTCTATTCTATTCTATTCTATTCTATTCTATTCTATTCTATTCTATTCCATTCTATTCCATTCTTTTCATTCCATTCCACTCTTTCTATTCTATTCTATTCTATTCTATTCTATTCTATTCTATTCTATTCTATTCTATTCTATTCTATTCTATTCTATTCTATTCTATTCTTCTATTCTACTCTACTCTACTCTACTCTACTCTACTCTACTCTATTCCATTGCATTCTTTTCATTCCATTCCATTCCATTCCATTCTTTCTATTCTATTGTGTTCCGTTCCATTCCATTCTATTCTATTCGGACCCCATCTTCTTTGCGGCAGCCTCTCAAATATTGGAAGACTGCTATCATGTCTCCCCTAGTCCTTCTTTCTCTTAAGCTAAACATACCCAGTTCCTGCAACCGTTCTTCATATGTTTCAGCCTCCAGTCCCCTAATCATCTTTGTTACTCTTCTCTGAATTCTTTCTAGAGTCTCAACATCTTTTTTACATCGTGGTGACCAGAACTGAATGCAGTATTCCAAGTGTGGCCTTACCAAGGCCTTATAAAGTGGTACTAACACTTCTCGTTACCTTGATTCTATCCTTGTGTTAATGCAGCCTAGGATTGCATTGACCATCGAAGACATCTATGTAAGTCCTCGACTTACAACAGCCCATTTAGTGGCCGTTCAAAGTTATAATGGCACTGAAAAAAGAGACAGGACTGTTTTTCGCACTTACGGCCGTCATAGCATCCTCACGATCAAAATTCAGTTGGTGGCAACTGACTCGAATTTATAACGGCTGCAGCATCCGGTAGAGTCAATGGAGAAGCCAGAGTCCCTTAACGACGGTCTGACTACCATAACAACTGCAGTGATTACCTTAACCAGGGGAGGAATTCAGCCGATTCGGACGAATTGGGCAAACCAGTAATTCCAGCGATCAGTTGGCCCCTCCCACCCGCCTCTGCTCTATTCCATCCTATATTTCCTTTGTTTGAAGCCCAGCTGGTCGGATCAATAGAGCAGATTGCTGCGTCTCAGCTGTTTTACTCACCGGAGTAAAGGAAAAAGTAAGATTTAGTGCTGATTTCAAATGTAACGTGTGTGCGAATCGGTTGTTACACTGGTTGAATCCCACCATCTGCCCTTAACTACTGTGGCAAGCAAGATTGCAAAGGAGCAAAATTCACTTAACAAATGTCTCACTTAACAACAGAAAGATTGGGCCTGACGATGGTCATACGTCGAGAATCGCCTCTTCAAAAGAGACTTGCCCGTATGTTCTTGACACGGAAGGTAGCACCAAAAACCTTGCAGGAATTGGATGGAAAGTGCTGTTTAAAAACAAACAAACACCATTTGTTTAAAAAAAGCGAAGGCAGAGGGACTTTTTATCACCCATGGTAGGCATGCGCTAAAGCAAAAAATAAATAAAATAATAATAATAATTGGAGTACGATCCCTATTTTAATACTGAAAATTTTTGAAAATGGAGATAGAAATGAAACCAGAACTTTTCCTTTTGGGTCCCACAGAAGATGAACTGGAGGAAAAAAATTTGCAGCTTTGACACTACAGTACATATCTGTGCTGGTGAACCGATGGGACACATACAATGCAATACAATAACAGAGTTGGAAGGGACCTTGGAGGTCTTCTAGTCCAACCCCCTGCCTAGGCAGGAAACCCTATACCTCCCTCACAATCCCTTTGCGTGCCTGGCGGTGCTGAAAATCAGCCTGCACACGCGCACTGGCCAGCTGATCGTCGTGCACGCATGCGCGCTAAAAGCCCAGAAGTTTGGCTTTTCCGGAGTGTGGCCCCGACAATTGCGCATGTGTGCATGTGCAAATGATGTTCGACCTTTTTGGCACTCGCCATCACATATATGTTGACAGCAGCAAGACTATAGCAGGTGCGAAAATGGAAGGACACTTCAATTCCTACCATGGACGAATGGTTGCGGAAGTTGATGGAGTTGGCCGAAATGGCGAAACTGACTATTTTGATTTAAAGAAAAGAACATAAATAACCTTTGCTTCCATATGGAAACCGCTTCTGAACTTCATGCTTGAAGTGGAAAAGAATGAAACTCTGATGTTGAGTTTGACCCATTAGAGAGTGACAGACCTTTCTAGAAATGGCTTGTTCATATTATTATGAAAAAGCAAAAAGTTGGGATTTAATGTGGATGTCTTATTTTACTGCAAGAGAGAGAGAGAGAGAGTCGGAAGTCAGTGCTTCTGCCTCTTTTTCCTAATCCTTCCTCACTTTCCTTCCCCACCCCCTTCCTCCCCACTGTTTTCCTATTTACTTTAGTATGTTGTATCTTATTTTATTTTATAAACTCAATAAAAACATTAAAGTAGGAAAAACACAGGGACAGAGAGAGAGAGACAGGGAGAAAGAGAGAGACAGAGAGAGACACAGAGAAAGAGACAGAGACACAGAGACACAGAAAAAGAGAGAGACAGAGAGAGAGGAGAGAGACACAAACAGAGAGACAAAGGGAGACACAGAGAGACACAGAGACAGAGAGAGACAGAGAGGAGAGAGACAGAGAGACACAGAGACACAGAGGGGCACAGAGAAAGAGACAGAGAGACAGAGAGGAGAGAGACAGAGAGACACAGAGACACAGAG